>NW_024412396.1:35881601-36017973 GCF_014898765.1 Herpailurus yagouaroundi | reverse complement strand
TTTTTTAATTTTTTTTTTTTAACGTTTATTTATTTTTGGGACAGAGAGAGACAGAGCATGAACGGGGGAGGGGCAGAGAGAGAGGGAGACACAGAATCGGAAACAGGCTCCAGGCTCGGAGCCATCAGCCCAGAGCCCAACGCTGGGCTCGAACTCACGGACCGCGAGATCGTGACCTGAGCTGAAGTCGGACGCTTAACCGACTGAGCCACCCAGGCGCCCCTTTTTTTTTTTTAATTTTTTTTTTTAACGTTTATTTATTTTTGGGACAGAGAGAGACAGAGCATGAACGGGGGAGGGGCAGAGAGGAATTTTTCTTATATATGCTAATTCATAGACTAGCAAGAGAGAGAGGGAGAGAGTTCCCAGTTAATTTTATGAGGCAAGAACAACCTTGATGAATTTAAAAGAATAGCATAAGAAGATAATTATAGGGTAACTTTACTTGTTTCCATAAATACAGATATACTACATGAAATCTTGGCAAACTGAATCCAGCAAAGCATAAAACATGACCAAATAAATAGTATTCAGCACTGGATTAATGACAGTTTAACACTGGAGTCTATTAATATAATTTACATATTAACAGATTAAAGAGAAAAACAGAATTGCCAATTAGTCAAAATCCAATGACCACTCATGATAAAAACAGGTAGTAAACTGCAATTAGAAAGGAGCTTCCTTGGGGCCCCTGGGTTGCTCAGTTGTTTGAACGTCTGACTATTGGTTTCGACTCAGGTCACCATCTCATGATTCCTGAGTTGGAGCCCCGCATTGACTCCACGCTAATGGTGGGGAGCCTACTTAGGATTCTCTCTCTCTCCCTCTCTCACTGCCCCTCCCCCACTTGTATGGTCTCTCTCAGGAATAAATAAACTTAAAAAAAGGAGCTTCTTTAAAATGTTGAAGATTATCTACCCATAATGTACAAAAAACTCATATTTAATAGTAACAATTTAGAAGCATTTTTGAAGTCAATAACCTACTATCAATGCTTTCATTCAACACTGTACTAGAGGTCCTAGTCAACACACTAAGTAAAGAAAATTAAAAAAATGTAAGAATTGGAAAGAAATAATAGTCATTATTTGTACATAATATGATAGTCTACAGAGAAAATCCAACAAAATTTACAATCCATTAGAACTAAAAAGAGAGTTCAACAAGGTTCGTAGATAAAGAGTAGCATGCAAAAATCAGAACAATGCAAAAATCAGAATTGCTGTACTTCAGCCACAAGTAATTGGAAAAATGTAAAAAGATATTGTTAAAGTAGCTATTAAAACAACAGAATAAATCAAACCATAGATGATTAAAACTTTTAGGAGAAAACTATAAATGTTATTGAAGAACATAAAATAAATGTAGGGACATTCATGCTTATGAATGGGAAGTCTAAATACTACAAATATTAGGGGAGACTCTTATTATTACTTCTTTCTTGGTGGAAATAGCTCTGTGATGTGGCACTAGTGGGCTCTCTCAACCCCTCACTCTTCCACCAAGAGGAGCAGGGTGACTTAATTGATAAACCTGGGAAGATTAGACTGGGCATGTTTAGCTCTTGTCTTTCCTGTCTTGGGAAGGAATTTATTGCTAGGAGAATGCCTGCTCTTCCTCCAGCAGAAGCTCTCCTCCTATGTGGAAAGAATTCACTCAAGCATTTCCTGTTACCAGGTGATGATGATTGCTTATTTCTGGGATCTGTTAGCATGCCCATTTGGCTTTCTCACGAAGGTAAGCGAAGTATTTTCACCTCTCTATCTGCCACTGTCATATTTGTCAATTTGTTCAGATGTTAGGTAAATAAAAGTGCTACCTATTTAATCCTTCCAAAGCCTCCAACAGGAAAATATGGCAAATTTCTCCCCAAATTAATTTATATATTCAATACTATTCCAATTAAAATGTCAATAAGACTCTCACATAGCTTCAAAAGCTGTTTCCTTAAACTCATAGGAAGTGTAAAGGCCCAAGAACAGCCACGACAGTGAAGAAAGAAAAAGAGGAGAAGGAGGAAGAGAAGGAAAATTGGAGGTGCTTATTCTCCTGGACATCAAAACTTAATATAAAACTTTAATAATTAACACAGTATAATACTGGTACAGGGATTGACAGTAGTCCAATGAATACAACATAGAATCCGGAAACAGATCCTTTTATATGTGACAATGGAAGATTATATTATAACAAGTTGTAAGAGGACAGTATTCAATAAATTGTGCTTGGATAACTGTCTATACATATGGGAACAGATAAAAAATTCTCACATATAAAAATTAATTATATACAACTATAAATAAATTAACTGATAAATTAGAAAAATAACATACTCACTGGATTGCCATAAACTGTAAGCTCTCTGAGAGAAGAGATACCATCAAGTTTTTCCAGTTCTGTCATATCCTGTTCCAAAGTTAATAAGTTATTATTTGGTTAGATCCAAAATCTTCAAATATACACTGATTGGAAGTAATCATATGTAAGTGTTGGACTACAGCTAGCTCATGGCTGAATTCTCCAAAGTGAGCTTGAGTGACAAATCCTGTAATGTTGATTAAGGACAGATCTATGTACAATTAATTCAAAATGCATGATTGGTAAAGACAATATTCTAACATGGGATATAGGCCATATAGCAGCACTTGCAAGAAAAGACCAAATTTCTTCTCAGAAAAGTTATGATCTAAAGCTGAGATTATAGTTGGTTAATTCCCCAGAGGATTGACCCAGAAGTGTGGAAAAGAAGGTAAATCCAGTCTAAATAATTTTATTTTATTTTTCAACCATTATTTATTTTTTGGGGGACAGAGAGAGACAGACCATGAACGGGGGAGGGGCAGAGAGAGAGGGAGACACAGAATCGGAAACAGGCTCCAGGCTCTGAGCCATCAGCCCAGAGCCCGATGCGGGGCTCGAACTCACGGACCGTGAGATCGTGACCTGGCTGAAGTCGGACGCTTAACCGACTGCACCACCCAGGCGCCCCTGGTCTAAATAATTTTAAACACACCTTAGCCATAAAGGCACATGTGATACTGAATGGACTGCATCCTGATATATTTTCTGGGAGTATTTATAGTTGAAAAACTATTTTTCTGGTTGAATGACTTGTCTTCTGTATGGATGGGATTATTTAACATTGTCTATTTATCATTGGTGAAACTTTGTGAGTATATCTTAAGTTTTGCAAAATTATTTTTTATATGCTATTTCTGTAAAAATTTAGGCAACAAACTCAGCTTCAGTTTGCTGCTAGTTTATAGTAATAACATAAAGTTATTGATATGCTCCTATTCTTATTTGGATTGACAAGTAGACATAGCCAATTCATCTACTAACTATAAAAACATTTAGACCTATTTTAGACCATTTGGAAGTAGAATTTGACTACAGTGATTGATCTTTTCAATTTTGATCATAGAAGTCTCATAAATTTAGGACGACTTTGGAAAATCTCTGACAGTTATCTATAGAGATATTATGTATTTGACCCACAGGTAGTTCCTACTTGTGGAAGCAAAGCATGACTGGAAAGCATAGAAATATGAAAAGTCTTTTTCTCAATCATCTTCTCAAATGAAACAGAGTATAACAGTGTTTAGTAGTGAAGTATTTCTAATCAAAGATGTCAAGATATTAATATGAGAAACAGAGTGTTAAATATGTGGATGATAATGCTGGTGTAAAGATATATCAAGAAAACTAATATGTTCATAATTGGGAAAGAGGGCTAATGACTTCCCATTTATTTATGTATTTATTTAATGTTTATTTTTTTATTTTTGAAAGAGGGAGCATGAGTGGGGGAGGTGTAGAAAGAGAGGGGGACAGAGGATCCGAAGCAGGCTCAGAGCTGACAGCAGAGAGCCTGTTGCAGGGCTTGAACTCATGAACCATGAGATCATGACCTGAGCTGAAGTCAGATGCTCAACATTAACCAAAATATAATGGTTGTTATCTTTTGAGTACATTCTCAGAATAAGCACTTATGGCAATCATAGTAATAGCTTAGGTAGCAGCTAGTTAGGCTCAGATTGGGGCCTTTCATTTAAGGCAAGAAATAGCAATGGACTGTTTCCTAGAGTCATTTCCAGCTTCAGGTGATTACTGGGATGTTTAAAAGTAGACACGGTTGTCTGATGCCAGATAGGGGAGTCATTTAGACACAGGAATCAACTAGGACTGTAAAGCTGAATTAAATAACTCACCTTTCAGTTGTGTTTCTGGTATTTTACTTGCAAGGGCAGGACTACAGGCAACAATTTTCCAAATCTACATTATGGGTCATGATGGCTAAGTGAAAAGCTTCACACTAGAATCTGTTATCAAGGATATGCAGTTTATGGAAGATTTTAAAGTAGGTTAATGTAGGGCTGCATATACCTTCATTTGAAGTGTTTTCCTAATTTTTCTAAGCCTTTTCCCTTCTATTCTAGAAGTCTTTATCAACCCAAGGGTTGATCTGATTGCCCATTTGTAGAAGTTGATGCTGGTGTCACCTACCCATGTTGGTATGAATACAGAGGAAAAAACTCTCCCCCAAAGAAAATTTGAATGGGGAGTTTACAATTTTGAAGAACATAATATTTTCAGTTAAACAGAATCTCTAACTTAACCTTTTTACACATCTCAGTTCATTTTTCCCAGCTGAATGTATGCTCATGTTAAGGTACTATAATATTAATAGAATAAGTTTGATGGTAAAATGATCAATCTAAGTTCTAGGAAAAATACTATTTCAAGAATGAAAATAAACAAAAGAGGACTGATCACTAAACAATCAATACCCCTTCACTCGGTGACGTATGTATAATTTCCCATGGTTTATCATATAGTTTGTCCATTAGCTATATTAAATTTTGATAAAAAATAACCTTGACTGGGCATTATCCTGCTTGAGTTACTAGAGAGGAAGTTGTTACAATAACCATTCTGCCATTCATTCATTCCTGTAGGGATTTGGGAGGGTGGGGAGGGGGGGCACATATACTCCTGGGAAAAAGCAGGTTCCCTGGTCTCATCTCTCTGTTATGCTGATAAATAGCTGTGCTGTCAAATGGACCAATGATATTTACTAGGAAAAAGGTCCTTATTTATGAGATGCTCTTAGCAGTACCTCCCTGGTTAAGGACTGCTTAGAGCAAATAAACCTAAAAGTATAGAATTATCAGGCATGGCTCCCTATAAAATATCATGTAAGCTCAAGTATAAAGTGGAGGTATTTCATAAATGAAACACTCCCTTGTTATAAGAGATCACTCACACAAAATCTGTCACACATAATCTCCCTTGGAGATCTTATATTTCAATGTAAGCTAGACAGTATGTAAAAAGAAAGGATCTGAGAAGCCACAGTAATGTCCCAGACCCTGTGTATCCTTGAAATTATTAGTAAAGCTTGAAACTGGGTATGATCTGATTCATGTTAAGTCTGATATGACAATCCTTTGTGTCAGTGCAGTTGCTATTAATGGAAAGATTTTCCGTAGGATTGCAATTTTCCCAGTTTAGATTTCCTCTGAATAAAGCTTTGCAAGAATCATTGCCAGTTTGGAAGGCTTTTCTCAGATGAATGTTGTTTGAACCTTGATAAATTAGTTGTATGCCATTTTTCTCTGTATGTATATTTCCTAGTTGCTATGTAGAAAAGGACAGTGCTCATGATTTCCTTCTAGCCCTGAACAGGCTTTTATATCACTATAGAAAAGACTTTCTAGGGGCGCCTGGGTGGCGCAGTCGGTTAAGCGTCCGACTTCAGCCAGGTCACGATCTCGCGGTCCGGGAGTTCGAGCCCCGCGTCAGGCTCTGGGCTGATGGCTCAGAGCCTGGAGCCTGTTTCCGATTCTGTGTCTCCCTCTCTCTCTGCCCCTCCCCCGTTCATGCTCTGTCTCTCTCTGTCCCAAAAATAAATAAAATGTTGAAAAAAAAATTAAAAAAAAAAAAAAAAGAAAAGACTTTCTAAACTGTAGCAAGTAGAGCCACAAACAAATATTGATTGCATAATTACTCTGTACCAGGCACTATGCTATATACTGATCAAATGTGGGGAAGATATACTTGGTCTCTGTTCTTGGCTGACAATCCACATTTTACTTTGTCTTTGAGGTTGTCTTAGAGGTATAGGCAAAAGCAGTAAAATTGGTAAGAGGTGGGCTAACAGATCATCACCAAAGCACTGAGAGAAATGTTAGGGCTGTATAAGGTTATATATACCTTCAACCCTCTTATCTGCATAGTGTGTCTGGGCAGAGAGTCTGTCAGGCTCACTGGGACAGGACATTGGAGATAGGTTGAAATCTGAACAGGTAAAACTAAAGCAGGACCTTACATAAGAAAGTCTTGAGTCAGTAGAGATGGAATATTAAAGTCAGGTCAAGGTCCATTATCAGGAATTGAGTCAAATATCAGGTAGACCAAGGACATATGCCAAGTTTAAAGAACCAGAGGAAGTCTGGGATTGAGATGTGGAAATAAATAGCTTGGAACAAGAGCAATCAAGAACAAAAGAGATCTCTTAGGACTGCTGGAGGAGCCTTAGAACATTTAGAGCTAACTTGTTTTTAGTAGGTGGATACATGTAGGGTTGGTTGGGTTTAAAATCTAGGAGCAGAGTGGACATCTTTGCATCACAGACTATTTATATGTCTCTGCTTCATGGAGTATTTACATGGCATATAAATAGCAAAGTTTTCATTGATGTGTTTGGAAGCTTTATGTTCAGAGGAGCTAAGTCTTGTAATTTCATAACAAAAAAAAATATGTTACCTGGATTTTATTATATCCTAGGAAGAGTTTCTCAAGTTTTACCAAAGATTGTAGTTTGCTCAGCTCTCGTAGTCTGTTTTCTTCCAGATGAAGTGCCAACAGAGAGCTTGGTTTGGCAAAGGCACTGTCATTAAATGCTCTGATGCGGTTATGGTCCACTACCAATTCTTGAAGGACTACTAAATTGTCAAGTCCTTCAATTTGACTGATTTCATTCCCTGAAAAAAGAGAAGTTATGATAATGTCAAGTGAGTCCAAACTTTTTGAACAAAGATCTATCTATCTTCACTTAAATATTTTTTATCAAATGATTTTTTAAAAAGTAAAATGCTAAAAAGAACGTATTTCCAAGGAGAAATAGAAGTGCAGTTTGTGGGAAGGTAGCATTATCATCAAATAACATTTGCTAAAATTTTTCCTTTACGTTTAAGAGATCAAGATGTGAAGTATACAATGTACTGAATTGACCCAATCTGTCTGTTCAGTAATTAAGTGCTAAAATAGTTGGTATTGACAAAAGTAGATGTATAAAAGTACTGCAAAAAAGCACTGCAAAAGATATACTTCTTGAGTATATCTGATTTTTCTAATGGGTATTCAAATAGGTATATCTAAATATTTTTTAAAATAAATGAATTTGTTGTGTTAAGTTGGAAGAATAAACCTTAATTATGCTGTTATTTATTTCTCAGCATATTTTTGCACCACAGCCACATTAAAAAATTAAAAATGAATGAAACATTACAGTCTATAAAATCTCAATCCTTTACAACCCATTATTTCTCTCTACTGTAGCAATCGATAGCTTTGTAAGCATTAATGATAATGAGAGGACCCTTGACTTGACAAAATGCTTTTAAATGTGTTTTCTACTAGAGAGAGTCTCAAAATGGGACAGGGAAAATATTATTTTTTAATAATCAGAAAACTGGGAGTCAGAGGAATTAAGTGACTTCCACAGGGACATAAAAGTGGCAACACCAGGCCTGACCTAGACCTTTTACATTTTAAGCTCAATGCTGCTTCTATTATGCCACACTATATTTCATTCACTATTCATCTTCCTTGTTTGTTATGGGATGAATTGTGACATCCTCCCTGCCGCCACCAAATTTGTATGTGGAAGTCCTAACCCTAGTACCTCAGAATGTGGGTCTATTTGGGGGTAGGGTCTTTAAAGAGGCAGCTATGGTCATTGGGGTGGGCTCTAATCCAGTATGACTGGTGTTCTTATAAGAAGATATTAGGACACAGATGCACATAGAGGGAAAACCATCTGAAAAGAAGTCATCTAAAAGCCAAAAAGAGAGGCCTTCAGAAGTGACTAACCCTGCTGACATCTTGATCTTGCCCTTCTAATCTCTAGAACTGTGAGGAAATAAGTACGTTGTTTGAGCCACCCAGTCTGTGGTGCATTGTTATGGCAGCCCTAGCAAACTAACATATGACTGAACGTGTGATTCCATGATGTTGGAATTCTTCTTGAAATGTAACGTATTTCATTGAATTTAAGACAATAACAGTTGTCAAGATAGGTCAGTATTTTATGTATACTAAGAGAAAAAAACTCAGTTAGGTAAACTATGACAAGCTATCCATTAATGCATGGTCAGATTTCAGATATGTTAAAAAGTAAGAAGCAGGTGTCTCAGAATTGGTGAGCTATGGCAAATTTACCTTATTTTGTTCTATTCTTTAGAGAAATTTATAACATCACAGCCTTCAATAAAATTGTTCACAGAACTAAATCACAGACTTTGAAACTTTACCAGTGTCTTGCTTGTAAATGAAGAAAGTTTATATAAGTCAGATTGAGAAAAGAGACTCAGTTGTGTTAATATATTACTTTCATGAAATTATGCATTTAGACTGTCACCTTTGATATTTTGAGGCCAGTGGTATAAAAATCATTATGGGATAGCTTCAAGTACTGAATAATGTCTGCCATAGCATACTTTTGGCCAGGATTCATTTTAGAAGGCTCATTAAACATATTTAAGAAAGAAAACTCCCAAACTATGCTGAATGTGATTTCAGGGATCTTACACTTCTTTAACTAGGAACATTAACCATTGTTTGAAAAACTCATGCTTATTCAACTAAATAGTTACGTTTTAGATGAATTTGACTCCTAATCCTTAAGATTCTAACTTGCTACCGTACAGCCTCACTCTGCCCTTCCCCCAAGATTCACCTTCCTCATCTTCTTGTAAATTTAGCATAACAGGTGAAAGTTTGGTTCATAATCTGTCTCTTGTGGACTCTGGCCAGGCTTCATCTTATCATTGCTTTTATTTGTGTACTCCCTTTGATTGATCTCAGAATCATCTCCTCCTGTTCAGTCTTTAACCTAACTCACCTCTTTATAAACCTCCAAATATGCTCATAACTTCACTAGCCACCTTCTGACCTCTTACCTGCTTTTTAGGGACAAGCTCCTCATGTATGCAACCTCTGTTATCTTCACTGCCCATCCAACCACTTCCCTCTACATTGTTTTCACTTTGATTTTTGCTCTTTGCATGTTTACAAATCTGATCTGACAATTACCAATGTTGTTCTTTTTGTTTAATCCAGTTCCTACATTCGGTATTTTTTTCAAAGACCTTATTCTTCCTATCATTTGACTTTGAGGCTGTTCATCCTTTCTTTTTCTGATATTTAGAGTTTATATTTCTTGGGAAATCTGGCTGGCTCAGCCGGTAGATCATGTGACTCTTGATCACAGGGTCATAAGTTCAAACCCCACGTTGGGTGTGGAGCCTACTTTAAAAAAAAATGGCCTAAGGTCTGCATTTCTTGGTTTTCTTTCAACATTTCTTATATGATTGCTTTACTGGGTCTTATTTCTCCAGCCTTCTTAATGCTGGCTCAGGGGATTAGTGGGATGTATATAAGGGGAGGGGGTGTCTCCACATCTCTTTTGGCCTTTTATTCTTTCTCTGTGTTTACTTCCTAAGTAAGCACATACACTTATGACTCCACTTGTCACCTCCTTTGGTATAATTTTTACTCTTGACTTGTGGTCCATTACTACTGCTTGAAAAAGTTTCCATTTTTACATCTCAAAATTGTCATAACACAACCTGATCATTCCTTACTACAAAGTAGCAGCCTTTCACAATGACTTTAGCTAGCTTTAGTACCTCCTTTTGCCCAGTCTCCTAATGAAATCATGAAAACCTCTTGAATTATTTTTCATCTCCTTATATGTTTAATTAGTCAGTAAGTCCTAATATTTCCTTCTTTTAAAATGTATTTTGGAGTCACCTTTTACTCACCCTTCCCACTGACACGACTCTAGCCGAGACCCTTACTATGTCTTTTGTGTGGATAGAAAATGCATGTGCTTTGGAATCAGACAGAGCTGTGTTTGACACCATTCACTGGTGAAAACCATTAACTAGTGCAAACTTAGGTAAATCATTTAACCCCACTGAGATTCAATTTCTTTTTTTGCAAAATGCATATAAAATTATTTACCATGTTGAATTGCTGTGTAGATTTTGTGAGATAATCTATGCAAACAAATACTTTGCCTAATGACCCAGTTAATGGTAGCCATTATTGTCAGAGTCAACTGCCTCACCTCCTGCATAAGGCTGCTCCACTCTGATTTGTCATGCTAGACACAGCAAGAGAACACACTCCCTTTTATATTCTTAGATTAAAATAAACTTTCCAGGGCTAGGTTTTTTGCTTTTTTTTGTACATCAGTGTATCTTAAAAAATTTGTTATTGTTGTGCTCAGTTTCTTGTTCTTTTAAGGCTAAGTCTCCATGGTCTTGAAGCAACTCATAAGCACCTTTGATAGGCAAAAAGATGCATTAAATTTTTAAAAATATGATTTAGAAAAGCCTGTCTTTCAGAAAAAAGTTACCATACTCAGATCAACTATACAGATATCTTCCCACATGTCTCAGTGATGGATCCTCCAACCTTTCTTCTGTGCCATTAAATAATTATTGTTCGACTAATGTTTCAAACTGTTTTTTTCTTCTCATTCTACTTTTCTAAAGATTTACAACTCTTACTCATTTTCAGTTGCAAAATGAGCATTATACTTCAAATTGATCATGTTTAGAAGCTTCATACCTCTCTCAGAGAACTGCATACTCTGTTTTTATCAGGTTGGTCCCTTTTCAAGTGTTGGTCCATAGACACCACAGTTGTGCTCTTGTGACTCTTCTCCCCACTACTTGCAAAACTCTTTGTCATGTTCACCTTCCATCTAAGTTCTATCAGTCTTTCAAAGAGTCCCATATATGTTTCAATTTCTCTTTTCTCTAACCTTATTGCACTTAAATTAGAAATGGATAGTTACTCAGAACTGATTCATCTTTCTTTCAGTATATTGCCACAGGTAGATCTTAAATTGCTTTAGAGCAATGATCTTATATATAATTAAAATAATATAGTGTTTCTGTATATTTCTTAGTGCTTAGCCCAATTCTGGGTTTAATAATTACTTGTGAATTTCTCACTGGTTACTTTCTATTGGTTTTTTAACCGAACTGTGATATAAAAATAAATTATGATGTAATACCATATATAGTGCCAGCACATTGCATTTTCTAGGGCTACAGATGCAGTGTTCTAGCCCTGGAATATCGCATTTACATTATTTATGTAAATAACCCAAGAAAAACCCATTAGCGATTACTAAATATTTTTGTCAATCTGTTTTGCGTAAATGTTGATGCTAATATTTGCATATTAAAACAGGATTACCAAATCAATTTTTAATAATAAACACACTGACAGTGTTGCTACTCACCTTGTAGAAAGAGGAATTTTAAATTTCTTAGTCTATTAAGCTGTAGCTGAATTAAATTACAAATTCCATTATAGCCCAAATGAAGAACTTCTAAACTGTGCATTATTGGAGGCAAATTTTCACTGTTTGTTGTATCTCTGAAACACACATGTAAGTTTGAGCCCATAAACTTAGTTTCAAACAAGCTATATCATAAAAAGTCTGATATATACTTACTATAAGTTGAAGTTAAAAAAAATTTACTAGTATATCAGAATTAAATAATATTATCTTTGTATTTTATATAATGATCACTTTTTATTCTTAAAATAAAAACTATTTTTATATAGTAAAGACAAAGTACAGAAAGAATTACTTGAAATGAAAAGCAAATCCCTGCACAATCAAGCAAGAAAAAAAGATGCATTCAGATTGGAAAAGAATAAATAAAACCGTCTTTATTCTCAGATGACATGATTTTGTATTTAGGAAATCCTAAGGAATCCACCAAAAAACTATTATTGCAGTAATAAATGAGTTCAGCAAGATCAGAAGATAAAAATTAATATTAAAAATTAACTGAATGTCTACATGTCATCAATGAACTGAGCACGAAATTAAGAATTTTACTCACAATAGAATAAAAAAGAACAAAATACTTCAGAAGAAATTTAACAAAAGCAACATAAAATATATACACAGAAAACTACAAAACATTGCTGAGATAAATTAAAGATCTATATAAGTGGAGAAATATTCAATGTTTATTGATTAGAAGGCTCAATGTTACTAAAATGGCAGTTTTCCTCAAAATGATTAATAGATTCCAGGCAATCTGCATCAAAAGTCCAGCAGATTTCTCCCCCCAGGAAAAAAAAAAAAAAACACCATCTTATTCTAAGATGGTTATTTATAAGGAAATGTGAAGAACTCAGAATATCCAAAACAATCTTTAAAAAGAACCAAGTTGGAGGACTTATAATCTATGACACCAAAACTTTTAAGTTGTAGTAATCAAACCAGTCTGGTACTGGCAAAAGGAGAGACAGATCAATGGAATATAATTTAGAGTTCAGGAATAAACTTTTACAATTATGGTCAATTGATTTGCAACAAAGGTAACAAGACAATTCAGTGGGGGAAAGGGTAGTATTTTATTTATTTTTATTATTTTATTTTATTTTATTTTATTTTATTTTATTTATTTTTTGGGGGGGGGGGGAGAGAGCACTTGCATGGGCAAGGGATGAGGGTGAGAGAGAATCTTAAGCAGAGTCCATGCCCAGCACAGAGCCCGACTTGGGGCTTGATCTCACAAGTGTGAGATCATGACCTGAGCCGAAATCAAGAGTTACTCGCTTAACCGACTGAGCAACCCACATGCCCCACGGGTAGTACCTTAAACAAATAGATGTCCACATGTAAAATGATGAATTTAGAACTAACATTTTACCTCATAACATGCACAAATGTATGAGAAATGTGTCCTGAATGTAAGAGAAAAAACGTAAACCTTTTTGAATGAAACATGACAGAATCTTTGTGACCTTAGATAGACAAGGAGTTGTTAGATGCAACACCAAAATCACTATCTGTAGGAGAAAAAGTTGGTAAGTTGGACTTTATCAAAATTTAAATTCCTTTAAAAGACACCATTTAAGAAAATGAAAAACCAAGTCATTGACAGAAAATGCTTATAAATGAATGGGGTACCACTTCAAATCTACTAGAATGGTTGTAATAAAAAAGACAATAACAAGTATTGGTGAGGTTGTGGAGAAATGAGAATCTTCATAAACTGTTTTCAGTAATGTAAAATGGTGCAACCACTTTGGAAACCAGTTCTGGCATTTTCTTAAAAAGTTAAACATGAAATTACTCTATGACCCAGAATTTCACTCTGGTTTCTACCCAAGAGAAAAATACAAGTGCTTGCAAATACTTCTACACAAATGTTTTAGCAGCATTATTAATACTAGCCTAAAAGTATAAACAATCCAAATGTCCATCAACTATTGAATGGATTAACGTCATGTGGCAGAGCAATACAATGGAATACCTAACATATTCAGCCTTAGAAAGGAATGAACTATGAATACATGCTGAACCTCAGAAACATTATGCTAAGTAAGAAGTCAGATACAAAAGACTACATATTATATGATTCTATTTATAGGAAATGTCTAGAAAACACAACTCTACAGAAAATGGATTAATGGTTTCTTAGAGCTAGAGGTGGGAAAGGGAACTGGCTGCAAATGGACAATGATGGATATTTCTGGTGTGTGATGGAAACGTTCTAAAAGTATGTTGCGGTGATAGTTGCACAGTTACAAACTTAGTAAAAATTATACACTTAAAATGAGTGAATATGGTATGTAAACTGCATTTCAGTAAAGTTGTTGAAAAATACGAATAGCCCCCAATATAAATGATGTGTATAAATGAAATGTTCATTGCAGTTTTGATCAAACTAACCACAAACTGGAAACAACCCATGGCTCATCAATAATAAATGAATAAAAAAATAAGATTATTCTGGGGATTTTTCTATCTATAATACCCTCCATATTTTTTTGTTCTCACAGATTAACAGATGATTATATTGTCTTTGATCTTAATATATCCTAAAATAGATTAAAGAACACACAAAATGGATAAACAACTGTCATATAATCTATATGATGGTATACGACACAGCAGTAAAATGAAATGAATTACTGACACTTGCAACTACATAGATGAATCTCAAAAGAATTATGCTAAGTGAAAGAAGCCAGATACAAAAGACTCCTTACTATATGATTGTAATCATATGAAATTTTAGAAAAAGGCAAAATTATAGGGATAGAAAGCAGATCAATGTTGTTTCCAGGACCTAGGGTGTGTGGGGGTGGGGTAGGGGGGAGGGTATTATAACAAGATACAAGTTTCTGGGATAGGAATACTTCCATTGAAGGAATGGTTACGTGACTGAATACATTTGTCAAAACCCATGAAACTGTACACTTAACCTGGAGAGTTTTATTATATGTAAATTATACCTCAATAAATATAGATGAAAACACTAGGAATGCTCTTCATTAGGATAACTGGAATGAAAGTATTTTGTCTTGGATATATATCTTCACGTTCTACCAAAAATGTGTAGGAAGGTGGGAGGTATGTCCTCATTTTCTTCATAAAGTATCTTTTCCACTGGTGCTGGGGCATTAAGTGACCAGGTGAATTATTTAGAAACACAAACAAAACAAAAGTTACAAGAAACCTAAGTTCATGCTACTGGGTAAGGAAGGAATTATTTTGTGGGGTGATGAAAACGCTCTGGAATTAGATGGAGGTTGCATTGTAGTTGTATAACTTTGTGTATATACTAAAATAAACACTGCATTGTACATAGAGTGAGTGTTATGCTATGTGAATTGTATCTCAATTTAAAACACATTAATCATACAACATCTCTTCATTTTCTTTTTTTATATAATGGGTATGAAATGTTGGAAGCAGGGAAAAAGCAATGACAAAGGGCTATTTTGAGTATCTTTTTATTTGTGACATTTATTATTGGCATGTAGCTATAAAATAAGTATCAAGTAAGGAAAATGTACGTTACTGCTATCACTAATGTGACTTACTGCTTTTTAAACTCCCAACAAAAATTGTATATAATTGTGAGAAAAAGAATAGTACCTGTTTATTTTTGAAGTTCCTTGTTGTCCATAGCCACTGGAAGGCACTTTCTGGTAGAGTAGCTGTCTGTTGGTCAAGTGAGTCTGAGGTTTTAGTCTGGGCATGATTGATTCAATATGATTATAGTTGAGGCATAAGACCTACAGAAATAATACCTTATTAATCAGATGTTCAAATATGAATGCTGTATATATATCTTTAGTTTGAGATTATCAACATCCTAAAAACTATTAAGATGTAATGGATTATACAACATAATATAATAATATATCAGTGTTAAAATGGCACAAATGGTCTGTATTTAGCTTTGAATGTGTTTTTTTGAATAATCTGACTTGCTAAGAAATGACAATATTTCAAACAAATAATGGAGACCCCAGAAAGCTGCTCAAGCTTCTCAATCTGCACTCCTGATTTCTCCAAGCCCGATATAGATGAAACAATTGTTTAGTTGGAGAGATCACCACTTCCCTATGTTTAAAAGGCTTTTGTAGATGGCTCAGCCAAAGCTATAAGACAGGAGGCAATAAGGCTGCTTTGAGAACCTCAGTGTCCTCCAATTTCATTCCATACCCACACTGTAGAGGCACCCTTCTATCCCGTCTCCTACTGCAGAGGAAGATTTACTGCTTATAAGACAATCACATAACACTGAGGTCAATCAAAATAATTTTGGAAAGTAGTACTTTCTCTTGCTTGGTGAAAAAAAATTTTAGGAATAATTTCTTTAATAACACAAAAATATATTTTAACCCAAAGTAAATAAGATTACAACTCACACTGAAAACCTTGCAAGAAAAAAGTAAAATCTGTGAGTGACTCACCTTCACATTAGGCAGATAGATTAATCCACTGAATGAGGTGAGATTATTGTTTTGTAGATTCACATTACATACATTTCTAAATTGGTCAACTGGAATCAAGTCCACAGTTCTGAATTGAGATAAATACATTCATAATTTTGATAGGAAAATTATATAGGTGAATCATTCATGTACAATCCCAAAAACATGAAAAAAATGCCTCTATCTGACAAGTGCTATGAAAAATAATTGCCTTAGTGTAAAATGTATGGGTTAAATAATTGGATAAATACATGTTTTTGTTGGACATTTATGTAAGAAAATGACACAGAATTTGAATGCTTTAAAAACTATGTCTGTTACCACATAAACATAGCACTATCACAAAGCAACTTTTAAAGTAAACATCCCTATTTTTTTATAAATTTACATACATATTCATGAAATTGTAGTGAAGTTGATATAGTAAATCATAAGATTTTCAGGTTATAAACTGCAGAGGATATATGTGAAACACATTATTTCTGAAATTCCAGGAAGACATTAGAGATGGGAAAGAAAAGGGGAAAGAAAGCAGGTGAGGTCTTTGAAGAAAGAGTTTTCTATGCAGTCTCCTGAAAACTTTTATGGCATTCCACTTTGCAAGAATGCTTTGGTAGTTAAAAATATGTTTGATTCCTAGTCCATGGCTTTCTTGGTCCTTTGAGCCTTAATAGAGAAGAGCATAAGGGTAAATTATGTTACCCTAACTACTTTTTTAAACAAATCCTAAACCCTGTAGTTATAATTATGGCATACTTTTATCCATTAATAAATCATTCATTCAACATATTTTAATTAGTATTTTCTAAGTGCAGACAATGTATTTGGAAAAGCTATAACAAATATGAAAAGATACTGTCTCTGTCCTCATGAAATGGGATCCAGAAAAATTAAAATAAAAAAGGAAAAATGATATAATAGAGTTAGATGTAATGGAATATTAGGGAGAAAAAAAACCTATCTGGGGAAGTCAGCACACAGTGGAGCCTTCAAATGAGCCTTGGAGAATTTATAAGCATTTGTCAGGCAAATTAGAAAAAGAGTTCCAGCTAGCAGAACAAGCTTAAGGAAAGGCAGAAATGTGAAACAGCATCTTGTGATTGAGATTAAGGAACTAAAATATTTTAGAATTTCTGGAGTATAAAGAGTAATGGGCAGTGAAGGTAAGGGTTATAAGAGATACAAATAGAACGAGTCTTCTATGCCATACAAAGGGATTTTACATTTTACTATAGACAGTGGAAAGCCACTGAACAATGTTGAGAAGGGAAGTGACCTGATAAAACTTGCATCTTAGAAGATGGTATGGATTTTCAGGAAAGGTTATATAAGACAAAAACCCAAAACTATCATCGAGAGAGTTTCTAAAATAGTTCATTTCCCAACCTAGGCCAAAGGTAGTGACTACAGAAAGAAGAGGGGAATTATGAGACATACTTATAATATGGACTCTGTAGAGCATGGTGATCAATTATAAATGGAGGACAAAGGAGAGAGAAATGACCTTTAGATTTTTGGCTAGGGTGACAACAGATGAATGTTGTCTTCTAGATGCTATCTAAAGAGCAACTGAATTTTCAAGTAAAGAGCTCAGGTTTTGGTTAAATTTAAAGGATCATCATCACAAATTAAAATTATGGCTAAAGATGTCTGTGAAGAGTGCAGAATAAGAAAAAGAGAGGAGAGAAAAGGATTTATTTGCCAGGAGGACAGTGAGAAGAACATCAGAAGAATGGTAGCTTTAGAAGTCAGATTTCACTGGGTTAAAGTCATATGTGAGGAGCAAACCTAGTCTATTCTAATTTTAAAAGCTTGGTTATTAGAGAAGAAGACATAGGATGTCTTAGATTGCTGACATTTTAAATCATAGTGTGTGGTAATGCACTTTAATGAGTGGTGAAATTAGCATGAGATTTTGAAGTAGGGAAGATGATTTTCTGAATTATTAGTTATATTTGGATAAGGTGAATAAAAACCTTAGATAATTACAATAATTACATATTTAATTATATCAAAAAGCATATAATAAAATGATTGCACCTGATGGATGATGAAGTCCAACTGAGTTCTTGCATTTGGGTGAAGTTTGAATGTCCTTGTCGTTCTGCAATCATGTCAGAAGTAAGTGTGCCACCAAACAAGTCTTTTGCACACTCAGTCTCTGGTTGTTCCTACATATAAGGACATTTAGAAAGTGATGTCTTCTCTTACAGATGACTAAATGATATTAATTCTTTGGTTTTAGGTCAAAATGGAGTGGACTCACTTCTCCCTATTCCTCCTACTAAATACAGCAAAAACTCCTATACATTATATAGAAAATAAATATAAGGAGACTGAAAGGCGCAGACAAGAAGGCAGACCAGCTAGGGACCTTGGGACTGAGGAATGATGCTGTGGTGAGTCCGCTGGTCTATTGTTGTGATTTATCATAAGAAATATATATTTGGCCTTTATCCACTGTTCCTGGCCTGGCCATATGGTTAGGCAGAAGAGCAGTGGAAAACTGGCCTATTAAAAGATGCCCATATGGGGCATGGCCCTATGGAAATTTGAGGAGTACATTAAAGTAGGACACATTGATGCCCATCAGAACTCCCTTCCAGGTTTGAAAGGTGATTGGATTTGACAAGCAGATATCCCCATATGCTCACTTAAGGTGGCCACCTGGGTTTGTGAAATAGGTGAATACTGGGGGTCTACAGCAATGCAGAGATGGACGGAATCTAGACATCTTTATCTTGCACCCTCTGAGGCACAGAATACCAATAAGAACTGTTTTGTCTGCCAGCAAAAGGGACAGAGACTGCAGATGGCCATGTGGCAGATTTCCCTGGTGGGAAGACTTTGAACAAACTTGGCAAGTCAGACTCATTCTGGTAGCCCTAACGGGCTACAAGAGAGTCTTGACAGAAATAGATACTGACTCCGGACTGGGTTTTGCTTACCCACTGGTAAATGCAAATGCTCAGAGTGCTGTAAAAGAACAGAGACAGAAGATATCATGCCAATTTAGACAGCTGACTGTTCTTTCTTCAGACCAAGGAGCACACTTGACAGCTCATAATGTCCAACAGTGGGCAGTAAGATATCCTACTCAAGAGTAATAGCTCGATGGAGAATTGGAATGAGCAGTTAAAACGTCAGTTGTCTAAAGCAAGAAGATAAAGTATGAAGGGCTGGTTTATATGCCTTTACGAGAGTGCTCACATTCAGTGTGAACATGAGTGGGGCTAAAGCTATCCCCAGTGGATAGACTTCTCTGTTTTTCTGGTGGCTCTGGGGAAGGATGCTGGTGTGACTATGCAATCCTTGCTAAGGGAAGGTGATGCTCATATACCACTATCCTTTTTTATTTTTCTCCACATCACCTCAACTTTTATTTCCTACCTGATCAGGGACTATGGCTGGAAACAGGGATGATTCCTAAGCAAGAAACTACAACTATGTTTTTAAACTTTATGTTAAAATTCTTAAAGGCCTGATGGGGGTGGGCTTTGTCTTCACCCCATCTGGCAAAATTGGGGTTAACAGTGAATGTTAGTTGTATTGTCTGGGGGGCAAAAATAGCTGATCAGTCCTGCACCTGTATAATCTCACCCCATCTGACTGAGGGGGATGCACTTACTAGACTAATATTGTTATCTGCAATCTAGGCCAGCACAGTGGCCCAGCCTATTGTCCCTTCCAAAGGGGGAAAATTTGGGTATAAATGGAGAGAAGGAGAAATAGCAGTTATGGGGGTAAAGAAATTAATAAGTAAGTTATGTAATGAGGGAAATCCAATGTTACATTAACACCTCAAAAGAGGCTCAGAGCAAGAGATGATATTCTCTTTGTCTTTTTTTAATCTTTGTTTATTTATTTTGAGAGAGAGGGAGAGAGAGGGGGGGTGGGGAGAGAGGGAGAGAGGGAGAGAGAGAATCCCAAACAGGCTGCATGCAATTAGCAGAGGCCGATCCCACGAACTGCAAGACCATGACCTGAGCTGAAATCACGAGTCTGATGCTCAACTGACTGAGCCACCCAGGTGCCCTGATATTGTCTCTTAAATAATTATATCAGTTGCCTGAAAAGGGGAAGCTGTGTTTTCTGATACCACTCCTGCTTGTGGAATCTGAAAAGGTATCCAATGAAAGCTTGCAAATCTGAGTGGCTTCACCCTGGGAGACATTTTCATATGATTACAAACTGGATAATGACTGAATGAGATTATAGTAATATGACAGTGTTTTTTGAATTTTATGATCATTTTGCTATAAATGATAGGATCAAAAATCAGGGAATGGACTATGATAATGTGATTTATAGTAATAAATATAGGGGCACCTGGGTGACTCAGTCGGTTGAGTGTCCAACTCTTGGTTTCAGCTCAGATCATGATCTCACAGTTTGTGGGATCAAGCCCCATGTGGCGCTCTGCACCGAGCATGGAGACTGCTTGGGATTCTCTCTCTCTCTCAAAATAAATAAACATTAAAAATATATACAATAACAAATATTTATTTGGTCTTCATCCATTGTTCTAGGCACATAGCTCCTAAAGCCCTTGTAATTTCCTATATAAGGGACATAGAGGCATGTTTTGCTATAATATTTGGTTTTCTGACACCAGTTTCTGAAATTGCTTCAGAGCCATAAAGGTGAAAGCAGTGTCTTGTTATTCATAACAAGCTCCTTTCAACGACACCTGAGTTCATGTTAAAGGGTATCTTTTAGAAAGTCCCTAAGGATGGGGGCTGTTTGCCAGGGGAGTCAACTACAATTAGAGGGTTGGAACTTTCACTCTTACTCCCTGACCTGTGGAGAAGGGAGAAGGGCTAGAGGTTGAATCAGTCACCAATGTCATTTAATCAGCCATGCCTATATAGTAGAGCCTCCATAAATACCCCAAAGAAGGGGCCTCAGAAAACTTCCAGGTTGGTGAACACGTGGAGGTGCTGGGAATGTGGTTTGCTCAGAGAGAGCATGGAAACTCTATGCCCCCTCCTGTATACCTTGCCCTATGCATCTCTTCTATCTGGTTGTTCCTGAGTTATATCCTTTTATAATAAATCAGTCATCTAGTAAGCAAATTTTTTCCTGAGTTCTGGGAGCTGCTCTAGCAAATTAATCAAACCCAAGGAGAGGGTGATGGGAACCTCCCATTGATAGCCGGTTAGTCAGAAGCATAGGTACCAATCTGGACTTGTGAAGTGGGGGTGGGGCAGTGCTGGGGGATTGAGCGTGTGGGATCCCACACATTTGGTGTCAGAAGTGTTGTGAGTGTGGGGAATTGTGAGAGTAAAGGAAACACATAGATGTGGGTTTTCCTTTACAACTGGGTTTTGTTTTTGCCTCCTATATGTGGGACTAGGTGCTGGAGAAACCAGAAACCCAGAAATGCCAACCAGAGAAAACAAAAATTCACACAAATGCCTGTTCTCTATAGTCGAAAGAGTAGGAAAGGGGAAGCCTAACAAGCCAGAAAATTTTTAGACAAGAGTGGGTCTACTCCAGCCAAACCCATGGCATAAATTGTGGTCCCATCTACATCTGTAAAAGCAGATGGGCACACAGTCTTCCACTCTTGTCCTAGTGTAATAAGGCACCTCTCTATCATCCCCCTGCTGAGCAAGTGGCTTGGATCTTCATCCTCTCCCAGCAGTAATGCACCCCCACACACAAACACACACACAAATGTTACTAGAGAATATTTGGGGAGCCTGTTCCTTTTCCACACAGTAATAATGGCGGAGCATTTATGAGTCAGTGGAGGCCAATGGGCAATGTGAGCTTAGCAGTTAATACAGCACATGCCTTCAGGTTGTCAACAGAGGCCAAGTGGGGGAGCTTGGACTTACACCTTCCATCTGACAGCAACATCGCCTTACTTACGGTTTACTAATAACACTGACATACCAGTTTTTTGTTCAAATATATTTTGCTTAAATATTAACAACTGTATTTTTCTAGGAAATAGGGAGCTGTTTTTAGGCCCAAGAGAATGGTAGAGCTCCAGAACAGATTTTTCTGTCCTGTCCCTATACTCTTTATTTTTGTCAGGCATCGAATTCAACAGGTGCAAATGTAAGCAATATCTTCCCTTTTCTGCCATCTCAATTTAGAAGAAAATTGGCTACAGGAGAATATTTAAAAACCCAGATCAAAAATGTGCTTTAGAGACCTAAGTCTGAGTATCATACGAGTGATAAGGCAATGTTCAAAATGATGATGGCCAATGGATATATAAATATGCAGGCTGGACCAAATGCTGTGAGTCATAAAAACAACTTACAATGGAGATTCCATCCAAAGCTTTCAGTTCTGGAAGGTGAAATATTACAAACAACCGGTAGTTTTCTTGATTCCATACAATAATGTTTCCATACATGTTGAGAATGACCAGGTTGCATAAACCCTAGGTAATAAAAACACATACATTTAAAGATCCATCTATGTATCTCTATCTCTATCTATGTATCTATCCATACACATATACATTATGTGTATTACTCCAGCAAGATTTTTCCCCTTAAGAGTTTAACTACCCTGGAATTTTAATATTCGAATTACTCTATCATTTCTTAGTGATTACAGTACTTTAAGTACACGTTTTATTGCAAGAGTTATCCTTTCAGACCAGTAAGTTTTAATTTTGTACAATATTTCAGTGATATGTGATACATGATCAGAATCTCTTTCTTTTACCACACTGCTGCTAAATATATTATCTATCAGTGGTAAAGACTTGGAGGGAACTTTGCTAAGTTTAAAATAATATACTTTGTTTATGGAAGAATGGCCTATTAAATAGTATGCATGTGTGCATATAGATATAGTAGGAATGAAAAATACTGCCTTCTGATAAGGGATAAAACCCATGTACATCTATCTTCTGAGAGAGTAGCAGAATTCATCTTAAGGGAAAATGTGTTTTTATTAGAACATTTTGATGTGTCTTTGTTGTGCAGGAACGGCTCAGAGTAGATGTGGTTGGGAGAGGTTAAGACAAGCGGGAGTAACACTACTCTGTCTCACAATGTAAAATGGTTTATTTTGTTGCTGCTACCATTGATAAGGTTGCCTCTGCAGCTTTAGAAGAAGTAGTTATATTTGTGGAATAGGATGGGGAGAAGGCTGAAAGTAAGGAAAGACAGGAAACAGACATAAGTTTTTGGTAGGAGATCAAGCCCTAGCAATATGATATCAGCAAAAGGAAAGAGGCCATCGTGAGAATCCCAGTGGTAGGAAATGGCCATTGAACTTTAGAAATAGTTAAGTCACACAATGTATTTGAAGTGAATTCCTATTCTGTGCTGTAGTAAACGTCCATTTTATTCAAACCTTTAGGAAAGCCTTCAAAACTTCAGTTATACAGTAGTTTTAGACGTTTCTTTGGGAGAATTAAAGAGGACAAAGCTGGGCAAAGTTGGCTAGAAAGAGTTGGGAGTCTCCAGTAAGAACCAGTAAGTAAGTGAGAAGTAATCAAGAATTCCTCTGAGAACAGGAAATGTTCAAGACTTACTCCCCAACCAGGTTGAGGAGTCCTTGGAAATACTGAGAAAGGCACTAGTTAGAAGGGATGGGGCTTGGGTATTTTATTTGAGTACTAAAAAAAAATTGTCCTAGTAGGTTATCAGTTTGGGGACATGGTACACATACATATGTTTTTATATACACATAAATTGAATGCAAATATATTCAGTAAACCTTGTTATTCTTGATTTTTATTTTCTTTACATTTTTCTGTATTTTCCAAATCCTATACATCGAACATGCATTATGCTCATAATATAAAGAAACCATACATATTTTAAAAAACAAAAACGGGGCGCCTGGGTGGCGCAGTCGGTTAAGCGTCCGACTTCAGCCAGGTCACGATCTCGCGGTCCGCGAGTTCGAGCCCCGCGTCGGGCTCTGGGCTGATGGCTCAGAGCCTGGAGCTTGTTTCCGATTCTGTGTCTCCCTCTCTCTCTCTGCCCCTCCCCCGTTCATGCTCTGTCTCTCTCTGTCCCAAAAATAAATAAATGTTGAAAAAAAAAATTAAAAAAAAAAACAAACATTACCATCTGAGATAGTCACCTTTAAATTATAGATCTCCTGATTGAGAGCAATATAGTTATTGCTTATGTATAATTCAATCAGAGTAAAAGCTTTTTGTAAACCACTCAATGAAGTAATTCTGTTGTTCTCAAGAGAAAGGGAGTGAAGATGAAGCATGTTATCAAAAGTATGTTTTTCCAGACCATTGAGAAGATTATTATTTATGCTGAGGCGGGTTAATTTAGTCAGCTTGGAAATGCCTAGAAAAATAAGCAAATTCAAGAAATGATTCAGATAGCACTGAAAAGTTAGTTTAAAAAATAACTGGCTGGCCATTTTACTTTTTCTCTTTACATTTTCTCTTTACAGACTCTATAGCACTATCATTGTTTTGACTTTTAAGAAGGATACAATGTGTATAAAGTCCCAGCTAATATATTAAATTCCAATTTTGGATTTCTATGTAGACTCAGTCTTCCTAGGTATTAAGGGACTGTATTATGTAGGAAATATTGAATTTCACTTTCAAATAACCTTCAAATTATATAATTAAGATTTTCACCATCACAATAACACAAAGCTCAAAATCATCACCAGCCCCCCATTTTAAAACATTAAAGGTAAGGGAGTAGATACAGCACTTTGGAAAGTATTCCTCATTGTGGCATTATTTGTATTGAAAAGAACCACTTGGCCTAATTCTACCTTTGCATGCTTAAAACTACTTTAAGACAGAACTTGAGAAAATGCCACCTCTCACCACAATCTAACCCCTAAGTATGCTATATGCTGTAGGTATTTTGCAGATAGTATAGTGCAAGTTGAAAGATGAGAGAGAACTTTGGAGTCAGAGTTGGTTTCAAATGTAGAACCACGAGATTTGGGATCATAAGTATGTTATGTAAAACTTTGTAACCTCTGTGCCTCATTTTCCTCATCCATAAAAAGCACATACTGAAATCTACCTCTAAGGGGTTATGGAATTAAGTGGAATTGCATTTGAAATATGTCAGTTATAGCTTTTGGCAAATAATTGGTTCTCAGAACATTTTATCCATGCTGGCTTTTCACACCAGCCTTACTCATGGGACTATGCAAGCTGAGAATAAATTGATCTAGGGCAAGTTGGGATAACACTATCAGAGAAAAAAATCCTTAGATGGACATTAAACTTATCTGTGTCTGGAAAAAAGAAGAGAAATATTTGTTAAAGCTTAGTGAGGTAAAACTATCATCTCTGAAAAGTGGGTAATAGGAAAAACATAGGTTGGAGGATTCTTCCCTTCAGTGGGCTGATGGGTGGAAATAAAAAGGAAACTGGAAACTGTTCTGTTACACATACAAAGGAAAACTAACACCCTATTTTGTGAGAATGGAAGAGACTAGTGATGGTTCTAAAGAGAGATGTCTGAGCTACCCCCAGGTTTACGTATTTCAAATCTACAAAGGAGAGGCCTGTGAATCTATATATCCAATAAGCGTCCCAAGTGATTCTTATGATCAAGCAGGTTTTATAAGCAGATTGTTAAGAGCCATCAAAATAAAATATAATGAATGTTATACACACTGTTTTTAAAGATATCTAATACTTGCTTTTGCATATGTAATTTTTTGAAATAGAATTTTCTACTTTTATGGAAAAGTACACACATGTGCTAAAAATAATCCAGCAATTCAAAAGTGAATAAAGTATAAATTAAGTCTCTTTTCTAGCCAATGGAAATCATCATACAACCAGAAATATTCTATACCCAGATAAATGTGTATATTTGTGTGTGTGCGCATACCCAACATTAATTAGTAAAGCTGCTTCATTGTACTTTATGTGGATCCCTATAAAAGGTGATATAGTACATTTGATAATTTTCAACCTCTAGTGAGTAGTTTTCATTTTTGTTGAAGTCTTCAAATTTCCAAAGGTAATCTTAATTCCATACTTTGAAAAATCAACTGGGCTGCTTTATCTTTTTCAAAAGCACACCTCATTCATTCATTCATTCATTCTCATTCAGATACTAATTACTTTCTAGTTTGTAATGTGCTAGGTTTGGTTATAGGTGGGACAGAGGAGAGGAGAGAGAAGTCAGAGCTGAAAGTCAGCTAGCTGGGCTCATTACATATAGTGACTGGTCACAGATCCCACTAGTAAGTGTTCGGAACACTCTGCCCCAAACCTTCTTGGAACTTCTGTAGACATCTTCCTCCTAAAAAATTCTGTCCTCCACATTTTCCTTTTTGGCTCTTGTTAGTTAAACATTCATATTAAGATTTTAAAATTCTCAGATACCTTCTATCTTTGAGATACAGTTTCCATCTAACGTGAGTTCTTCCAAGTTAACACAGGATTCCAAGCCTTCTATTTTAGTGAGATTATTGTTGCTGAATGATGCCCATTTCAAATTTTCCAATTTTTCTAAATTTGTGATTTCAAAGAGATGTTGCCCATCTAAATTTAAAGCAGTTATCTGTAGAATAATTCACATTTTATGTTACTTCTGACTCGGTATCAATAAACTCAATGTTAAAAAAGGCTAATGAAATCATTCAAATGTGGTAAGTAACAGCAAAGGAATTCCTTCAGGGGCTCAGGGGCAACTAGGTGGTTCAGTCAGTTAAGTGTCTGACTTTGGCTCAGGTCGTGATCTCATGGTTCCTGAGTTTGAGCCCCACCTTGGGCTCTGCACTGCTTGAGATTCTCTGTCTCTCTCTCTTTCTGACCCTCCCCTGCTCGCTTTTTCTCTCTCAAAATAAATAAATAAACTTAAAAAAAAAAAAAAAGAATTCCTTCAGGAACTAAAGACATTGTGAAACTGACAAAAGGGTAAAATTTGACAAGATTATAACCCCAAGAGGTACTTATATGGTCTTATGGACACTGTGCTGTGTCAGATTCCTCTGCAGTGAAAAACTTGTCCCAGCTGCTGGGAGTGCTGTGGGCAGAAAGATTTCGGCTGTCAGCTCCTTCAGGGACAGCCTCAGCTGCAGAGAGCTGCCTTGCGCAAGGTCATGCTCCTTCCCAGTTTGGCCCAAATCCAATGATGGAAGGATATAAAGACCTGGCCATCTCAGCCCAACTTGGGACAAATTTAAAGGGCCATTCTAATTCCAAAACTCGCCGTGGGGTCAGGCAGAGCTGTCACTGGGCATGCATCACAGCTAAATGTCTGTATATATCCTGTAATAAAATAATGCCATTGATTTCTTCCCTTTTCGAGGGTCAGCTTCTCTTAACCCAGGTTCAGTCTTTGGCAAGAGGCATAAGGATGCTCTGTGCAACAAAAAGAAGCTGTTGGTGCTCTATCCTTGGCTGAATTGTGACCAGTTCCCCTAGTGTCGTGCCAGAATTCTTTATTTCTTTTACCTTGTCACCCAAAATTTTGGCTTGATCTCTGGTTTTGTGCTCTAAAGTTTGCTTGCTTCTTAAAAAAATTTTTTTTTCAACGTTTATTTATTTTTGGGACAGAGAGAGACAGAGCATGAACGGGGGAGGGGCAGAGAGAGAGGGAGACACAGAATCGGAAGCAGGCTCCAGGCTCTGAGCCATCAGCCCAGAGCCCGACGCAGGGCTCGAACCCACAGACCGCGAGATCGTGACCTGGCTGAAGTCGGACGCTTAACCGACTGCGCCACCCAGGCGCCCCAAGTTTGCTTGCTTCTTTTGATACATTATCAAAATCTACCCTTTGGTCTTGTAGCATACACTTATCCTAAATCTCCAGCTCTATGGTGACTGCCATTAAGGCCTAGTCCCCATGACATTACCACTCATGACTTGACGTCCCTGTTTAATTTTGATTTGGCCCTTACAGTTTTCTGCTCCTTACCTATCTGTGCCCTCTTTAAGACACATGGACCAAAGCTGATTAAAAATCAAGTGAAATTGGGGCGACTGGGTGGCTCAGTTGGTTAAGCGACTGACTTCGGCTCAGGTCATGATCTTTCAGTTTGTGAGTTCGAGCCCCACGTCCCCACGTCGGGCTCTGTGCTGACAGCTCAGAGCCTGGAGCCTACTTCAGATTCTATGTCTCCCCCTCTGTCTACCCCTGCCCTGCTCATGCTCTGTGTCTCTCTGTCTCCCAATAATAAATAAATGTTAAAAAGAATTTAAAAATCAATTGAAATTAAGCTTTTATATTAGTTAAACAGAATTAGTTTTTACCTTCAAGTACCAGTTTCCATTCACGTGTAAATGTGGTCCCAACTTTGAAATCTGTGTCAGAATTTTGGCAGAAGGCCATATACTAAGTGTCCGTGGTCTCTCCTCTTTAGTACTAGAATGCCGTAAGAGCGATAACTAATAAAATAAAAAACACGTGATGAATAAAGGAAATGGAATATAGAGGTTCATTTATATATAGTTAAAAAGTACTTTTTCCTTGCTGAGTGGCACAATGAATAATTTTAAAATATGACATTTTCTTTGCCTTAAAATGTTCTCAATATCTAGATATATTTCACTTTTTGTTTTAGCAGACGGTTACAAAATAATAGTTATAAAAGATTGCTATAATATAAACACCCATATAATCCATTCATTAAACAAATTTCAGAGCTAGAATATTTCTCCCACTCTGGAAGCTCCCTGTGTGCCCCATCCTAATCCTTTTCCTCTCCTTCCCCTCCAGAGCCACCACTCACCTCATGTGAATCAACCAATGCTCCACAATCTCAAATTTTGTATCTACGATTCATTTGCTTTATTTATAGGCCTATGTTTGTGCCCATAAACAATATATCATTTAATCTTACACATATTAGAACCTTCTGTAAATTGAATAATATAAATGTATTCTTCTATGACTTACTTTTTTGCTCAACGTTGTGTTCGTGACATTCATCTAGGCTGCTGCACGTAGCTGTAGTTCATTCACATGTCATTGCTGTACAGTATTTCCTTATCGATTCTCCCATCAGTGAACATTGGGGCTGATTTCAGTTTTGCACACTGCTGTTATGAATATTCTTGACTCTTGCTGCATACATGCAAGAGTTTCTTTGGAATATACACAACTTGCTAGGTAATAGGGTTAACTATATATTCAGCCTTACTAGATAATGCCAAATTGTTTTCCAGAGTGGTTATACCAATGGTAACTTTTAGTTCAAATTTTTGCTAAAACCTGATAGTGTCAGGCTTTAAAACTTTTGCCAATTGGTGGCTGTAAATTGGTATCTCATGCAGTTTTAATGTTCATTTCCTTGAATACTAATGTGATGGAGCATCTTTTCCTATTATTTGGCTGCTCTGATTTCCTCTCCAGCACCTTTTGCCTACTTTTCTGTTTGATTGGCAGTCTTTTTCCTGGTATATTCAGGATATGCAAATAGCATCTTTTGTTAGACATGTTGCATATTTCTTTTCCCAGTATGTAGCTTGTTTTTCCACTTTCTTTATGGTGTGCCCTTTAAGGAACAGTTGAATTAATTTTAAAGTAGACAAATCCAGTCTTTTATATTTATGCTCTTGGTTTCTTGTGTAATGAATTCTTCCCTCATTCAAGGACATAATGATAATCTCTGCTCTTTGCTTTAAAAATTTTTTTTAATGTTTTTTATTTATTTTTGAGTCCGAGAGAGACAGAGCATGAACAGGGGAGGGGCAGAGAGAGAGGGAGACACAGAATCCGAAGGAGGCTCCAGGCTCTGAGCTGTCAGCACAGAGCCCGACACCGGGCTCAAACTCACGAACCGTGAGATCATGACCTGAGCCGAAGTCAGACGCTTAACTGACTGAGCCACCCAGGCGCCCCTCTGCTCTTTGCTTTTAAAACATTTTTGATTTTGACTTTTACAGTGAAGTCTTAATGCACTTGTCCAAGTGCTTTTTATTGACTAGCTTTCTTGGTCTGTAAAGGCAGTTCTGTAATTTATCAAGTTTCCATGTATGTGTGGTTCTATATTTGGTCTTTATATTCTGTGCTATTGGTCTGTCCCAACTCTACATTGTCTTAAAGGATTTTAGTAAGTTTTGATTTCTGGTAGGATAAATCCCCAACTCTTCTTCAGGAGTTAATTATATTTTTTTATCAACAAAAAAGTTTCTTCCCTTCATTGTGAGTGGATCCAAAATTAAACATTACATTAAGGAATTAATATTCAAATGCCTCACAAGAAGTACATAGCTGGAGAACTAGGGTAAAGATGTTTAGGATTGCAGCTATTTTGGCCAGAGTACAGCATTCTTAATCTGGATAATATGGGCATTTCCTGCCCCCTGCCCAAGTTCATTAATTATGTTATGTTTTGTTTGTTTTGTTTCAGCCAGTAATGTCAATACTAGATAGGTAATTCACTAAATGCTTTATCAAGGCCTCTAAGCTTACTTTGTCCATAGAAAGTTGCTTGTTTTCATGTAGGCTCTAGAAAGGACTCTGGTGAGTTTTCAAGTTGACTAGGAAAAAACACAATTACCCAGGAGGCATTTTGGGGGTAGTGTGCAGGGATGAGAATCCATACAACCAGTTGGTATTTAAATAAGATACATTTAAACAGGAAAAAAAGTTCAAGTGATATGGTTGTTACATATTGATTGTTTTTTTTTTATTAGCATGCTAAAAGAAGACACAAAATCTTAAAAACAAGCAAGGTATGGAATATATAACTTGTATATTCTAAACAGCACAAAAAATATTAAACAGTGAAACCCAACCTGAGTAATCTTTGTTCCAGTAATAAATTTCATTGCTGCTATTGTTTCTTCTTCAGAAACGAGGAGTCCATCTAAATGAGTGAGAGTCTTTAATCTGCCAATAACACTCAGCCTTAATGTGGCTGGCTTGGGAGAAATAAGAAAAGGTTAATTTTTACAAAATATTACATATGTTATGGCATGGAAAGGAGTGTGCTTCTTTTTTCCTTCCCATGTAATTCAAAATTATGCATCTCCCACTCTCTTATATATATATCTAAAAATAAGGGCCTAACTTAGTTCTTCAGTAGCTGAAATTAAATTCTGTTTAAAAACTAATCTGTTTTGTTTGAAGCCAGATGACTTCTGGCTATAAGCTGTTGAAAAGTGTGATGAAAAGTGCTCAGAGAACAATGGCAGTGAACTCCTGTTCTTCTAGATCAGCAGTTACCTCTGTGTGCAAGTCTCTATAGATCTTTAGCCCTTGGCATCTAGTTTGGCAACGGGAAGATAGCTGTACACATTCTGTGTCTGCTTTGGCAAAAGAAAAATACCCTTCAATTTTCCCGAGCAAAAAAGAGATAGAACAACGTAAACATAGTAACTTGGCCAATTTAACAGAACCAATCATTAGCCTCTTTTTAAAATATTGAACCCAGTCTTATATTCATTTTTGAAAAGCAAGGAAAGGAGGATTCTTGAAATTATTGGCTTGGGGCTTATTTTAAATCCTTGGAGATACCCTTAAATATAATCATTGAATACTGAAATTTCTTAGCATGAATCTGTGTATTTTTGTGATGAGAAAAAAATAGTGTTTAATCAAATTTCCTTTTATAGCAGAAAATAAGCCTCTATAATGCAGGTTTATCAGGGGAAGTAACAAATGTATTCCCTCCCTTAATAGTCTGTTTCTCTCACTGTATTCTATTATTCTTGGTCCCATGCTTCATTACAATAGGTTCTAGTACACTGAACTGTATAATCCCTCCCAAAGTTTGCAAATAGCAATGGTATCTAACACTCTTAAAGCCACCATACTCTCAAACTATTAGAGCTTATCAAAAAAAGCTTTCCTTATAGTAACATTTAATTCATTTGATCACTACGCTAAATTCAACTTATAAAATACTTAAAGGAATTCTAGTAAAACAAAGATAGTTTTCCCATTTCTGGCTACTGCTGAATAGTACCAAGAAAATGGCTTAGAAAGAAAAATGATTCTTTGCTTTTTTATAAATACATCTGCTGCGTACCTTTTGCCATGGATTATGCCTAATATCAAGAGTAAGAAGGCTTGCGGTGTGTTTACATAACATATTTATTTCATCACCAGACTTTTTCAGTTGATTCCAGCTCAAGTCTAGGTGCTTGAGTTTCATCAGACCTCTAAATCCCTCCAATGTTATCACATGGTTATGGCTTGCATCCAAATATTCAAGGTTATACTGCAACACATACAAATAGAAGTGGTGCTGAAAAGGGTCACAGTTTCTATTTACAGAGTTCTTGTCTCTATGAGTCACTAAGTATTTACATGCTTTTTGGTAATTCTTACAGAAAACCTACACAGTAGATATATTGCATTATGGTATCAACATATGTATTCTCCCAAAGAGCTACAGGTCTTTTATTTTTAGCCCTCAATTCTCACTTCACCCTTCTAAGGTAGAGAGGCAGGTATTTGTTTTCCTAGGAAAGAAGCTGAAGAGTAACTGACAAGATAATTTATCCCCCCAAAACAAGGAATTACACTTTTACTTTCTGGGCTGCTGGTTTATACCATTGAACCCATGGCCTGGTTAAAAAAGATTCACCTTCAGAGGTAGAAATTTCAGGTCAGGTCATGATCTCACAGTTTGTGAATTTGAGCCTCGCATCAGCTCCACCCTCGGCGTGGAGACTGCTTGGGACTCTCTCTTGCTCCCTCTTTCTCTGCCCCTCCCTTGCTTGCTCTCTCTCTCTCTCAAAATAAATAAATAAGCTTAAAAAGAAAAAAAAAGAGCCACTGAAAACATTGTTTCAATTATATGCACAAATAGTCTTACACAAAACATTGTATTACATAGAAATTTGTATCCCTTTCACATTCATGCATCATTAAATATTCTTTAAAATGATTTTGGATAATATTCCAATATTGTACTGATTGTATAATATTCCAGTAAGTGAATAATTAGGATTATTTTAAACATATTACTACGAACATTTATGTGGCTTCTAATTCTTGGCAACACTACCACAAACATCCATGATCATGAGACTTTAACTGAGACTCTCATGTTTTTTCAGAAGAGATTTTTTTTTCCTTTTTTTTTTTTTGTAATAAACTTCTATTTTATTTATTTATTTATTTATTTTTTTATATATGAAATTTATTGTCAAGTTGGTTTCAATACAACACCCAGTGCTCATCCCAAAAGGTGCCCTCCTCAATACCCATCACCCACCCTCTCCTCCCTCCCACCCCCCATCAACCCTTAATTGTTCTCAGTTCTCAACAGTCTCTTATGCTTTGGCTCTCTCCCACTCTAACCTCTTTTTTATTTTTTTTCCTTCCCCTCCCCCATGGATTCCTGTTAAGTTTCTCAGGATCCACATAAGAGTGAAACCATATGGTATCTGTCTTTCTCTCTATGGCTTATTTCACTTAGCATCACACTCTCCAGTTCCATCCACGTTGCTACAAAAGGCCATATTTCATTTTTTCTCATTGCCACGTAGTATTCCATAGTATATATAAACCACAATTTCTTTATCCATTCATCAGTTGGTGGACATTTCGGCTCTTTCCATAATTTGGCTATTGTTGAGAGTGCTGCTATGAACATTGGGGTACAAGTGCCCCTATGCATCAGTACTCCTGTGTCCCTTGGATAAATTCCTAGCAGAGCTATTGCTGGGTCATAGGGTAGGTCTATTTTTAATTTTCTGAGGAACCTCCACACTGCTTTCCAGAGCGGCTGCACCAATTTGCATTCCCACCAACAGTGCAAGAGGGTTCCCCTTTCTCCACATCCTCGCCAGCATCTATAGTCTCCTGATTTGTTCATTTTGGCCACTCTGACTGGCGTGAGGTGATACCTGAGTGTGGTTTTGATTTGTATTTCCCTGATAAGGAGCGACGCTGAACATCTTTTCATGTGCCTGTTGGCCATCCGGATGTCTTCTTTAGAGAAGTGTCTATTCATGTTTTCTGCCCATTTCTTCACTGGGTTATTTGCTTTTTGGGTGTGGAGTTTGGTGAGCTCTTTATAGATTTTGGATACTAGCCCTTTGTCCGATATGTCATTTGCAAATATCTTTTGCCATTCCGTTGGTTGCCTTTTAGTTTTGTTGGTTGTTTCCTTTGCTGTGCAGAAGCTTTTTATCTTCATAAGGTCCCAGTAATTCACTTTTGCTTTTAATTCCCTTGCCTTTGGGGATGTGTCGAGTAAGAGATTGCTACGGCTGAGGTCAGAGAGGTCTTTTCCTGCTTTCTCCTCTAGGGTTTGGATGGTTTCCTGTCTCACATTCAGGTCCTTTATCCATTTTGAGTTTATTTTTGTGAATGGTGTGAGAAAGTGGTCTAGTTTCAACCTTCTGCATGTTGCTGTCCAGTTCTCCCAGCACCATTTGTTAAAGAGACTGTCTTTTTTCCATTGGATGTTCTTTCCTGCTTTGTCAAAGATGAGTCGGCCATACGTTTGTGGGTCTAGTTCTGGGGTTTCTATTCTATTCCATTGGTCTATGTGTCTGTTTTTGTGCCAAGAAGAGATTTTTAAAAATGTGATTCTTAGTTTGGATTTCTATATTGTTAAAATTTTTGATAAATACTGCCAAATACTATTCAAGGATGTTTGTACCAATTTTTTCTTCCAACAGTAGAATATGAGAATGTTCATTTTCTTAAATACCCACCAATTCATCTGCCTTATTTTACTTTACATTGCTTATGACCGGTGAAGTTGAACATCTTTCCATGTGTTTTGTATGAGCCGCTTTTAAATTTTGGTTTTGTTTCTTGTGTCTTGTCTTTAGACATTTATCTATTCAGATATTCATCTAGTTATTTGTAAGAAGTCTTTAAGACTTCAATTTGTTACTTCTATTTGTTGCAAATAAAATTTTCTTTTAAGGTGTATACTAATTCAGACTTAGAACAAAGAAGAGATTAAGAACTTTAAGAAGTAATTTTGCAACATATTTTTAAAAATAAAAAGTAATATTACTATGGATTAAAAATGAACTTGATTTCCTTAAGGACATAAAGTCCTTAGACTTAGAACAGTTTTTTTGGCTTTATAAAGATTTACTACATGGCCTGTCTTTTCCCAGTTTTCATCATAAAGTGGTAAAAACTTGTCCCAAATTCTGGCACTTACATGCAGACTAGCATTTGGGAACCATGCATCATAAAAAGATAACTGTCTTCTTTCCTTGAAAAGGGGGATAGGATCTTCATTTTTGTAATCCCAAGATATAAAACAGATATTAAGTATTTTCAGTTTTGTAGCAGAGTTTTCTGTCTTAATAGTTCTTGTGCTTCAGTTTAAATCCTTAAATCACAGTATAGCACAGCCAATTTACAAAGATTAAAACCCACAACACCTCCTTTAACTATTCTTAGGGATAACGGTTCATTCTCTAAATATAAATTAGCTCTCTCTAGACATCAAGAACACTTTAACAATAAGTTTTTCATTGGAAGAGATAATACAGAAGTATTATTTCAATAAAAAATTGGGCACATAATCCAGACTAAGATTGCAAAGAGCCATATATAGATATAGATATAGATCTATAATATATATATATATTTGTCTTTCCCGGCCTACTCTGACTATGGTGGAGCTATTTTCAGAGAAACAAATCTGTTCTTATTGCTTTCTTTCAGATACTCTTTTCCTGATAGTTCAGGTGAGCGAATGACAAACATGCAGCCTAGGACTTTTTAATTTATTGTATGGATGTCTTGTTTAGACTTTTAAAAATGCTATAAAAACCATAGAGTATATATATGTTTTCATCATTAACGAAGCCAAGTCTTCCATTATATAAACAGTGTTAGGTTGGGTATTTTCATTTACAAGGCAAGGCCAGGATGATGAACACTTAAGAATAATATATTTATTTTCTGCAACCTAGTAGAAGCAACTTGTAGCATGCAAGGCAGGTATGGAAACTCTCTATGTTAGAGACATGCTTAAGGAAAATTAGAGTAAAAATGAGATCTCCAAGGTAAATTAAAAAAAAAACTTAGAAGACAATAAGAATGAATGTGAGGGGTGCCTGGGTGGCTCAGTCAGTTGAGCGTCTGACTTTGGCTCAGGTCATGATCTTGCAGTTTGTGAGTTCGAGCCCCGCATTGGGCTCTGTGCTGAGAGCTTAGAGACTGGAGCCTGTTTGGATTCTGTGTCTCCCTCTCTCTGCCCCTCCCCCACTTATGCTTTGTCTCTCTCAAGAATAAATAAACATTAAAAAAAATTAAAATAATTCAAAGAATGAAGGTGAGTGATTAAACTAGATCATAACCTTTTGTAATGCTAAGATAAACATAATTCATATTAAACACACATACAAAACTCATTACTGGAGAATAAAGAGGTGGAGGCAGCATAAGTTTTCAATCTCTCTGAATCCCCACACAAAAACAGAATAAATAAATAAACCCAAATTCCATGGACAACGTTTATAACAAAGTTACATGACAAGGTAGCCCAATAAGACCCCAAAGAAGTCGTAGGAATAAACCACCAACAACCACAAGCCCTACGGGGTATCCATGCCTATGTGAGAGGAAGCAGGAACCATCAGGCAGCATCTGATGGACCTGAGAACAAGACAGACCCCAAAAGGCTGCCAATGTTTACTGGAAAGTATGGGAGCCAACCTGAGTACAACTGGGAGAAGTTCTGCCCTCTTCATTACTGAGTGCATGCATGGGACCCACGGGAGAAAGGTCTGAAGCAGCTGGGGCAGTCCAGCACTTATGGATCTTAAAACTCCCCTAGAAGGCCCCCTTCTAGAACAAAATCCTTCTCAAAGAAGAAACTCAAAAATTAAACAGGATAAGGACAAAAATGCAAATAAACGATAAAGTTCAGAGCAAAGTGGAGGAAGAGAGTACAGTCGGGAAATGTCAGAAAGTAAGCGCTATAATTTTTTTTAAAGCAAAAATAAACAACAGAGGAGGGAGATCTGTGAAGGTAGGAAAGCTTTCCCTAACTCCACTTCGTTTTAGAAGCTAAGAAAAAATAATTTCATTAAAAAATGAGCAGCAGAAAAGTATTGAGATCAAATCCCAAAGTTAGGAGAGCAGGAGGGAGAGGGAGAGGGGTGGGGGTGCAGAAAGGAGAGAGAGACATTGCTGTTGGCAATAAAAGAACACCAGAAAGATATGCTCAGAACTTATCGTGACTATTAACTTACTATTTTAAAACAAGCAAAAGATATTAAGAATGATACAAGATAAAAAAAATAACAATATAAATATGGATTAGAAAAACTCAGTAGTAAGGTGAAAGAACCCATAAAATAATTTGAAATAAAAGAAAAACATTTCAGAAACAAATAGTCAAACACAAAAGCAAGTAAAACAATAGGTAATGCTTTAAGAGAAACAGAAGGTAAAAAAAAAATTGTAAAATCAAATCGACTTAAAATTTTAAATTAAGAAATAAAAAGGACACAAGAGAAAGTGACAAATAGTGAAGCTAGGTAAAGATTCCACATGTGGATAATGTGCATCCCTGAAGAAGAAAACTGAAGCAAGGAAGCAAAAAAAGAGGCTTAAAACTTTCAATTTAAAAAAAGGAAAGAAAAAATGATTTTAATCTGTATTTTGGAAGAGCATACTGTGAAGCTGAAATACTGGCCCAGGCAACCAATACCAAGACATATTCTAGTAAAATTACTAAACTTAAAAAAAAAAAACTTAAAAAGTTCTTTGGCCATCTAGAAGAAAAAAGCATGTGACGTATGAGGGAAAAATTGTACACTGTCATCAGACTTTTCTACAGCAACAGTTTATGTCAGAAGAAACAAGTAACATTTAAGATGCCCAAGGAAATAAATTGTGAGCCAAGGATTTTATATCTAGCAAAACTGCCTTGCATGTGTAGAGGATATAGAAAAACTATTATCTACATGCAGTAGTGGAAGGGATATTGTCCCCATAAGCCCTTCCTGAGGAATCTATAATAGAATATTTTTCAGACCATCAAAATGTTTAGAGAGATACCAACCTAAGGACTAGTGACAAGAATTAAATATACAGTTACCAAACAACTAAAAGGGAGAGTGTACAAAGTGCAAGGCTACATGTTCTGACAAAGTATATACAGAATGATCATTTTGATTCATTTTTAAAATGAATAATGGAAAGAACGTATACAAAATAAAAAAATCTTTCCAGTAATCATATTGATGAGAGTATCAGGGCTGCTATTCTGAGACTGTTGTGTGTGTAATAAGGGACAAAACAATGAGCAGTTATTAAATAGTCCACTGCTATCAATTTGTACCCTTGAAACTGAGGATTATTGGTGTGAGAGAAAGAAAGATATTGATGTAAGTAACAGAAGAGGTTAAGCTAAAAGATTTTCAGTATTGAATCTGAATTGGAAATACCAATATAAATACATGAGGTTAGTTTTAGTTATACATACATATATAGTCACACACACACACACACACACATGCACACACACACACACACACACACACACACCCCTTCCCCATAATAAGTTCTGTCCGATGGAAAGACCTAGAAACAATGACCAACCCAGACTGGTGGTCCTGAAATACCACTTTTCTCTAAAAGAAACTAGGGCTCCTTGAAGAAATGGCTGATCCCATGTCTACAAAAGAAAATACAGAAAATGGACATGGAACATCTTTTATGCCAGGTGGCAAAGAAGCTATCAGAGACCACTATGGTCATGGCAAAAGAAGCTAACTTTAAGATGATTCCATTGGTTAAGACGATACAATCTGAGCTTCAATCATGATAATAATTGAATGGATGGACTCTCATCAAATGTGTTTAAGACCCTGCATTCCTAATGATATTAAAACAAAAAAGGAATTGCTTATCTTTGGGAGATCACAAAGAACCATTCATTATCTTCAAAATTGGTAAATAAAGGCAAATAAACACCTATTCTGCATTTTCTACATGAGTGGTACCACTGGGTAACCAAATCACAGAAAAGGGGAAATGTCTTTATGTAAAAATAGTCTAACTAATAAATGAAAAAGAAATGATAGAATAGAAATATTGCCATTTTGTAATCACTGATGAGTTAATGGATATAGACATTAATAATGCTACCAGCATGAGAAAAGTGAGTCAACCACACATTATCTGATTCTTACAGTCTTACCAGAGGAATGGAACCTGAATCTGATCCAATTTCTGGATTTAGTTGCCAAATTGTAGAAAATACTGAGGGTGGGGGCTGTGTAGGATTGTATCATAAGCAAATCAGCAGGGTCCAAATTGTGGGACACTCTTAGGATTGGAAGGTCAGAGCATTTCTACAGATAAACTATGGGGAGTGGAAGGGGAAAGAAGGAATTATAAGAGAAACCTATAAATTAAAAGAGACTTAAACAATTTTTAGAATGGCAAAACCAAACTATTGTACTAGGTAGGGATGCACATTTGGGTGATGAGACTATGGGGGAAAATGCAGGGAGAGGATTACTGGAGAGGTCAAGATAATGATTTCTTGAAGGGATGGGGCATATATAGAAGGGGCTTATGTTGTAGTTTACAAAGTTCTATTCCTTGACCTGGGTGCTAGTTACAAGCACATTCACCTTATAATAATTTACTAAGCCATGTTCTTGAAGTACGTAGTTTTCTGTATCTGTTTTTTTAAATTATTATTTATTTTGAGAGAGAGAGAGAGAGCGAGAGAGAGAGCAGGTATGTGGAGGAGAGACCGAGAGAGAGGGAGAAAGACAATCCCAAGCAGACTCCACACTGTCAGCATGGAGCCCGAGGCGGGGCTCAAACCCATGAACCATGAGATCATGACCTGAGCTGAAATCAAGAGTCAGATGCTTAACCAACCAAGCCACCCACGCACCCCTGTATCTGTTTTATTTTACAATAAAAAGGTGAAAAAAATACACACAGATTATTTCCTCCCTCTGATCACCCCTAACATTCCTGTAGTCATTTTTCAAGACATAGTTATATATCAGATACTTGATGTATCTGATCTATCTAGATCTATCTACCTACCTTTGCTAATCTTAAATTTCAAAACACCACTTAGGCATATTTGTCCAGTTCTCTTATCTGTAAAATGTCCACAGTAATATTAATCTAATAAGTAGACTGTGAAGCTCTGATGTTGAAAGAAAATTTTCTGTCTAAGGAGAACAACAAAACTGTACTACAAAATACATGCTGGGAAGCTGGCTAAGCTCACTCACTATCTAAGTACCTTGCATGACTTAAGAGTTTACTCATCAAATTTTGTGCCTAAGCAAAATAATTATGGCTGTCATAACCTCTGGAACCATTGGCAAATCATCAGAAAAAAAGTTAAATAAAACATGCCAACCATTTACATATAGTCTTGGGACCTCTATTAAACTACCTTCTTTTTTTCTTAATGTTTATTTTTGAGAGAGAGAGGCAGAGAGGAAACGTGAGGTGGAGAGGGGCAGAGAGACAGGGAGACAGAATCTGAAGCAGGCTCCAGGCTTCGAGCTGTCAGCACAGAGTCCGACCAGGGCTCAAACTCAAGAGCCACGAGACCATGACCTGAGCCTAAGTCGGATGCTTAACCGACTGAGCCATGCAAGCACCCCAAACTGTCTTCTTTACTTAGCTGTATATCGAACCCAAACTATCAGGGATTCTATTAAAAAGGACCTCGGCTTACCAAAAGAAACAAGGAAGGGGGCTTAATACTAAAACTTAAGGTCAGTTAGCAAAGTACCAGTTCTGACCAGAGTGGGAGAAGCAGCAACGCAAGGGCTTTGATATGGTTGAAAGCAGCAGGTAGGGAATGAAGAGCTGAGGATGATGATATATTCTGAAACGGTATGTCAGTGACGGTATGTCAGTGAAACGGTATGTCAGCATCCAACGGGATGCTGGGTTGGTGTTCTGGAGCCACATATGTAATTATTTTTGTTATATGATACATAACAAAGAAGACAAAATCCAGATAAGATGCTTAGCTATGTGTACATGTGCATTACTGTATTTGTCCTATTATCTATGAGAGGGCGAATGCAAGTTCAACAAGGTCCGTGCGGGTGACATTCAGGTAGAAAGAACAAGGCAGAAGGAAAAGAGAAATAACAACATGAACAATGAACAAATGGGAAGAATTGACAGCCTTCAATATGAAGTAGTAAACTAGAGAATGAAGAAATAAGGACTCAGGAGCAGAAAAATAAGAATGAGAAAACAATGAAAATGACAATTTCCAAAAGACATTTTAAAAACAAATCTGGGGTAGTTTTAATAAATTTATTTTCAAGTAGCTAGAAATCAGATATGACCACAGGCATATAATTGGTTTTCCAAATGGAATCTGAATCCAAGACCTATTTTAGACAAAGTAACATATCATAATGTATGTATGTTTGTTCCCAATTTGAGCCGTATAATCCTGAATATGGTATATTTGAGGTCAAAATTACAAAAATAATTTATCTATTAAATTAATAATTTTATTTTACTTAAGTAGTTTCAAAAGGACAGTTCTTACCAAGTGGTATACATCATCTAAACAGGTAAATTCATTAAAGCTGATACTAAGTTTTCGAAGTCCTGTTAACTTGGAGAGATCTCTCAATTTACTCAAGCTGTTTCCATGTAGATTCAGACTCTGAAATAAATTGAAATATAAATAAAAAAATAAGACAGATTACATTCTAAATCATAGTTTTTTAACATTGAGAGCCAATAAGAAATATATCTAATGTATGATTTTAAAAGTATAGTTTATAATAGCATCACTGGGCCCTGTTCTTGATTAATTTGATTTTCCACTTGAGTCTAAAAAAATTTTTTTTTTGACAGAGAGCAAGAGCGTTTGTGTGCACAAGTGGGGAGAGGGGTAAAGGGAGAGGGAGAGAGAGACTCTTAAGTAGGCTCCATGCCCAGCACGGAGCCCAACTCAGGGCTCAATCTCACGACTATGAAATCACGACATGAGCTGAAATCAAGAAGAGTCAGACACTTAACTGACTTAAAAATTCTTTTTAGAAAATAGCTAAATACATTGTTAAGACATTTATTAAGGCACATCTATTTCTCACGCTAGCCAGTGAATGATATAGGCCCTAAAGACTTTGGGTATTGGCTAGGATACCTCATAAGAGAGAAGATGGCAAGGATACACCTTGATTGGACAAAACTGTATGAAGGCACAGGACTAAGGAAGAAAGGCTGAGGATGCTAAAGTAGGAGGACAGACACTCAAAGGAGGAGGTAGGAAAGTGTTTCCATATCAGAATTTGGCCTAGACTTTTCCTGTCCATTTGATCCTGGGCTAAACAAAAATGAGTGCTATTACAGTTTTTTTTTTTAATATTTAAAGGATACCCTGATGTGTATATATTTTTCCGTCTTTACACTACACCATTGTGAAAGGTATCAAGTGAAGATTATGTTTATGCGTAGTCTACAGAATAAGCAGTGGCACAGGAAAAATGTTTTAATATAATTTAATATAAACATGTTTTCATATAATTAAAAATGTTTTAATATTCACAACAAATTGGTATTATGATAAAATCAAGCATCTACTTCCCAACTCTCTTCACTCACCACCACCATCTTATGCCCTATTATACTGTGGATATAACCAAATTCTTGGCAGGGAGAAACATCTAAATGTCAAATAGTTGTCAAAATTTAGTTAAAATTGTTAAGAAGGGTCAATTTATGCAGAGTAGTTTATTCTACAGGTCACATTTTGGTATCTACAGATACCTTACCCTTAACATGTCCAAACTGAATTCATCATTTTCCATACATATCTGCCTGGTAGTCTATTTTTTCAATCCTGATTAAGAGTTTGACTATCTATCCAACAGTTATGGTTGACCACCCCGTTTTCCTCTTTTCCATATGCATTTGATTCTAGAAATGTTTCTCAAACCAACCATTCCATACCATTACTACTAAAAGTGTCTTAGTTCAGACTATTATTGTCCTTTGGACTACTACAATAGTATCCACTGGCTATCCATACCATCAGTCTGTCTTTAGTTAAATCTAACCACAAGCTGCCAAAGTTCAGGATCTTTACAAACACAGGGCCCGTTCCTTAAAGATAAACTAAAATTTTAAAATTTGCCTTTGCACATCCATCCTATTGTGGCTATAACCTCCAACCTACACCTTTACCTTCTACTATTACACACCTTATGTTCATAGTCACCCTATGTTCCCTAATAACACTAGGATCTTTCAAAACCATGTGCTTCTAGGTAGAGAATTTCATCTGCCTGGAAGACATAAACAACTGAATTTCTCATATCTTTCAAAAATCAACACAAAACTTATCTTCTCTCTATGGAACTCTCCCAGCAACTCCAAACTTCCTATATTTGTATACATATCTGTCTCCTCTGCTAAAATGATGTCCTTGAGATAGGGAAAATAACTCATTTTGAGCCCCCAATGCTTAACTCGTTGCCTAAAACATAGCAAACACTCAGTAAATGCTAGATGAATAAATCGGTGCAAAAGCCAGACATACAAGCCAGACATACAACTAATAACTATATTCTTTTTTATTCAGGTATAATTAGCATACAGTGTTATATTAGTTTCAGGTGTATAAGATAGGGATTCACCAATTTATACATTTCTCAGTGCTCATCGCAATAAGTGTACTCTTAATCCCCTTCACCTATTTCACTCATTCCCTCCCATCTCCCACCTTTATTTCTATATATTTTTTATTTTTAGGTGTCCTAAAAAACTCAACCTAGAGGGGAAGACTGAAAAGAAAATAAAAGGGGTGTGTGTGTGTATACCCTCGGTTTCTCTTATAGTATTGGCACAAAGGAAGGAGAATAAAGGGTGTGATGTCTAAACATTCTTGTTGTAGTAGCCATTATTTTTACTAGAAGCCCTAGAAGGTTTTTCTGGCTTTTAGGCAGTATATGCAAATTTAGGATGAGAGGTTCTTCCATTCTTATGTTACGGGTATTGATCAAATTAAGGCAGTCAGGTGGAGGTCACAAGCAAGCCAGGTATTCTGAAGTCTTATTCTCCTCCTCACTGTTGTTTATCTTACACACCAAAGATAATTAAAGAAGGCCTACCTTTTTTTTAAACTATTGCTGTTTTTTGTTTTTTTTAACGTTTATTTAATCCCTTTAAATCTATAGAAATGTATGTTGTGGAAGCTCAATCCAATCAAACTCATGCATTTGAACTTTTCATTACTAAAGCTTTATTATAAAAAATTTATTGATACACAGGAAGATGGCGGCGTAGGAGGACGCTGGGCTCACCGCGCCTCCTGCTGATCACTTAGATTCCACCTACACCTGCCTAAATAACCCAGAAAACCACCAGAGGATTAGCAGAACGGAGTCGCCGGAGCCAAGCGCAGACGAGAGGCCCACGGAAGAAGGTAGGAAGGGCGGCGAGGCGGTGCGCGCTCCACGGACTGGCGGGAGGGAGCCGGGGCGGAGGGGCGGCTCGCCGGCCAAGCAGAGCCCCCAAGTCTGGCTTGCAAAAAAATTTATTACTCAGATATGAACTCTTTACCTTATAGGGCAGAAACAATAATTTCTCCATGTCAACTCAAAGAATGTTCTTATAATCGCTATACTGCACATTTATGATGCAGATGGTGGTACTGCCATCATGTCATGAAGCTTTCCTTCCTCCCTAATAATAACTGGTTAAGGTCAAACTTAATCTCCTAGACTTGACGATTTGGTGGATGGTGACAACATAGTTGGACCAAAGCAACCCCTTGAAAAAAGATGTTTTCTAAATATTTTCAGAAGCAGACTCAAAACTATTGACCACACTTCTTATTTTCAAAAATATTTTGGGGGCCCCTGAGTGGCTCAGTCAATTAAGCATCTGACTCTTGATTTCAGCTCAGGTCATGATCTCATGGTTCATGGGATTGATCCCTGCATCGGCACTGCACTGACATCACTGAGCCTGCTTGGGATTCTCTCTCCCCTGCAACTCTCTGCCCCTGCACTATTCACTCACTCTCTGTCTCTGTCTCTGTCTCTCTCTCTCTCTCTCAGTCAAAAATAAAGTAAATAGGTGTTCCTGGGTGACTCAGTCTGTTAAATGTCTGACTTTGGCTTAGGTCATGATCTCACAGTTTGTAGGTTTGAGCCCCGCGGCAGGCTCTGTGCTGACAGCTGGAGCCTAGAGCCTGCTTTGGATTCTGTGTCTCCCTCTCTCTCTCTCTCTCTCTCTCTCTCTCTGCCCCTCCCCTGCTAGTGTTCTGTCTCTCTCTGTCTCTCAAAAATAAATAAACATTAAGATAAAAAATAAAATAAAGCAACATTAAAAATTTTTTAAACATTTTTTCATTCTCTTTTTGTTTTATATAGTCACTTGAAAAAAATTGTCTTCATAAACAAGTGATCTAGAAATGTCACATTGGAACAGTGTAATTGACTTTCAAGATAAAAATAATTTCTGAATATTTATCTGTATCTCAGCTTTCAGGGCACACATAGAAAGATAATGTCATGTGAGAATAACTTGTCTTCTCAAGTATCAATCAGATACTTGTCTTCTCAGTGTATCAGATATTAATTTGCTTGCTACTTCTGCAGTTCAAGCAAACCCACTTTGTAAGAACCATTTGCTGTAAAGATATTGTTTTATTTTATTTTATTTTATTTTTTAAAGTTTACTTATTTATTTTGAGATAGAGAGGGAGAACCAGCAGGGAAGGGGCAGAGAGAGTGGGGGACAGAGGATCCGAAGCAGCATCCATCCTTTCCTCAAGACACCACTATTTTCAGCTTTTAGAAAATTATCACAATATTCTTATTTTGTTAGCACAAGAAATTCTATGAACAGTTGTCAGAAAATTGTAGTAAATATACTACTATAGATTTAAAGTGTACCCCTTGGATTTGGCCCTCTTGTGCAATGCACACTGAACCATCTTATATTGCTGCCCTGGTGCTGGGGATATACATATCGAAGAATAGTCACAGCCTCAGCCACTGTGGAATTTACAGTCTAGGAAGGACACAGAGCATATAACAAAGGAATCCGATGCAGACTCAGAGGTAAGAGAAAACTTTGCTTTAGTATAGATCTAAAAGATGTGTGGGAATTAACTAGGAGAAGGGGGTCAGGGGAGAACATTCCATGCAGAGGACTAGAAAGTGCAGAGGATCTGTGTTGGATGCAAGCAGAATGCATTTAAGAAACAGAAAGGAGGCTGAGCATGGAGAACTAAAGAGAGGGTAATATTGAAAGAGTCTGGAAAGGTAGGCCAGGATCCAGGCCATTCAGAATCTTATAGGCCATATTAAGGACTTTGGTTTCACTTTTAAAACAATGGAAAATCATTTGAAGATTTCAAGGAAGGGTAACAAAGATATGAGCAAATTTGTATCTTGAAAAGATTGCTCTAGCTTCAACATGCAGAATAAATTGGGGGCTCAAAGTGAAAGCAGGACAAAGCCTCTATTGTACAGCTCTAGGTGGTACCCTCTAACCCCCATATTGAGTTATATTCAGTTATGAATGGCACCCAAAGAACACATTAATAGAATATAATGTGAATTGCACTTCCTGGAGTTGTGCAATGTTGAATGACAGAGTATTAGAAGGCTACGGCAATAGTCTAGGTCAGAGATAATGGTAGTTTGCATAGAATGGTAGCAGATTTGAAGTGGACAGACCTGAAAGTCAAGGTGTGGAGGTAGACTTCATATCTCAGTAGAGTTGCCTCTGTGTATAGTAAGTTGCTTCAACATAGATCAATGGGACAGAATAGAAAACCCAGAAATGGACCCACAACTATATGGTCAACTAATCTTCGACAAAGCAGGAAAGAATATCTGATGGAAAAAAGATAGTCTCAACAAATGGTGTTGGGAAAACTGGACAGCAACATGCAAAAAACTGGACCACTTTCTTACACCATACACAAAAATAAATTCAAAATGGATGAAACACCTAAATGTGAAAATCCTAGAGGAGAACACAGGCATCAACCTCTTTGACATTGGCTGTAGCAACTTCTTACTAGGCATGTCTCCAGAGGCAAGAAAACAAAAGCAAAAATGAACATTGGGACTTCATTAAGATAAAAAGCTTTTGCATAGCAAAGGAAATAATCAACAGAATGAAAAAAGCAACCTTTAGAATGGGAGAAGATATTTGCAAATGATATATCTGATAAAGGATAAGTACCCAAAATCTATAAAGAATTTATAAAGTTCAACACTCAAAAAACAAACAATTCAGTTAAGAAATGGGCAAAAGACATGAATAGACATTTTTCTAAAGAAGACATCCAGATAAGTAACAGACACATGAAAAAATGCTCAACATCACTCATCATTAGGGAAATAAAAATCAAAAGTACAATGAGGTATCATCTCACACTTATGAGAACGGCTAAAATTAACAACTCAGGAAACAACAGATGTCAGCAAGGATGTGGACAAAGGGGAATCCTCTTACACTGTTGGTGAGAATGCAAACTGGTGCAGCCACTCTGGAAAACAGTATGGAGGCTCCTCAAAAAGATAAAAATAGAACTACCCTACAAGCCAGCAATTGCACTACTAGGTATTTACCCAAAAGATAAAAAAATATTGATTTGAAGGGACATATACATCTTGATGTTTACAGTAGCATTATTAACAATAGCCAAATTATGGAAAGAGCCCAAATGTCCACTGACTAATGAATGGATAAAGAAGAGGTGGTGTGTGTGTGTGTGTGTGTGTGTGTGTATACATAATTCCATTATATATGGTGGTATATATATATTCCATTATATATCTATATATACATATTAGATTAGATATATATAGATATTAGAATATCTATAGATATAGATATTCCATTATCTATCTATATATTCTATTATATATCTCAGCCCTCAAAAAGAATGAAATCTTGCCATTTGCAATGACGTGGTTGGAGCTAGAGTGTATTATGCTAAGCAAAATAAATCAGAGAAAGACAAATAACGATTTCACTCATATGTGGAACTTAACAAAACAGATGAACATACAGGGAAAAAGAGAGAGAGGCAAACCATAAAACAGAGTCTTAACTATTGAGAAAAAACAGGGTTGCTGGAAGGGAGGTGAGTGGGGGGATGGGCTAAAGGGTTGATGGGTATTAAGGAGGGCATTTGTTATGATGAGAACTCAGTGTTACCTGTAAGTCATGAATCGCTGAACTCTACTCCTGAAACTAATATTACACTATATGTTAACTAACTAGAATTTAAATAAAAACTTGAAAATAAGTAAATAGATAAATAAATAAAAATAAATTAATTAAATAAAGTATGTCACTTCAATAGTAACTCAAATTGTTAATTAATTTTGTAAAGATAAATCTCTAATATTCTATGTTGACTAATCCTGGGAACTGATTTGAAACTTAACTGTCTTAGTCATTTAAAGAAAGCTTTTTTTTTTTCAGTAATAAAATCCCTTGTAAACTAGAAGGGTACCCTCTAGGCTTGTACTGTCCTGTACAGTAGCTACTAGTCACATGTGGCTTTTGAGCACTCATGTGGCTCGTCTGATTTGAGATGGGCTGCAAGTGCTGTCATCTGCAAATATACTCCAGATTTCAAGGACTTAGTATGAAACTGATGAATGACTCTCCATATTGATTGCATATTGAAATGTTAATATTTTAGATATATTGGATTTATTAAAATTAATCTTACTTTTTTTTTTTCAACGTTTATTTATTTTGGGGACAGAGAGAGACAGAGCATGAACGGGGGAGGGGCAGAGAGAGAGGGAGACACACAATCGGAAACAGGCTCCAGGCTCTGAGCCATCAGCCCAGAGCCTGACGCGGGGCTCGAACTCACCGACCACGAGATCGTGACCTGGCTGAAGTCGGACGCTTAACTGACTGTGCCACCCAGGCGCCCCAAATTAATCTTACTTTTAATTAAAAAAAATTTCTTAACATGGCTAATAGAAAATTTTCAATTACATATATGGTTTATATTATATTACTACCGACAACACTGATCTAGTCCACAAAGAAGGAGAGGTCAAGGTCCTTTAAATTTTGACAGCATGATGACTGGCATCACCAGATAGGTGCTTTAGTATCTTTAGACTTCTTATGGTAGATTATGATTCCAAATTCAAGGTTTCTGTCCCCAAATTTTATTCCTTATAATACTCACCACAATATGACTGTAAATGTTAGTCTTGGCAAGGGAAAGTATTGTTTTATCATCCAAATTAATAAGTTTTGGTCTGGGCTTGATCCTGGGATCCATTTTTATAACTTCATCATCAAATTGCAAATCCTGAGACAGTAATGATCCTTCTGAATTTTTTTTGCTTTCTTCTAGCATAACATTGTTGAATGAAGAAAATAAAGAGTGAGGCTTTACCTAAAAAAATTTATTAAAAATATTGAAAATTTGGTTGCTGTATTTATCACTTTGAATAAGAAATAGGCTATGTAGAAAGACTAATTAAGTTTTTTCATTTATATAATAATATCTATCATGATTAGAATCACATTAGAAAACCAGTGAGAGTAGATTAAAATTGTGGGCTAAGAACAAATATATTCATCCCCTCCCATTGAAAAGTCCTTGAAAACTGGCAAAAGATAATTTTTAAATAGTTTTCAACAGAGTGGAGAGAGCGCCAACAAAAGACTAAGAATTGTGAGACATAAATCAGAGAGGACCAAACTGACAGACAAATGGGAGCAGAAATGTAACCTGTAGCCAAAACATATGTGGGAGATAAACCACTCTGAAGAACAGATCCAGAGAAATTTGATGTTCAGAGTGAACAAGTAAAATAGCAGTAGGATGCTCTAGGTAATTAGCAGGTGATTAAGTAATTATGGTAAAAACTGTGGATGAATGAGCATAAAAAACATAAACAGAAGTGGCTCTAGAAAAAAAATGGTCCATAAGAGAATTATTTTAAAATCTGGGGGAATAAAGCATCCCTAATAGAACAGGCTGCTATCGAAAAGAATTGAGTGGAGCGCCTGGTGGCTCAGTTGGTTAAGTGTCTGACTCTTGATTTCAGCTCGGGTCATGATCTCATGGTTTGTGAGTTCGAGTCCCACATTGGGCTCTGTGCTTGACAGCGTGGAACCTGCTTGGGATTCTCTCTTTCCCTCTCTCTTTCTGCCCCACCTCTACTTGTGCTGTGTCTCTATTTCTCTGTCTCAAAATAAATAAATAAACTTAAAGAGAAGGGAACAGGGTAACACTTTAGAGTCAAAATAAAAATAATTAATGAAATGAAAGTATTCACTAAATGCTCTGGGAAACCGAATGGATATGGCAGCAGATCAAATTAGCAATGATCAAATTAGCAGAGGTTAATATTGAGGAAATCTTCCAGAATAATAGAATTTTTAAATGGAGATATAAAATACGAGAGAGAGAGAAAATTAAAAGAAATGGAGGACCAACTCAGAAAGTCCAGTGTTTAACCAATCAAGGTTCCAGAGGGCTGAGCACAGAATGGAAGAGAGAAAATAATGGAGGAATTAAGAGAAGAAAACTTCCCGGAAGTGAAGAAAGAACTGAGTCTTCAGATCAAAAGAGCTAATGAAGTGGCAAGCAGATGGATGATGGAGCTAAGGTCTTTGCTGACATCAGTCACTGGACAGTCTCAACAGCCAGGACTGCCCACCTCTTGACTTCCTGTTATTTGAGTTATGTTAACTGTTTGTTTGGGTTTCTACTATTTGTCTGGGTCTTTGCTGAAAGCCTACTTGACTGAAACAGTCTCATTCATAATAGCAACGTAAAAATATAAGTGCCTAAGTGCCCGGAATTACACTTAAAACCTGAGTAAAGAAAACTGTAGGGAGGACTTGAGTAAATGGAATAACTTATCATGTTCCTGGATGAGAAGTCCAATACTGCACAACAGTTTGTCCCAAATTAAGGTTTTTTTTTTTTTTCAACGTTTATTTATTTTTGGGACAGAGAGAGACAGAGCATGAATGGGGGAGGGGCAGAGAGAGAGGGAGACACAGAATCGGAAACAGGCTCCAGGCTTTGAGCCATCAGCCCAGAGCCTGACGCGGGGCTCGAACTCACGGACCGCGAGATCGTGACCTGGCTGAAGTCGGACGCCCAACCACCTGCACCACCCAGACGCCCCCCAAATTAAGGTTTAAATTCAATACAATCTCAATCAAATCCTAAATAGGATTTTTATTTATTTATTTATTTATTTATTTATTTATTTATTTATTTATTTTTTTAATTTACATCCAAGTTAGTTAGCATATAGTGCAACAATGATTTCAGGGGTAGATTCCTTAATGCCCCTCACCCATCCCCTCTCCCACAACCCCTCCCATAACCCTCTGTTTGTTCTCCATATTTAAGAGTCTCTTATGTTTTGTCCCCCTCCCTGTTTTTATATTACTAAATAGGATTTTAAAATAAAACTTAACAAGCTGATTCTAACTTCTTTTTGGAAGAGAAAGTGCTCAAGAATAGCCAAGAAAAATTTTTAAAAGATGAGTGAGGGCAGGGAAAGGGAATTTACCCTGTCGCATATCAAAGTATATCATCAAAGTTGTAATAATCGAAACAATGTGGGAGGGGTCCAAGATTAGACCAAGAGATCAATGGAATAGAAGGATCTATAAATAAACCCCTTATATATGAAAATAATTTTAACAATAAAGATGGCACTTCAAAATAGAGCAAAAAGATGATGCTTGGTCAAGTAGCTATCCATTTTTAAGGAAAAATTATTTGATCTTCCTCCCTCACATGACATAAAATAATTTCCAGATGTACTTAAAAAAACTTAAAGTTGTAGAACAACCTATATAAGTATTGGAAGAAAATAAAGAAGATATTTATATAAGCCTTCTGTAATGAGACATAAAACCCAGAATCCATATTAGGAAATTTGGAGCAATCTGACCTCTTAATAATTAACCAGGAAATTGCAAATTAATAATGACAAGTAAGGTTTTGCTACAAATAGATTTAAAAGACAAGTGACATAAAATATTTGCAACGTATATATAAGATAAAGGATTAATATCCAGAATGCATATAAGGATTTTTCCAATCAATATAAAAAAATAGAGTCCAATAGAAAATAGTCAAAAGATGGGGTGCTTGGGTGGCTCAGTTGGTAAACTGACCGACTTTGCCTCAGGTCATGATCTCGTGGTTCGTGAGTTCAAGCACCGCATTGGGCTGGGTGCTGACAGCTCAGAACCCGGAGCCTGCTTCAGATTCTGTTGTCTCCCTCTTTCTCTGCCCTTCCCCTGCACACTCACTCTCTCTTTCTCTCTCTCTCTCTCTCTCTCTCTCTCTCTCTCTCTCTCTCTCAAAAATAAAATAAACATTAAAAACATTTTAAAAGAAGAAAATAGTCCAAGGATATAACAAGTGATTTATAAAACTATAAATAATCCATAGCCTATTAAAGAATCAAATATCCTTTTCTTGCCCACAGAATGGAAAAGTAAAAGACTGATAATATCTTGTTTTGGTAAGCATGCAAAGAAACAAGCTCTGTCACATACTGTTGGAAATTTGTAAAATGGCCAAGGCTTTGTGGAGAATACTGGCAAAATGTATCAAAATTTAAAAGGTGTATATCCTTTGACTATCCAATTGTATCGATCTATTCTACAGAGAAACTTCCATATTTGTATAAGGATGAATATATAATGATATTCACTGAAATACTTTTTAAACAGTAATAAAACTGGAAACAACCTATATGTTTCATGAACAAAAGAATAGTCAAATAAATTAGATATTACTGGATACAATGCAGTCACCAAAAGAATAAAGTATAGACCTATATGTACTGAAGTGGAAATATGTCCAAAACATGATTAAAGGCAACAAGAAATCACAAAATACTTAGATCTTGATTCTACTATGTAAAATGTTACATACTGTTATATATGTAAATGCATAGAAAAAAACAGTGAAAGCAAACCCATGACGTTGTTAATAGTGGACTTCTTCATGAAAGGGAGTGGTGCTGCAGGTGAGATGAAATCAGATTTTATGTTTATTATATATCCTTCAATATAGTTTGAAGCTTTTTCAGTGAGACTATAGCCATATATTACTCATGTAACATATTTGCATATAAAAATGTTTAGGTGTCATAATGATTTCTTTTGAAAATGAACCCTTCACAGAATAACCACTGTATGTGTGTTTACGTATAAATATATAGTATAAACTCGACACTACATTATTAGACTTCTGTTAATTACTATTTCTGTTCTTTTCTTACTTAAGGAATTCCAGTTTTAAAAATACAACCATACCATTGTAATATACTCAAATTCAACGATGTATTCTGGCAAAACAAGATCATGATCAAAGACAAACCACTTGCACTGCCGAATGCTGCAATCACAGTTTCTCTGTCCCGTGATAGAATCTAGAGTAAAATCAATAACAAAACAAGAAAAACACTCTTCAAAATGAAACATAATATACTTTTTTCATTATTACACAGATTAATAAACAATAAATTCAGTAAGTTCCAACTATTATGTTATTGAGATTGTTTTTTTTTTTTCTATTTTTCCACCCCTCCTAGACAGTTTAATTTTTTTTCTGCAGGTTTTTTTTTTACCCTTTAATTTTTAAGTTCTTAAAGTTTGAGATATAGTTTACATATAACATTGTATTTGCTTTAGGATTACAACATAATTTGATACATGTGTACATGGAAAAATAATTATCACAATAATTATAGTTAACATCCATCACCAAGGATAGTTACAATTTTTTTTGTGCTGAGAACTTTTAAGATTTACTCTCTTGGCAACTTTCAAATATCCAGTACAGTATTGCTAACTGCAGTCATGCTGTACATTACAATCCCTAAGACTTTTTTAAATCTCAAAACTGGAAGTTTTTAACTTTTGACCATCCTCACCCATTTTGCCTCTTAGTTTATTTATTTGACTATTTAGTATGGCGTCGGAAGGTGTGTATGAGTGCCACATAGACGGGGTGGATTGTGATGGTTGATTTTATGTGTTTACTCGTCTAGGCTATGGTGCCTAGTTGGTGAAATAGCAGTCTAGACCTTGCTACTAAAGTAATTTTAGATGTGATTAACATTTAAATTAGTAGGCTTTGAGTAAAGCAACAGTTTCTTAATTCTAGAAATTACTAGTCACCTTTTCACTACATAGACTAGTAGGGTTTAATTTTTTTCATCATGTCCTTTTCCTTTTCATACTTTGTCATTTTTCTATTCAAATATACTTTTGACAAATGTATTACTCAAAAACCTTTGCTGTTAAAAGTGGGTGGGTTTGGGGTGCCTGGGTGGCTCAGTTGGTTAAGTCTCTGACTCTTGATTTCGGTTCAGATTATGATCCCAGGGTCATGGGATTGAGCCCCACATTGGGCTCCACATTGTGTGTGGAGCCTGCTGAAGATTCTTCTCCCCGCCCCCCTCTTCCTCTTCCCTGCTCAGGCTTGCTCTCTCTCTCTCTCAAAAAAAAAAAAAAGGATGGGTTTATCTTTTCAAATACATATACATGAAATACATAGACTATACATGAAATATATAATATATATGTAATATATATGTATATCACATATATGTATATAATATTCATATGATGTATGAAATGCATACATAGTATATGCATAAAATACATGAAATTTCATATAACAGTATGCATGGATGTGTAAATATAAAAGTTTACAAGGGTGACTAGGTGGCTCGGTTGGTTAAGCACCCGACTCTTGACTTCAGCTCAGGTCATGATCCCAGGGTCCAGCCCTGTCTCAGGCTCCATGCTAAGCATGGAGTCTGCTTAAGATTCTCTCTGTCCCCCCTCCCTCTGACTCTCTCCTCTGCTCATGGTCTCTCTCAAAAAACAAATGTTCACAAAATTAAAAATCTATACACACACATATATAAATGTCATTGAAGCAGGGAACAGAAAAATAGTTCATTAGTAGCCAGCACTAGATTTTTTTTTTAGAAAAGTTTACAAACTTTATTAAGTAGAGATTAAGCTCTATACATCTGTATTAAATACAAGCATTTGTATTCAGAAAAATTAAAGCACATTTCTCTTTACGGCAGACATACTTAGTAAATATTTTCGAGGAGCAAACACTGAATTAACCATTGGATAGTTAGCTTGATTGATGGAGTCCTGTTCACGAGCCTGAACACTCTGGCCAAGGAAAACCTTTGTAATGAGGAGGATGCCTAAATATGAATAAAACATCATTATAAAAGTAATTCATTTTAGTAATTTTCCCATATCACCTTCCTTACTAGTCCCAGACTTGACTATGTGTTCTGTAAGGGCAGAGATCCTTGCTACCTTGTTTGTCATCGTATACCAAAACAGAAACTCGGTAAATATTTGTTGAACAAATGAAATAATTATAAAAGAGGATTCCTGTGATTAAAGCAAAGCTTTACAGAAAAGGAATAAGGAAAGAAAATAAGTTAGCAATGTTTTTTATCAAGTGATTTGAAGTAAGAAACTTTTTGTTGTTGTTATTAACTGGGTAAAAATTCATCTCTGAATCATCAGCACCTAGCACATCACTTAGATCATGGGAGGCCCTCAATACATGTCTACTAAATGGATAAACATTTCTTTTCCCTTTAGATTTCTAAGAAACCTTTGGATTCTCTCAATCCTAAGGATGTCTAGGAGTCACTGAATCCTATAATGTAACTTGTAACTAGACAAAACATTGAGATGACTTTTTTACACTATACGAGTTACAGAATGCAAGCTGAAAGAACCTGTTTTGGGAAACATTTCAGAAGGATGTAGAAAAACATGATGAGGTGTTTCTTAAGATGGGAATGGAAGAGCATGAGAAAAAAGAAGCAAATGTTTTTTTTTTTAATAAGGAGTTCTTTCTATATTCAATTATCTGCTTAATTTTCTGATTATCATTAACTGAATGAAAGGCTGCAAGACACATGTAGTTTGTCATGAATAATCCTAGCAGAGCTCTAGTCTGGAACCTAGAATATCACTCTTATAGACCTAATTTAACCAAATTTCTGACTGCCCAGTCTTCAGTAGGTGTATAGTGGAGACCAAAGAATAGGTGTCCCTTACTTCCTGACCAGGTCAATTCTCCGTATTATATATTCTTTGGTAATATGCACTAACATTTCATCTTTGTTATGAAATTGTTATGTTATGAAAATTTTAATTTTACAGTTATTTGTGTGCTTATTAATATTTGTCAGTACCATAAAGGAGCAACTGTGTCTGGTTTGTAAAGACTATATCCATACTACTACCAAGTGCCTAACACGTAGTAAACATTCCATAATACTGGTAGAACTGAAGCATGAACAGTGGAAGGGTGAGGCAAGAGGACCTAATGAGCTGGACTTTTCCCCAGTCTGTGGTTACAAGGGGACCTCTCCCAGAAGTGTCCTGCAAATTGGCTCATATGCTTTTATCTATCTATATATTCAAGATGCAAATAAAGTACTGATCATTGTGAATAAAGTACCAAAATTTTATATTCTATGAGGCAATTTATAAAGAAATCTGTACACTACAGTTTGTCTTTAGCCAGTTTTAGATTTGCAACCAGGTTTTCTTATATCTATTGAAATGATTAAGGCCTGCCTTTCCAAGTGCTTGGCATGATGATTACTGCATAATTGTGCCAAGTTCTCTTTTCTCTTTCCTATGAATTTGGGGTGGTGTGTGTGTGTGTGTGTGTGTGTGTGTGTGTGTGTGTGTGTGAGAGAGAGAGAGAGAGAGAGAGAGAGAGAGAGAGAGAGAGAGAGACATGCATATATACTGAGTTTATTTTTAGGACACAAGTTAATGAACAAAAGTAGACAGCAAGGAACTAAGATGGCGGTGGAGTAGGAGGACCCTAGGCTTGGCTTGGCCCTCAAATGAACAAAATGAGTAACAAATGAGTCCCATTCTATTAATGTTGACACAATAATCAGTAAGTATTTGTTCATAAGTTGTAAAGTTACAGATCAGAAAGTCATATTTCACTACACTGGTAAATACTAAATAAAATAGTTTCTGGAAAATCTTCCTGATTGATAAAGCCAAGTATTAAAACTGTTATGAAAATAATTAACAAAGGCTTAAAACTAAAAAGTTCAGAAATACCATATATTTGTACTACCATGCCTGAAGAGCTCCTGCTCAGGAGAGTTCTTCTCATCTTTGTACTTTTGCTGCAGAAATTCAATTCTGGGACACTCACACATACTTAGGCTGTTAGCGAGAATAACAGCTTCTTTTCTGAGAGGCAGCTGCAAAGAAAAAACAAAGCTGAGTATTTTTATAAAACTGACAGTACTTCAGCTTCAATACAGATGGCTTATTAGTTTATGTTTATGTGTCTGGGCAAAAAAAAAAAAGGCTAGATTCATTGAAAAGCAGTAGATAACTTTCAGGTGCAACTTCATTCTGTAAGGCCATTTATATAATATGCTTTAAATTTACATGCAAATAGGTTTACGAAAAGTGATACACAGTATTCGTTCCTGTAAAAGCAGCCAGAGTCAGGACTGACAACACTGTGTGATCCAGAGCTATAGTCTTACACATTTTCAATGATACTCCACTAGTAATCATGTAAATTCCAAAAAAAGAAAACCCTGTAGGTTCTTACTTATATGTGAGATATAGGTAAATATAGATACATGGATAAAGATTTGGTATAAATAGTGTTCTTGGTTTAATAACCTACGTGGCTTTCCAGATACACCTCATTGTGCTAATGCATGGAAATTTTAGTTTGCATTGGGACTAGATTTATTTCTTAAAAATGTTTTATCAGAAATACAGTAATACAGGGGTGCTTGGGTGGCTCAGTTGGTTAAGTGTCCAACTTCAGCTCAGGTCATGATCTCATAGTTCCTGAGTTTGAGCCCTGGACCAGGCTTTGAGCTGACAGTGCAGAGCCTGCTTGGGAGTCTTGCTCTCTCCTCTCTCTCTGCCCCTCCCCACTCATGCTTTCACTCTCTCTCTCAAAAGAAATAAACAACAACAACAAAAAAGAAATACAGTAATACTCTAAAATTCATATTACTTGCTATGAAAGCTCTGAAGAACAAATAAAATCTCTATTTTTAGTAGTAGAAAACCTAGAGCTAAGAGAGATTATATAATCTATCCAAGGACAGAAGTAGAAATTAGCAAAGTCATAATTTGAACGCAGGTCTGCTTCTCCTTGTCACTATCTCAGAGTTTTGAAATTATTACAAGTTTAATATTAGTATCCAAATTATCTAAAAAATATGTTTTCTATAAATGCTGAATTGCTTATTTACTCTTTCTTACTAAAAGCTGTTACCCAAAGAGGTTTAAAAATTTTTTTAATGTTTATTTATTTTTGAGAGAGAGAGAGAGAGACAGAGTGTGAGCAGGGGAGGGGCAGAGAACAAGAGGGACAGGCTGAGCTGTCAGCTCAGAACCCAATGCAGGGCTCAGACTCATGTCTGTGAGATCATGACCTGAGCCGAATTTGAATGCTCAACCGACTGAGCCACCCAGGCGCCCCCCCAAAGAAGTTTTTAAAATATAAATACTAAAATGTTGCTCATGTTACCATAAATTCCACATCCCAGTAAATATAACCTTATCAGATTTCCAATGAACATCACTAACTATTCATTAGATACAAGCTGTGTACGTGGCATTGTGCAGCTATAGCATGGTCTTGGTCCTCAAGTGAGAGAGGGAAGATGGTGAAGACAGCACAGGCAGTAATCTCTCTGACATTGGCTATAGCAACATTTTTCTAGATATGTCTCCTAAGGCAAGGGAAATAAAAGCAAAAATAAACTGTTGGGACTACATCAAAATAGAAAGTTTCTGCACAGAGAAGGAAACAATCAACAGAACAAAAAGGCGACCTACTAAATGAGAGAAGATATTTGCAAATGATTTACCCAATAAAGGGTTAGTATCCAGAATATATAAAGTATTTATAAAACTCAACACCCAAAAAACAAATAGCCCAATTAAAAAATGGGCAGAAGGCATGAACAGACATTTCTCCAGAGAAGAGATACAAATGGCCGACACATAAAATGATGTTCAACATCACTCATCATCAGGGAAATGCAAATGAAAACTACAATGAGAGATCACCCTTCACTTGTCAGAAAGGCTAAAATCAACAATACAAGAAACAAGTGTTGGCAAGGGTGTGGAGAAAAAGGAACCCTCTTGTACTGTTGGTGGGAATGCACTCTGGTGCAGCCACTGTGGAAAACAATATGGAGGTTCCTCAAAATGTTAAAAAAAGAACTACCCTACAGTCCAGTAATCATACTACTGGATATTTGCACACACGAAATAAAAACACTAATTCAAAATTATTCTTGAACCCCCAAGTTTATGCAGCATTATTTACAACAGCCAAACTATGGAAGCAGCCTAATTGTCCCCCGATAGATGAATGGATAAAGAAGATGTGGTATATATGCACAATGGAATATAATTCATTTGTAAAAGATAATAAAAATTGTGCCACTTGTGATATGGATGGATCTAGAGAGTATAATGCTAAGTGAAATAAGTCAGTCAGAGGAAGACAAATACCATATGATTTCACTCATACGTGGAATTTAAGAAACAAAATAAACAAGCAAAGGAAAAAGAGAAAGAGAGAAACCAAGAAACAGACTCTTAACTATAGAGAACAAACTGATAGTTATCAGAGGGAAGGTAGGTGGGAGGATGGGGGAAATAGTGATGGGGATTAAAGAGTATACTTACGATTAAAAAATAAAATGATTTAAAAAATAAATAGATAACAACAACAAAAAGAATCAGAAGATGTAAAAACAAAAAAGGAAAAAAGAAAAGAAGAAAGAGGGGGGAAGATGGAAGCTGTACCCAGTAACTAAAAATACAAACCATCACAGGGTGCCTGCATGGCTCAATCAATTAAGTGTCCAATTCTTGATTTTGGCTCAGGTCATGATGTCACATGATCCAATGAGATCCAGTTCTGTGTCAGGCTCCACGCTGAGCATGGAGCCTCCTTGGGATTTGCCTCTCCCTCTTCCTCTGCCTCTACCCTGCTCATGCTTGTGTACTCTCTCTCTCAACATAAATAAATAAACATTAAACATTAAAAAAATACAAACCATCACAAGATGTGTCAAATAAGATCTCCTTTTTTAAATGAAATGTTTTTAAGAACCATCTTTGTAGAGGTTAGGGATCGATGCTAGGCTTTAAAGATTAGACATAATTCCAATCAGAAATCTTAAAAGAAAGTCTTTTTAAGAGGAGAAAGCATATGAAGGTATAGAAACAGGTACGATCGTCTATTCAACTATCCATCATTCATTAATCAGATTTCCACTAGGAATCTCTAAAGAAAGTCCCTGTCCTCAAGGTCTTGTAGAGAGATGCACACCATGATTGCCGTGGAGATCCTTCTGCCACTCCATAGATTGATTTCCTGGGTGTTCAAGTGACCTAACCTCAATACAGCTGTGTTTGAGGTTACAGCTTACTACTCTGTCATCTTAACTCCTCTCAATTGTATTTTAGTATAACAAATGTGCTACAATAAAATTCTCAACTGCCACTGATTGCCACTTAACCAGCTTCCGCTAACCGACTCACAGGATTAAGCAGTAATTTCCATCCTTTCTAAATCCCACAGTATGGTGACAATTCAAGGATAAGAGGGTACTTTAAAAAATACTAGCATAGGGAATATAGTCAATGATACTGTTAGTAACATTATATGGTGACAGATGGTGACTACACTTATTCTAGTGAGCACTGAGTAATGTATAGAATTGACGAATCACTGTGTTGTACACCAGACACTACTATAACACTGTATGTCAACTATACTTCAATAATAAAAATTAAAAAAAAAAAACTGATGTACTTCTATTCTCCCCAGCTGTGTTGTATGCTTACAAAAAGTCGGTTAATTTTGTTCCTAAATGTTTTATACCAGCTGTATTTGTTATTGAAATTATACACATGAAATAAAACAATGAAACATGAACAAGGATGAGAGTTGTTTCTATGAAAAATAAGTGGAAAGTATTGGTAAGATTCTGTAGAGACTAATCATTAAAAGCTTCTGCTACAGCATGTGTAGATGGGGCAAATATAAAAGTTTGGTGGTGGCAAGGGGGAGCATACAAACTAAAACTAGATTGATTCTTGCACTCAAGTTCATGCTCAACTTTAAAGAAACTGAAACTAATATGTAATATGGTTATGGTCTGATGTAAGAAAGATTATCAGGAGTTTCAACCTCATACTCAGAGGCTTTGGCCCTATGTAAAAAGGTAGATGAATGAAATGTAAGTTTATATGTTTTAAGTTTGCTGAAGGGATGCTCGCTTCAGCAGCGTATATGTTGTTTGCTAAAGTGTTCCTTAAGTAAATAATTTATTTAAAGTTCTCCTTTTTTTAAGTGTTATTTGTTTAAGTGAACTCTACACCCCATGTGGGGCTTGAACTCACGACCCTGAGATCAAGAGTCACATGCTCTTCCAACTGAGCCACCTGGGCGCCCCTAGTTCTCCATTTTAATGGATTTTCTGATAAACCTGTAAACTAGGTAAAAGGGATCCTACTATCTGAGAACTCAGGAAAGCCTTCGCAAAGGAGGAGGTCCTTAAGTCGAGACTTGAAGGGTAAGTTTGCCAAAAGAAAAAAGTAGGGAAGATCATTTCATCAAAAGGAGGCATGGCACTGAGGTATGTTTAGGAGAATCACAAAGAAAGCACATACTTCATTTGGGGTATTTGTTGTATTTGGTAATAGGGAGTCTGGTTGAAGCTAGATTTTGAGGGGCCTTAAGTGCAAGGCAGGGGGATTTGAACTTCATTATCATGAGTAATGGGAAGATACTGAAGGATTTTCATCATGAGAACAATGCAGTGTGTGCTATGAAAATAATGTTTTAGGAAAGATTAATTTGTCTCTCCTTTTAAAGGTGGAAGGAATAGAGGGAAGACCAAGGGCAGAGTTGCCTATTAGGAAACTACTGGCAAAGATTAGAGGGAATGTTCTAAGTGGTGGCAGGCAATAGGAACAGGGAGGGAAAGGAAGAATCACTACAAATGGTAAATGATTAGATACAGGGATAATGAAAAAGGGAGTGGTTGGATATAATTTCAAAGCTTTGAACCTGGTCAGTGGAGAGTGACAGCATTGTTGGTATAAATAAGACAAGGAGAGAGTTAGTTATGGACAAAATATTAAAGGCTGGTTTTAGACATATTGTAGAAGGAGATAAAACCGGTTAATCACATAGGAATGGCAGCTGCGGGTGTCAGAGCAGAGAGCAGGAGGTGGGCTGGCTGAGGACGTACACTTTGGAGAAAGCCAAGTGGAATAAATGATACTCCTTAAGTCTATTGACCAAGTCCTTGGGCATCAAAGAGAGTAATGATGTAAGCCAGCCCTCTGCCTTACAAAGTCATTGCCAACCTAAGCCAAATCTGTCTTCTAAACTGCTTACACAACTCATGCTTTTTAATCTTATCCCACCTCTTAAACGATGCAGTACATAAACATTTATCTTTATTTCCTGTGTGCACATAATAGCATAAAAAATATGGTTTATTAGATCTACATGCTACACAGTGATTTTTCTAGCCAATTATACTCCATTTCTAAGATTTTAACAATGAGAGTAATTGATCATGTGTGGAGAAAAACAAGATTATTAAGCCTTAATCTTGTGGTATTCTCATGTTTAGAGGGAAGAGGAAGAATTAAAAGAAAACAAAGACAGGACAATCAGAAAAATAGGAGAATAACATTAGTGTAATATTATGGATGCCAAAGGGGAGTTCGAAAAGGAAAGAGCAGTCAATAGTAACAAATACTTCAGAGAATAATGGTAAATCTTATTTTAAAATTTTCTATGAAATAACATGGTATTTATCTTTCTCTGACTGACTTATTTCATGCAGCATAATACTCTCTAGCTCCATCCACCTCATTGCAAATGGCAAGATTATGTTCTTTTTTATGGCTGTATAATAGGAGCTAGAGAGTATTATGCTGCATGAAATAAGTCAGTCACAGAAAGACATACCACATGATTTCACTCTAATATGGAATTTATGAAACAAAACAAATTAACATAGAGGGGGGAAAAAAGAGAGGCAAACCAAGAAACAGACTCTTAACTATAAAGAAGGTACTGATGGTTACCAGACGGGAGGTAGGGAGGGGGATGGGTAAAGTCAGTGATGGAGATTAAGGAGTGCACTTGTGATGAGCACGGGGACCTGTAACGGAAGTGCTGAATCACTCTTTTGTACACCTGAAACTAATACGTATGGCACATGGAATTTAAATAAAATCTTTAAGAAGCCCAAAAAACAAAAAACAAAACAAAACAAAAAAAACCCAAAAAACTTTCTATGTGCCAGGAACTGGTCCCAAGAACTTTCTGGGTAAATTTTAATAATACATTCTATTTAATGTAATCTATCTGAAATATTATCATTTCAATGTGTAATCAGTATAAGAAATTATAATCTCTTTTCTATACCAAAACTGAGATTTATTTAAAACTTCTTAGCACATCTCAATTCTGACTAGTCACATTTCAAATGCTCAGCAGTCACATGCAGGTGGTGGCTACCATACTGGATAGCCGGCTGTTTGAAGGATTAGAGATACCGCATCTCCTAACGGAACGGCAGGAGATAAGGCGCTAGGCACAGTGTCGGGCAAGCAGGAAACACACAGAAATATTAGCCTCATCTTTCTGCCAACCTTCGTGCCCATGATGGTTCATAGTTCTCTGGAATCACCCTGAGCACTCCACTCTTCTTTTTCAAATCCTTTATTCCCCGCCTCCTTCTTTCTTCTCTTCCAGAATGTACATAAGGGCACTTTCGCCACACCAGCCTGCTGAAGCCACTGTCCCTCTGGCCTGCTGCTGCAGTATCCCCCCTATGTAACCTCCTGCCATCAGCTCCTACTCCCTCCAATCCTTTCTCCACTGAATGGCTGGAATGCTGTTTTGGTGATTTTTTTTAACTGTAAAAAGTACATAAAGTAAAACTACCATTTTAACCGTTTTTAAGTGTACAATTCATTGGCATGGAGTACATTCACAATGTTGTGCAACCATCACCACTATTCATTTCCAGAACTTTTCATCATCCCCATAGAAGCTCTGCAGTCATTAAATAATGACTCCCTATCCTTCCATCCTCATCCCCTGCTAACCTCTATTCTACGTTCTGTCTGTACCAATTTGCCTATTCTACGTACCTCATATAAGTGGAATCATACAAAATTTGTAAATTTGTGTTTGGCTTTTTTCACTTAGTGTAATACTTTCAAGGTTTAACCATGGATCAGAATGTATCAGAATTTAAATCCTTTTTATGGCTAGTATGCCATTGGATGGCTATATCATATTTTGTTTATCCATTGTGTCTTGATGGGCATTTGGGTTGTTTTGATTTTTTGGCTATTATGAATAATGGTGTTATGAACATGGAGTGGTGTACCAGTATCCAAAAACTTTTGAATGCATACCTCACTAAATCCTAACCACAACTCTGTGAAGTAGATACTATTATTACCTTCATTTTATAGATAGGAAGAAAAAGGCACATAGAGGTGAAGTCACTTAGCTCCTGAGTAGGAAAGCCAGGATTTAAATGCAACAACATTATCATTTTTGTGTGCGCCATGATGTGAAAAGGGTGAGGGAGCACTGCTGTATAACAGGGTGTTACAGCTGCCTCAGCAAGAGAGCGGAAGACAGAGAAAGGGTGACTGGATATTTTGGAGCTCAGAGTGACCAGGGAGCAAGGTGCAGACAAAGAAGTAGAAAATAAAGAAGTGGTGGCAGTAAGAGAGAAAGAAAAACAGGATGACAACCAGAAAGCATAGCAGTGTTCAGCAAATGGACTTTTTTTTTTCAAGATGGAGAAGACCCTAGAGTGTTTAAAAGAGATTATAGAAATAGATTTCAAGATCATTAACAAAAGGATCACAGCGTGAAAATAGGATACCTAGAAATATTAGATAGTCAGGCAGATAAATTAATTGATGGACTTATTCTGGTATAATCCAAAGAAGGAAGATGCTATACTTTGTAGCACCAAGCTTTCTGTGAAATAGCAGAAGTTGGCTATAAATATGAATAAAAGGATTGAGAACCAAGCCCTGTCTAACCAATGGCAGGGCTTTATTCATTAGGAAGAAAGCATTTATTCTGAATGACATTTTATGCTACCTTGTTCGTTTCACTGTCTTTGAATCCTTTTTCAAGTATTTGTAGCAGATGCTTTTTCTTCACTGTAACTTCAGGATCAAAAACATAAAAAAGACATTCCAGCATCTTTCGATAGCTCCTTAAGAATAATTAAGACAAAAAAAGTTTGAGAATTGATTTCAAAAGAGCTTAGCCATAGATAAGACAATCATATATCTTGCCCTGGATATTTCCCATTTACAGTGAATGTTTCAGTGTCATTACTAAGTCTCCAATCCCCCTCAGTCTCAAAAAGAGCCCCAGGGGCGCCTGGGTGGCTCAGTTGGTTGAGCGTCTGACTTTGGCTCAGGTCATGATCTCAAGGTTTGTGGGTTCGAGCCTTGCATCAGGTTCTGTGGCAACAGCGAGGAGCCTGCTTGGTTTTTTCCCTCTCTGCCCCTCACCTGCTTGCTCTCTCTCTGTCTCTTTCAAAATGGACAAATGAAAACTTAAAAAACAAAAAAGGCCCCAGTGTGGGTAAACTATGATGTCATCCTCATCAAGGGAGATGCATGAAAAGGAAATATTTACTAACAAGGCATATTTTCAATATTGTAAACTTAAAAAAAAATGTTTATTTATTTTTGAGAGAGAGAGAGCGAGAGCAAGATTGAGACCGAGCAGGGGAGGGGAAGAGAGGGCGGGGGGAGAGAGAATCCCAAGCAGGCTCCAAGCAAAGTCCGACACGGGGCTCAAACCCATGATCCGTGAAATCATGACCTGAGCTGAAGTTGGGCGCTTAACTGACTGAACCACCCAGGCACTCCAATATTGTAAGCTTTTAAAACAGAATGACTCTTTTACAAAATAAAATCAGACTTCTGTAAAAATGTTCCTTACGGAATTTAACTTCTTACTCTGAATCATGCATATCTTCACTGTCAAGAAACTTCTGGAGTTTCTCTTCAAATTTTAGTCTCAGAGTACGGTTGTTAACTTTGATGATACGTTTTACTTTCACTCCAGTAATACCATATGGCCTGAAGTCCCAGGTACAAAAACGTGAGAGAATTAGTTCATAGCAGGAGTTAAACCTATATGGGAAAACAGAATATATATAAAGAAAAGAACACATTGTCCTTAAAACGTTGAAGAACACTAAGTTACATACAATAAAACTTATAACCCATATTTTATATTTTTTGCTAAAGATACATTGTCATATCATAGCTCTGCTTTGGTCCAAACTGGGCACACTTAATCAATAAAAGAGATGTTAAACTTTGAAACATAAAAGTAAGAGTTGTTTTTATTAATGATTAGATATGTGTTTTGACTGAAAGACATGTTGCTTGAGTAATCCTTCATTACTGAAACACTTTGTTTTTTGGCTTCAGTGAAACTATATATCTCTGGCTTTCTTCTTATTGGCTGCTCCTTAATGGTTTTCTTTGCTGATTCTTTTTCCTCTGGCAGCTTTCTAAATGTTGGACTGCACCTGGAATAAGTCTTGGGTGCTCCTTTTGTTTCCATGAATACTATTCCTAGGTGATTTCATCTGGTCCCTTGGCAATATATAGAAAAAATATATTTTATATATACGGATATATTCCAACATTTTACTTTCAGACTTTATCTCTACCCAATTTAGGTGGATATACCCCTACTTGAACATCCAACTGCTTAGTTGGTATGTTCACTTGCATATGGAATAGGCCTCTAAAACTTAATTCATCACCTGCTTCTAAGCCTACTCCTTCTGACTGTTTTCCATCTCAGTATATGGTACCAGCATCTAACTGGTAGCTTAAGTTAACATCCCAGGAATGAAACTTGCCTCCTCTCTGTCTCACTAATATCCAATTCTTTGGTCAAATCTCTTTGGCCCTACATCTAAAATATCCTGATTATAACCCTATGTCATCACCATCACTGTTATTACTTTTTTCCAAATCATCATCATCTCTCATTTGGACTACTGCCAATAACTTCATAACTAGAGATATAGAAGTGAAAGAGGCAGGGTCCCTCCTCTCATGGAGCCTATATTATAAGGAGTTGGCCAAAAAATAAACAGTACATAAATAAAATCATTTCTAAACTGACAAGTGCTTTGAAGAAAGAGAAGTTTGGGGTAAGACTGGAGTGGGGGCTACTGAGTATAGATCTGGGTAAGATATTTCAGAGAAGATATTTGAGTGAAGAAAAGGAGAAGAAGGGGCCAACTATGTGAAGATCTCAAGAAGATGTATTGGAAGTGCTCATCTGCTCTCTACTGCCCTTACTGGGCCATGCCCTATCTTAAAGTAGCACAGAATTTGGACTAAGATGAGATTTTAAAACGAATCAATTTGGGGGCACCTGGGTGGCTCAGTAGGTTAAACATCTGACTCCAGCTCAGGTCATGATCTCACGGTTCATGGGTTCGAACCCCTGCGTTGGGCTCAGTGCTGACAGCTCAGAGCCTGGAGCCTGTTTTGGATTCTGAGTCTCCCTCTCTGCCCCTCCCCTGCTCGTGCTCTCTTTCTTTCCCTATTAAGAATAAATAAACATTAAAATAATAATAATAATAAAATAAAATGGATCAATTTGAAAAGAAAGCTAAGTGATCCTATATGGGGCACATTTACCTGTAATGAGATGTCTGGTCCTCACTGGCATACAATATCAACAAAGGCCTGAGCATGAGTGTGGGCTAAGATCACAGAGGTGAGCTTCCTGGTGGGTGGTCTTTCCCTGGGACAAACTCATTTAGAGTGTCTGCCTTTCTCACTAGCGAAGACTGAACCAGTGCAGCTAAGAGCTGCCCAATTACTCTTCCCTTGGAGTTGAAAAGTGAGCTGCCCAAACCAAACCATTCCCGGAGGGGCTCACAATCTGTTAGGAGACAGATACATATAAGTAGTGTGGCAACCAGCTGATGCTGCTAATTAGTTCGGAGGTCTGGATAAATAATTACATCATCACCAGGAGTGGGAAACCTCCAGGCTCATGTATAGAGGGATCACTGTCTGGGCCTGATCAGTCCAAGTCACTCCTACATAATACATCCTGGAACCACTGAAGCTCCAATTACTACTTGCACTCTATTTTTATTATTATTATGCTCTGATAGAAAGTGTTGTAGGCATTTTATTTAGATAAAGTTTTGTCATATAGTAACAAGGGTAAACAAGAATAGATAGAAGCGATAAATGGACAATACCTAGCTTCTAGTTCAGTTCCCAGGAATGCAAGAACTAAGAATGGCACAGGAAACTCCATGAAGAGGAATCCTTTCATAGAGCTTTTCTCTGCCTGGAAATTCAGTAGCTGAGCCCTTCTTCACATAGAATTCCTACAGCCCTGGAGACTGGGAACCCCCGTGCTAATGGGACATGGGCTCTGTGCTATCTGGAATCAGAGAACTAAAGCCATTCAATAAATCACCTGGTCAAGCTGGAGATGAGAAGATATCATTCACAGAATGCCAGAATACTGCTAGAGGAGGGAGAACCAAACCTATAACTGACTAGGAAGTACTGTGACACTCCGTATTATCAGTTCCTTGTAGAAGAGGACACTTCTCATAGCATTGTTGGTAACGTGCTACATGCACTGGGCAGCATCTCATTACTGACCTGAGATATATGCTTTCTAGTCTGAACCTCAAATAATAACTGTAGTAACTTATATAAAATAATATCTAAATCTCTTATACCTCTCTTTCAAGGGGTCCCAAAGACTTAAGGGCGAAATTCAAACTACCGGCTCGCAGTGAGCTTTAATGATCAGGCCTTTGTCATGTGGAAATACTGTAGTTCTCCAAACGTATTATAATAGTTCCATACCTTTTCACCACATGCTGTTTCCTCTGCTTAGGAAGTCCGTCCCCTAATTCTGTGTATAGTTAACTTCTATCTGTCCCTCAAATTTCAGATCAAAGTATCTCCCTCAGATGTCCCCACTTCCAAAAACTTTCTCTACACCCCCATTCTGGTTTGAATGTCATTCTTCTCCAGACCAACAGTTATCCCAGAATTTAGTACTGCTTCATTTCCATAGTCTCCCGTACCAGATGACAGCCTGGATGAGAGCAGAAACTATAACTTTTATCCCTAGCACCTAGAATAGAATCTGGCCCATGGTAGAAACCCAGTGGATGGATGCTGAGCAAGTGAACACAATAGAAAAGATTCAAAGATGAATAAGAATGCAGTCTCTATCTTCACTGAGTTTATAAACAAATGGAGCAGAAAAGTAATGGGACAAACATAGGCAAAATTATAACTGAGTAGAAGATAGGAGAGATGCAACATAGTGCTGTGAAGATTCAAAGAGAATAATAATGACTAATCTGATAAAGATGACAAAGATATTCCTCACAAAAGATGGCTCTTGATGTTGGCCTTGAAGATAAAGTAAGTTTTGACAGACAATGATAGAGAGTGAGGGCAAGGATGTAAGGTATTCTGGGTGAAGGAAGCAGAACAGAGGAAACCACGGTGGTGCACCAGGTATGTCCCAAGAGCAGTGAGGCACACACAGTTTGGCTGACTCTGGGGGGGTTGGAAAAGTAGTAGGATGGGTTGAACACCAAATGGTGAAGCCCACTGAATATTGGGGTGAAAGGTTTGAATATCGCTTGGAAAATAACAGGTTGCTACAAAAGGCTTTTATTTGTTTTACACAGTGCTCTCTGTGTAGGAGGTGTGCCAGTAGGGACCACATAGGAAATCATTTAGTTATCTTTACTGATTGATTAGCAAATACCAAGTACCTGCTATATGCAGACACTGTACTACACCCAACGTGGGGCTTGAACTCATGACCTCCAGGTCAAGAGTCGCATACTCTACCGACTGAGCCAACCAGGGGCCCCAGGAGCTATTTCATAGTACCCATAAAAAATCACAGCTAAGGTGGCCAAGTTTGTAAAAAAACAATCCTTCAAATTCTGCCAATGTAGATTTGATTTTCTTCTTAAAATGGATCAAGGCTGTTATTACTAAAGCCAAGTAAACAATTGCTAATGCTTATCAAAATCCATCAAGCTAATTTACTATCAGGTTGACATAGTTACCTAATGGCTTTTTAGTCATTTTGCTTTTATGTATTTTTTCCTTATCATCTACTTGTTTTGTAAAGAGACTACTCTGCAATAAGTTAAAAAGAAACGGAAATAATAATAAACAAATCTGTTTAGGTTGAGTGAATATAAATGGAAGACTGAAAAATTTTTCATGCACCCTGCAGACAGACACCATTCAATTTTTGTACTTGAAAAATCAAGGCCTTTATTTGTTTATATGGGAAATGGGATGAATCCCCTTTATATCTTTGCACATAAAAATCAAGTGTTGTGGTTAAGTGAATAGTGGTAACTGCTGGGCCATTGATGTACTGATACAAGAGAAAATATTTTAAACGGTCTATTTCTCATTTGGGCAGAACTTCTCATGGCTTAAAGTAATTCATAACAATTACATATTTTAATTTATAAAATGTTAATACAGGGGCGCCTGGGTGGCTCAGTCGGTTGAGCATCCGACTTCGGCTCAGGTCATGATCTCACAGTTTGTGAGTTTGAGCCCCACGTCGGGCTCTGTGCTGACAGCTCAGAGCCTGGAGCTTGCTTTGGATTCTGGGTCTCGCTCTCTCTCTGCCCCTAACCCACTCACATTCTGTCTCTGTCTCTCTCAAAAATAAACATATAAAAAGTTAATACGAATTTTGCATTTTACTCCATAAAAGTCGGTGTTTGTTTCAACACTGACTGCAAATACAATCCACTGGGATGCTGGATCAAGTCCATTCAATCACTTTACGTGCTTCCTGCTTTCTCTCTACACATCCAAATTCGCAGTATGCTCTAGGGTTCTAGGGCAAGCTTTGGCTTGTTCACAGCTCCCCAGTTTTGAGGAAATGATTACAGAAATGTGGAAGTTATAATTAGTGATATTTTCTGCTGCAAACCTTTGCTTTCCTTCCTTCCTTTCTTCCTTCCTTCCTTCCTTCCTTCCTTCCTTCCTTCCTTCCTTCAGAATCATTTTCTAAGTTGTACCCTCAAGTTGAGGCAACATAGCCATTTCCTTGTTTGTACCAGGAGGCTTCAATTACGAAGTGTGTATGCCCGTTTCCTGCCTGTTTCTGGTGGCTCTCTCCATTTCTGCCTAAATGGACTTTTAACCCAAACTCCTGGGTTTTAAGTGTATGCCTTATTTCAACTCACAGAGTCCATGTGCACCCTGACTCTAGCCAGCTCTAGACAACTGGTTTGACTTTGACTATGGACCCCCAGGAAATTTGCTATGGTGCCTCCCTCAGTGTCTGCGACCTGCTGTTGCCAATCCTGCTCCTGCGTTCCTTCTCTATTGTAGGTTCTCACACAATATTCAGAATCCAGGGCCACGTCCAGTCAAGAAATGAACAGTTTAAACATATATAAAATTAATACTTGGCCATAAACATAAAAAAATTTATTCTGGCTCTTGGGCTAAGGGAAATTGGATAAAGAGCAATGAAATATCATTAGGATGTTCTCAAGATTAGCCCACAGCAATTATGTAAACAGAAAAACATATTGGTGGCAAAATAGGTAACAGCTACTCTTCAGTGGATGAACATTCTATATGAGAAGTGTTTTGAAAATTAGACATTTTAAGACTTTATAAGTTGATATTTTAGCTGATGATCCTAAGCACCTAAAATTATTTATTTTTTTAAAGTTTATTTATTTTGAGAGCAACAGAGGCAGCATGAGTGGGGGAGGAGCACAGAGAGAGGGAGAGAGAATCCTAAGCAGGCTCTGCACTGACAGCATGGAGCCCGACGCGGGACTCGAACCCACGAACCATGAGATCATGACCTGAGCTGATGATACCAAGGGTCAGATGTTCAACTGACTGAGTTACCCAGGCACCCCTAGGCACCTAAAATTATTTTTAAGGCTGTAATTAAATTTCAAGCAGATTTACCAGTCATCAGATTGAGTGCCTTCTTCAAAGTGGATATTTCCCACAGTTTCCAACTCAATTAACAAAAATGGGATCCATAAGCCATGGCTTTTCTTCTTTTGTTTTACTTCAACATGATAAATTGCTTCAATCCTATTTAAGAGAAAAATTAAGTTATTAGAAAAACCTAAATATCACAACATTAAAATTATAGTTTAAATAGATTTTTAAAAAATGCTGATATGAAAATATAAGGCGTTTGTCAATGGGTACAGAAAGCTTGGTGTTAACAGTTAAACCAAGTTAAAGACATTCTGTTTCTGGCAATAAGGTTAGAAGTCTCTCCTGGCTCTGCCGCTTATGGCTCACAGATCTTTTGATGCTGCGGTTTCTCAGTAAAATGGCAATATTAACAGTACCTACACCTGAAAAGGCTTTTTTTTTTTTTTTTTGACGATTCTATGCAAAATACATACAAAGCTCTTAGCAAAGAATTTGGCAGAGTAAGAAATGAGTGTTAGCTGTTAGTAGTAGTAGTAGAAGCAGTAGTAGGAGCAGTAGTAGTTATTTACAGGGCAAACTAACTTTATCCATTTAATGCCCTAGTAAATAAAAAATTATTGGTACTTACTAAATCTTCTGCTTTATATGTCTAGTTGAAACTCAGCCAGAGTTTGTTTCTACGTGACTCCAGACAACTATGTATGTGCTTTGCTCAGTCAGGTCTATGTGGTGAGTTTCTCCATCACTAGCAGCTCTATTTTTAGTTTGCAGACACTAGAGCAGTGATGTGACAAGAAGCCACTAGGGGGAAGTTTGCTGTGCCTAATTAAGCATTGCCTCTGTAAAAAACTATCTATGTCGGCTTTGAATCAATGATGTCTATCTCTGCTGGGAATGGGACTAGAAACACATTCTGTGTTTTACTTCATAATTCTTTCCACCCCTGAGGAAGAGAACTGAGCTCGACTGATAGCCTAGAACATTCTATCCTCTCATGTTTCAAATTTGAACTACACAATTCATAAAACATACTCATCTAGTTTTTTGTTCCAGAATGTTACCCTTTCATTCAAGGCATTTAGTTTGGTCAGTATCTTCTGTTGAAGATTTGGCTCTTCTGTGACAGTTTCACACTTCTTTGATTTTTCAAGTTCAGCTACTTTATTGTTATTGGATCTATCACTGTGCCCTTTGCCAGATCCCTTGAGTTCCGCAAGTTCCCGTTCCAGCTGTTGAAATCAGTGTGCCATAGAGCAAAACATTTTAGTGGAATTATGAAATATATAGTTAAATTAAAAAAAGAAAATAGAAATTTAGGTAATAAATAGGCCAAACGCATAAAAACATGCCAAACGTGCAATTACAACTTTGGCGCAAGTTTAGTCAGTCAATTTCTTTTGACCAAAGGACATTCTTAAATACTTCAAACATGGCAGTTCTTTTCATCGAAATGAGAAAAGCAAAGAAATTGATTTTTAAATATTAGTGATGAGCTTCCTTCTATTAAAGCCAAAGTAAAATTACAACAAATACTGGTTTGGGTATAAATAAAATATTAAAACTTCAAGGTAATGTGACATTTATCACACCTACTTTTCAATTTTTCAGTATTTTTTTTAAGTACTTTGGTATTCTGGGAAAAAATCAACCATAGAAAATATATAAAAGATGTATATTGAGATGCATATTTTTCCTCTTGCCTCAGTCTCCTATATATGGCTCAGCACGGCAATGTTTTTATTTAAATTTTGATTGTTTTTTCTTGTTCATGGTGGACTTTTTTGGCATTCATTTGTATTTTTTAAAAAATATTGAACAGAAGTTCAATATACCTTTGCTATAGCAGAGCAACTGACATTTTATTCATAATCTGTTTTGTTTATCCTTTTTTTAAATAAATACTAGGGGCGCCTGGGTGGCTCAGTCGGTTGAGCGTCCAACTTCAGCTCAGGTCATGATCTCACGGCTCGTGAGTTCGAGCCCCGTGTCAGGCTCTGGGCTAATGGCTCAGAGCCTGGAGCCTGCTTCCGATTCTGTGTCTCCCTCTCTCTGCCCCTCCCCATTCATGCTCTGTCTCTCTCTGTCTCAAAAATAAATAAACATTAAAAAAAATTTTAAAAAAAATATTGCGTTAGATATGATTTATTGTGATTACTGAGGTGTTTAGCACTCTAATTTTGGGCCTGCAGTGAGTACCTCACTTGCCTTGCCTTAACCCCAGCTTTGTAGGATTGCAAGATACATTGGAGAGATTTTTATAAATAGAAATTTACTGATTATCTGTCCTCACCTCTATAATGGCTATATCCAGCTATTAAAAGCAAATCAAGCATATTTTTAAAAATGTCTATAGTTTATCTAATCTACAGGTATTATTTTTCACATTTGCAGATTTTCCTTAATACATGCATTTGTACACAAAAATAGATATAAAATGATTTTCATATACTGGTTCATTTCTTATCCAAAAATAAATGTTAATGTTTCACTTTAAGGATATCTATTATATTATTAATTCAAGCCCGTTTATTTTAGGAAGAGCATTAAATATATTTAAAAGACTTGGTTTTTAATGGCAGTATACTACTCTACCTTAAGAATGAATAATTCTTCCTCTTTAGTTAAACAATTAGGTAAGTTTCCAATTTTTTGTTGTTATTAATAGTGTAGTGATAAATATCTTATGTATGTGAATTTTATCCAAATCCTTAGAACAGAGTGCTACCAGTAGGTTTACTGGGTCAAAGGCTGCAAGCATTTTTTAGGCTGTGAATACATATGACCCAAATTACATTTCATTGGTGGTGTAGTAGGGTCACACTCATCTTCACCAGCCTGAGTACTGTCATGTGTTACACTTTGACAATTTTATAGGAGAAAATGATTGTTCGTTATCTTAATTCACACTTGGAAATTAATAACCAAGTTAAGCTCTTCTTTCAAATCTTAGTCATTTTTTAATTTCTTCTTTTGTGAAACAGAAGCTTATGTACTTTGCTCAGTTTTTCTATTTGAATATTTGCTTTTTGTGTTGTTTATTTATGAATGCCTATACTAAGGTTGTCCATCATGGTTTTTTAAAAAGATTTATTTTTAAGTGATCTCTACACACAGTGTGGGGCTCGAACTCACAACCCCAAGATCAAGAGTCACACGGTCTACTAACTGAGCCAGCCAGATGCCCCCATCATGTTTGCTGAAAACTGTTTATTTTTATTAACGATCCTTTTTAGTACCAAAGCATTTTACTTTTATTTTTTGCAATCAGATCTACATTCTGTTCTTTTGTTATTTCTAGTATTCCTTTTATTTGGCAGGCTGAGATCAGTTAACCATATTCATCTATATATTCTTCAGTTGTTTTCATGTTTTTTCATTTTTAATTTAGTTCTTTTTTTCTCCCCACTGGCATTTTTTTTTTTTTTTGGTAAAGTGTAAACTAAGAATCCAATTCCCCTACCCCCCAAATAATTTATTTTTCTAACACTTGTAGAATAATTATATTTTCTTACTTTAAAAAAGTACAGTAAGTTCTTATATATAAAAAGTTCTATTTTGAGGTTAATAATCCTTCATTTTTCAAAGCCTACTGTTGGTAAAGGAAATCCAATTTACTCTAAGTAAAAAAAGCACACATAATATAACTACCAAAGTACAGCTTGCTTTAAAGGTCTCATCTGGTTTTAATACCTTAAAAGTATTATTAAAGGGAAATTTTAGCACTTTAGACCAAAAAATTAATTTTGAGCACAGCCTGAATATGTCTAATAAAAATACAGCTGAAATAAACTCTGATAGATTTCAATAACTTTTGGAATCATACTGAATTACACAGCTTTTTAAAACATTTATAAATTTATAAGCCTCTACCTTTTTACAGTTGTAGATTTCTAAGCACACAACGAAGCTTGGTCAAGCAAATGGAATCAAAGGTTTAGAAGCAAACTTGGAAGTAGTAATAAAAAAATTATTTCTATATGTGTATACATATATATATATAATTTAAAAGATAATGCTGTCTTATCACCAGTTTTCTGAAGATATGGACACTAAAATTTTACAATACTGAATCTTACATTTTTTTTCACAAAGCTAAATAATTTTATTCTTTCTTCTGGCAATTTCTGTAATTTGCATTTTCGTTCATTCAATTTTTCAAGGTCTTCATGAAGATGCCTCTGAACAGTTTTTATACGCATATTGTAATACATTATTTTTTTCATTGCTATGGTCTAAAAGTGAAAAAATAAAAACAAATAAACGATCAGCTGAAGCAAAAAACATTATTAAGTTTGGTAGCATTATGGGAGTGTGATATGTTCTATACAACCACTGGAAAATTTTACATGCCCAATAACTCATAATGATGATAGCTGAAATGATAATGGCTATACAGAGTGCTATATTTAAACAATAAGCAAAATATAAAATTCCAAATATTTTCTTTGTGGATACTTTAAGTTAAGGCATATTCATATTTATTTCGAGGATGACAACATAAAGTGCTTCCAGATAGAATTCAATTTATAAAATCTTATCATTTAGCTAATAAAGCATATTGCTAAAAAGCAAATAGGTCACTGCATTATTCCTTTTTAATTAACTTAGGGAAAAATACATCAAAAGCATTAAAACCAAATGTAACATTTTTTAAAAGCATGGGTAAGAAATAGAATTTGATTCCCCCCCAATTCTATAAAAGGATGCTCTAAATAAACTTGTTTTAGATTGAGCAAATGACTAAATTGTCAATCTAATCCATTACCTAGAATATCTTAATACCAGTGGATTATCTAGTTATAATAAATATATAATAAATAGGTTAAATCTACTATTAAGAAATACACCAGCTAAATGGTACCTACAAGTAATATTAGTCAAAAGGAACTAGCTGAGGAGAAAATAAGCAAATCAGATGCACTATTAAATGTGACCTAGTTTTAACTGTTTACCTGAAATAATGAAGACATTTCTCTTTATTAGGTTATCTGTACCTTAAATAATTTGGATGGCTTGTACACTGTTCTGGACATGTATTTTCATAGATGCACGCTCTTGTTCTGTGATTTATTTGTTAGAAAGTGGATAATCAAGATCCCAACAGAATTATTTGGCATAAAATATAGAATAGACACAGTTATATGGCATGATGAACAGGCCAAAAGAATTCCCTTTCCCAACATATGAAGTTCTGAGATTGAAATCACTAAATTCCTCTATAAAAAATAAGGCATCAGTAACAGAGAACAGTTCAGAAAAAAACACGCTTGTAAGATAATGATTAATAGATAAAAAATTCCTGATAAAGAAGAGCTTATTTTGGAAGGGCAACTGAGAAGAAAAACAGTAATTAAAGAAATGGCAAGTGGTGTTAACTTTTTGCCTATTTGGAGAAAATGGAAAATCCAATAAAGAATGCTTTGAGTCAGTGTAAAAATTTTCTTGAATTCTTAAATTTAAAACAAGAGAATGTGGGTAAAGATAGGATTGCTAAATAAAAGATAAGATTCTAAGTTAAATTTGAACTTCAGGTAAATAATAAATCATGTTTGGCACAAAAACAGACACATAGACCAATGGAATAGAAACCCCAGAACTAGACCCACAAATGTATGGCCAACTAATCTTTGACAAAGCAGGAAAGAATATCCAATGGAAAAAAGACAGTCTCTTTAACAAATGGTGCTGGGAGAACTGGACAGCAACATGCAGAAGGTTGAAACTAGACCACTTTCTCACACCATTCACAAAAATAAACTCAAAATGGATAAAGGACCTGAATGTGAGACAGGAAACCATCAAAACCTTAGAGGAGAAAGCAGGAAAAGACCTCTCTGACCTCAGCCGTAGCAATTTCTTACTTGACACATCCCCAAAGGCAAGGGAATTAAAAGCAAAAATGAACTACTGGGACCTTATGAAGATAAAAAGCTTCTGCACAGCAAAGGAAACAACCAACAAAACTAAAAGGCAACCAACGAAATGGAAAAAGATATTTGCAAATGACATATCGGACAAAGGACTAGTATCCAAAATCTATAAAGAGCTCACCAAACTCCACACCCGAAAAACAAATAATCCAGTGAAAAAATGGGCAGAAAACATGCATAGACACTTCTCTAAAGAAGACATCCGGATGGCCAACAGGCACGTGAAAAGATGCTCAACGTCGCTCCTCATCAGGGAAATACAAATCAAAACCACACTCAGATATCACTTCACGCCAGTCAGAGTGGCCAAAATGAACAAATCAGGAGACTATAGATGCTGGCGAGGATGTGGAGAAACGGGAACCCTCTTGCACTGTTGGTGGGAATGCAAATTGGTGCAGCCACTCTGGAAAACAGTGTGGAAGTTCCTCAAAAAATTAAAAACAGACCTACCCTATGACCCAGCAATAGCACTGCTAGGAATTTACCCAAGGGATACAGGACTACTGATGCACAGGGGCACTTGTACCCCAATGTTTATAGCAGCACTCTCAACAATAGCCAAATTATGGAAAGAGCCTAAATGTCCATCAACTGATGAATGGATAAAGAAATTGTGGTTTATATACACAATGGAGTACTACGTGGCAATGAGTAAGAATGAAATATGGCCCTTTGTAGCAACATGGATGGAACTGGAGAGTGTGATGCTAAGTGAAATAAGCCATACAGAGAAAGACAGATACCATATGGTTTCACTCTTATGTGGATCCTGAGAAACTTCACAGGAACCCATGGGGGAGGGGAAGGGAAAAAAAAAAAAGAGGTTAGAGTGGAAGAGAGCCAAAGCATAAGAGACTCTTAAGAACTGAGAACAAACTGAGGGTTGATGGGGGGTGGGAGGGAGGGGAGGGTGGATGATGGGTATTGAGGAGGGCACCTTTTGGGATGAGCACTGGGTGTTGTATGGAAACCAATATGTCAATAAACTTTATATATTGAAAAAAATAATAAATGATAAATCATGTTTGAGTATAAGTGAATAATTATAACTAAGTTTAATAAATATGATATTAAAACATTATGTGTTGCTTGCCCAAAATTCAAATCTAACTTGGGAGTCCCTTGGCAGAGGGGGGACAAAAAATACTGCTTTTATTTTGTTCTTAATTTTTATTTTTGAATAAGTAATATGCTCATGTTTCAAACACCAAAATAATTGAAAAATACACAATGAAAAGTACTTCCCACACCTGCTTCCCATCTGCCCAGGTGCCCCACTTTCCACAGATAACTACTAATTTCAGTTTCTAGTGTATCCTTGCACAGTTTCTTCTACTTTATTATTTTTAAATTTTATTTATTTTAATAGAGAAAGCATGAGTTGTGGAGGGGCAGAGAGAGAGGAAGAGAGAATCCCAAGCAGGCTCTGCACAGAGCCCCATGCAGGGCTTGAATCCACAAGCTGTGAGATCATCACCTGAGCTGAAGTCAGATGCTTAACTGACTGAGGCACCCAGGCGCCCCATCTTCTACTTTATTTTTATATTTTATTAAGAATATACTTATATCTACGTTTGGGAACATAAATTGTGATATTTTACTATTTCTGAACTCTTCAATGATCACTTAGTGTGTCATAACAATAAGAGTTATTAATCAGGGGTTTTTTTTGCCCTTGAGAGTATATACTAAGATTCCATAAAAATGGGGAAGACTATGTTGTAAACTGTACATAAACAGTAAATCAACTTTGTAGGCTTACTATATTCAACTTGCTTTTCTGTGTTTGGATTTTGAGAATGTCAAACTCATTTTCACTATTCCACTTTGGCGGAATTACTTGTCCGGTTTTTTGTTTTGTTTTTTTTTTTTTTGTAAAATAGTCTAACTATAATGCTCAATTCAGTTGCATGTTTGTATGAAGTTAAGATAAAACATGTTCCATTTGCTTCTTTGATTACCAAAAAAGAATGAAAAGTCATAGGCTCAACTACAGTTTCATAGTGGTTATTTTTACAGTACTTAACAATTCAAATGTACTTTTATGCCCATTAACTCATTGGGTCCCTACAGTAACATTTAGGACAGGTAGTATTTTTATCATCACTATTTTAATAGTTCTGAGAAAGCTGAAGTTTTGGAAGGGAAAGGCCTTGCCTGAGTGGCAGGTTGTGATGGACGCAACTGGAGCTTGAATCCAAGTCTTCTGATTTGAACTCCCATGTTCTTCCCTCTTTCCCATGCTGACTCCCTGCTGGTCCTCCTGACTTTCCTTGTCACTTACAGTTTACACAAACTACTCCACAGCCATGGGTGAAAATTTGAAGAATCGACAGTACTCTGCTCAAGAGTTTACCACATTGGAGAACTGCCACCACCCTCGCACAACCTGTCTTCGTATGAATGGTAATGAAGAAAGCACCTTGGAAATCTATATGCAATTCTTACATAAAAACACTTTGAATGTGAAAAATCATCTTGATCTAAATCAAAAGTTGAGCAATATTAGTATATGATATATCCTATTTTTGCCTTAAAACGGTGAAGAAAGGATAAATATTTTATAGTGGGAAAACTGAAATATAATGACATAATTTAAGAGAAGATATCAGGAATCGTGTAACAATTCTTTATTTTGTTCTTTAAATACTACTACTTCTGACATATACAAGACTAAACCGAATGTATGACAATCTTAGGCAGAATGTCAAAAGAACCTGCTTTTCTTAGTTCTCTTCTTCCATCTCATCAGCAGGTTCCTCCTCCCTCCCCAGTCTCCAACACCCAACTGACACACTTCTCCATTTACACCATTCCCTTGGTGATTTATCCAGTCCCTGGCTCCACGTACCATCTTTCTGCCTTCAATTCTCATATTTATATCTCCAACCCAGGCAACCCTCTTAAATAGCAGACTCACGTACCCAATTACTTTTTGAACATATCCTCTTACATGTTCAAAAGATTGCTCAAAATTATATGTCTGAAATTAAACCATGATTCTTCCTTTCAACAGACTTCTTCCATAGTCTTCCTCATCTCATCAAACAGTGACTTCTTCCCTCCTTCAGTTGCTCAGGCCAGTAGCTTGGAATTATTGTTTCTTTCTTTCCTCTGCACTTCACATCCACTCTATCAGCAAATCCAGATGGGTTCCCCCTTCGAACTACTACAGAATATGACTACTTTTCACCACCTCTTCTACTATCACCTTATATCAAACCATCAACACCTCTCATCCAAGTGACTAGGATCTAACTGGTTTCTCTGTGCTCATCTTTTCCCTCAAATCCTCTATTCTTAACCCATTAGCCAGAAGGATCCCTTTAAAATTTTTTTAAATGTTTATTATTTGAGAGAGACAGAGAGAGACAGAGAGAGACAGAGACAGAGAGAGACAGAGAGCAAGCAGGGAAGGGGCAGGGAGAGAGAGGGAGACACAAAATCGGAAGCAGGCTCCAGGCTCCAGGCTCTGAGCTGCCAGCACAGAGCCCAACACGGGGCTCAAACCCACAGACCGTGAGATCATGACCTGAGCTGAATGAAGTTGGCCGCCTCACCAACTGAGCCACCCAGGCGCCCCCAGAAGGATCCCTATAAAACATAAGTAACATAAGTCATTTTGTCTCTCCTCTGCTCAAATTTTTCCAGGGGCTCCGCCTCACTCAAAGTAAAAGCCAAAGTGTTTCTAACATCCTACAGTCTCATCTGATCTCCCCACCCCCCAATTCCTGTCTTCATCTCTTCTCTTCCTCTCACTTACTCAGCTCCACCCACACTAACCTCCTGTTCTTCAAATATGAGAGGCAGGCTCCTGCCTCAAATTCTTTGCATTTGCTGATCCCTGAAAAGCTTGCTCCCTTACTTCCTTCGGTCTCTGACCAAGTGTTGCCTGAGGAATCCTCTCCCAACAATTCTATATACAATAGCCAACACTTCTCCCTCTGCCCCTACCTATAATTCTGTTTCCTTCACCCTTGTTTTATTTTTCTCCATAGCACTTATCACTATCTGACATACTGGTTGTTTTCTTATTTAGTTTCTGAGTATCTGTCTTCTCTCATAAGAGTGTAAGCTCCAAGAAAGCAGAGATTTTGTCTGTTTTGGTCATTCTATATCTCTAGGACCTGAGGTGTGCCTGGAATGTAATAGGTATTAAATATTTGTTAGATAAGTTAATAAGCCAAGTAATTTCATTACCAGCTCACCTTTGAAGAAACTGACTAATGTAGAACTCTGCAGATGATAACAGAAATCTTAAAAAAATATGATTGTCACTGTGAAGTTTTCCCGTTCTTTTTGACTTAATGGTGTTAGAGGAGACATTCTTCCCTGAATCTCCAAAGACTCTGAACCTCTGCTAGTAGACAAGAACTCTAGCCCTTTGCTTGATATTGCAAGACAGTTCACTTTTCAGACTGGGATGGGAGAGAGGATAATCTCAGTTTTGGAAAAAAGAGAGGAGAGAATGGAAGCTAAGAATAAATCCTCAGGCTGGCAAGACAAGAGAAACAAGATAAATGGATAAAGGCATTCTTTATCTATGTTGACATGATGGATGAACCACAAGGAAAGGAGGGGAGGGCCTCATATGGGGACATCCATGTGCATCCACACTCTAGATACTCAAAGCCTGTCTACTGGACGATTAACTGCACAAACGAATGTGGCTCACTGGACTGGAAGGAGAAGAAGAAACATAATCTGGAAAGACTATTAATAAATATGGTGAATTCCTATGCACTCCATTCTGAAATTATAGGTCCTTTGGTGGCATGTGAAAGGAGCCAGCCCCTTTCCTGGGAGGTTCACCATCAGTGGCCGCCTAGGAATGGCTCTCTTCAAGATTTGAGAGATCTCCTAGATTCTGGCAGCGTGCGTAGATATGCTTCTAGAGAGCCCCACATCATCTTAATTACATTAAAGTCTACCTAATTCCAGAATACTACCACCAACCATGGATATTCTCTAATTTTGATGTGCAGTATTCCAAATGAGAGGAGGTTACTTGTTTCATTACTACTTCACTTTGGCCTTATCAACTTTTATGTATATAGCACTAGTTCACTTCTTCTTAACACTCATGATCATTTTTCAGATTTATTTCCTTTAGTTTTACAAATTCTAATGTTTTTCTCTTATTTTGCCTTCTAGTACTGTCAAGAACATTGAGATTCTAGTACTAATATTATGATTTATATATATTCATATGAAATATCCAGCTCCTTGGGACAAAAGTAGAGTTGGTGACAAGAACTGACAAGATATTACTACCTACCATATGTGGACATAGCCAGAAAGAAGCAGTTAATTAAACTTCAGTCACAGATTTCTGATTAAAGATGCACTTACATCTGCCAGTTCCTTGATCTGTTTTGCTGACACATCAAACGTGTCAAGTCTTTGAAGGCTAGGCAAGTGATATAATACATGTGTGGAATAATTACACAGCAGACAAACTGGATTGGTTTTATATTGAGGATCATTCAGACATAAATCCTTTAAGTGACGCAGCCTGGTTAAGTTAGTGAGGTCCTAAAACAACAGCAATGATAATGTTCAATTAATTAATTGCAACTGTCCATTTCTTTTTTTATATACCCATTATATAATCTCTATATAAGAGATTTTAAGTAATTTTAAGTCATCTCTATACCCAACGTGGGGCTTGAACTCATAACCCTGAGATCAACAGTCTCATGATCCACTGATGAAGCCAGCCAGTCATCCCACAACTGACCATTTCTAAAGGGGCCATTTGAACACTTAAGATCACCCATAATTTAATGTAATGCATTTTAATATGTGCTTAAACATTTTAAAGTGATTTAGATGGATAAAATGTTTTTTTTTCCTCTAGTGAAAAACATGTTAACTACATGAAGAATAGATAACAATAGTTAAATAACAGACTCTCTAAACTATGCATTTTAAAAATAAAAGACCAAAGAGTATTTACTAAATCATGTATTCCACCTGGAACCTTGGAGTCAGTCACTTGAGCACATATATTTTTTAAGATAACGTTGCCTCCTCCACGCAGCCCCTTTGCTAACTATTGCCCCTACTGTCCGCAGGTCTCCTGCTTCCTTCACCACCATTTCCCACTCTTACCACCCTAGGAAGGGTGCTTACCATTCTCCTGGACCTCCAGATCTGTTTTTCTCACCAAAGGCTAGGGGACACCTGTTCTATTATATGCACCACTGAATTCCTGATTTTTAGGGCTTTTTGTTTGTTTTCTGTAAATGCCCTTTCTACCAGTTAATGGCAACTAAAACCTAGCTTTCTCCTGAGAGCCCCTTTTTCCTCACATTCAGTGGAGGGGAAGGGATAGATAATGCGCTTCCAGGCCAATGTCTCTCCTGAACATATTTTACACTGAAGTTTAGGTCCTTGTTTACACCTTCCTTTATTTGGTATCTGGTCCCTGCTTAACTCTTCAGTCTTTCCTCTTCTACTGCAGCTTTGACATTTCATGTTTTAGTTGTGCTGAGCAACTTGAAATTTCAGAATGTGCCAGACCCTACCTTATCTTTAGACCTTCATTCGTGCTGCTGCCTTTGAGTGGATTGAACTTCATCCCAGATTTACCTCGTCTTTCCTGGGAGTCTTGTTTCATCCCCCAAGCTTGGGGTAGAGTCTCCTCCTACGAACTCTCTTAGCCACTGGGTTTACTTTTGTTATAGAATTTATCACAACTCTATTACTAATTTCTTATGCACACACAAGTCTATAAGCTAAGAGTCTATATGGGCTTTGGCCCTCAGTCTACAAGGTTAGAATGGTGATTGCATTTTTAAAGTGTTAAAAAAAACTAAGGAAGAATTCACGACAGAGGCCTGGTGTAGAAGGGTACTATGGTGGGGCTTGCCTTCAACAGATGTAATGCTAATTAGTAGATTCAGAATCAGAGTTAAAGGAAATCCAAAGCAAAAACCAGGAGGTACTAGTCCTAAAAATAAAGTACAAATGGAATGAGGAAGTAAGTAGTGAAGTCAGGCTGCTGGAGTCAAGAGTAAGACAGGGTCAGGTAACCAATGTGACTTGGTTCACTGGCTGGCCCTGAGGCTCTTACTGGGCTCACGGCAGAAGTGGGACTAAGCAGAGCTGCTCTGAAATGGAGATTTCTGGACAGAGTTGTGCAAAGAATTATTTGGTCAAATTCTGCAGGAGCAAGGAAGGTAAAGCATTAGACTGTTCCAAGGAGAAAACACGGTCTGATTTCTGGGTGGCTATGTTGCCTTTGACCATCAGTCAGGGCTATGGTGGATAGGAACTTTGAAGTCTTACACAGGAACTTCCCCTAACCCCCACCTACACTCAAAAGTCAGATGACACTGGAGTCTACAAAAGCACAGAATCTCACTAAAAGTTAGGGTTGTGGTAGCTGGTATGGACAGAAAGTGGTGCAGAAATTATTCCATCACCACCAGGATAGTATCTTTTTAGGGTGGGTGGAAAGGTTAGAGATAAAAATTCAAGGTAATAGTGTTTCGAGAACATTCCTAATGTGAGAATAGTAAAAGTTGCTGTGAATCATGTTTCAATGTTTTTCTGAAAAATGGCCATTATTTTAGAGAACTGTTTAAGTTTTATTCCATATAATACATTTTTACAATCCAAATTTGTATCCTCATTTTTTGATGAGATTGAAATAGAATAGGTTAATGTAATTAAAATGGTAGTAATAATAAAATAGCATATCTATTGAGTGCTTACTGTGTGCTAGTCATTATTCTAAAAGCTTTACATTATTATTGTGCTTGCACTTTATATTACCACAGTACAATGCTGCCTGTGGCTTGTGGCAGTGCTAGAAGTGACAGATCTTTCTATGTAGCTATGCTTTTTACCACCACACTTTTCTGGCTTTTCCACTAGCCAGAGTAAGATAAACTTCTACATGGCTTCTTGGTAGGACAATACTTTATCCTCACAGCACTGTGTGCTTATCTTCTTCAGCCTCAACTCATGACTCTCTCCCTCACTCTGTCCCAGCAACAGACTTCTAGTTTCTTGAATTTGCCATGCTCTTTCCACCATTTAGGTCCTTCACACTTTGCCTGGAATGCTCTTTCCCTAAGCACCTCATGTCTCGTTAGTCAGCTTAAAATGACCTCCCACAGGATTCTGAATTTATCTTTCGTAGCTCCCTCTGCTCTCTTCTGCTGATGTTGTTCAAATATACCCCTTGATTTCTTACCTCCATGTCTTCGTGCATAATGTTCTCCTCACCTTAAAATGCTTACCTCCCACTGCATGTATTTTTAATTTTTATTTATTTTTAGTAATCTCTATGCCCAGCATGGGGCTCAAACTCATGACTCCGAGATCAAGAGTCCCTCCCACTGTATTTGTAGAAGATCCTCCTCTAATGCTTACTGAAATTCTGTCAACCCCTTAGTGTTCATATCAATTATTTCCTCTTGACTCTGACCAATAAAATTTTGTTTAAACTTTTTATGTTTTTAAAATTTCTGGTTAAAAAAAATAATAAATAATAAAAAATAAAAAAATAAAAAAAATAAAATTTCTGGTTAAAGTGCTTATAACACTCTGCCTCATTCTTATAGCTTTTTGGCATCTTATATTCTTCTCTGAGTAAAAGAATGTGTATTTTAATAATGATCCATTCAAAATTATTTCTATAGTAAATTTACTCATCTTTCTTCGTTACTGTCTAGAGGAAGTGTTTGAATACGCACTTTCAATTTGACACCGTCAAAATTACAAATGCCATATTTTCAGCCATATTATATCCCATAAACGTTAAGTGTTTTTGTTTTCCTCTCTTCCATTCAAATGCTTTTTGAGATTTTACATGTCAAATACTGTTTTAAGCATTGTGAATACAGTGAACAAAACAGGCAAGCTTCCTGCACTCAGGGAGCTTGTATTCTTTCTAGTCAGGGATGTGGATAAGCACCAAGAAGAAAACACAGGGAGAGTGATAAGAGTGCTTCAGGTTAGGGAGGGAAGTAAGGTTGCTGTTATTTTACCTAAATTGGGCAGGAAAGAGGTCACTAAGAACATAACATCTTAACACAATCCTGAAAGAAATGAGGAGATGAGCCATGAAGATATTTGGGGGAAGAATACCCCAGCAAGTGCAAAGGCCCTAAGGTGACAGTGATAGCTATATTCAAGGACCAGTAAGGAGACCAGAGCAGCTGAAATGGAATAAACAAAAGGGAAACTGGGAGCAGCAGCATCAGAGACACAGTGTGGGAGAAGCAAGAGTGAGTTTTGAGTGGAAGAATTATTTGATCTCACATATTTTTTGAAGGAGCAAGTAGTGAAAGGGTAAACACAAGGGGACCTGTTAGGAGGCTTTCCCCCCCAACCCCAGATGCAGGTTAGAGCTGATGGTGTCTTGAACCAGGTTAGTAGAGATACAGGTGGTAAAAAATGGTCAGACTGGACATATTCTGAATAGAGCCAATAGAATTTGCTGTTGGACTGGATATGGGTTATGAAGAAATAAGAGGAGTAAAAAACCATGACTCTAAGGGTTGTGGCTTAAGTTATTAGGAAAATGGAGATGCCATTTAGAGAGGTAGAGAAAGCTGCAGGAGAAGATGGTTCATTCGAGGGGAAATCAGTTTGAGTTAGGATAGGAGATGTCTATAGTTCTGGGGAGTTATTAGGGAAAGTAGACATAGAGATAGCTGTTAGAGAAAGTAGAAATTTAGTTGTAATAAATGAATAAAAGCTATTTAAAGTCATAAGATATGATGAGATTATTTAGAGAATGAACATAGGTAGCAATGAGAAGAGATCCTGGGCCTAACCTGGAAGAGTCCATTTTTTAGATCCAGGAGAAGAAACACCAGTAAACTGAAGAGGTGCAGCAGAAAGATCAGAGGAAAACAAAGGCAAGTGAATAGTGTTAGATTTAAAAGTGTCAGATCATGGGGCGCCTGGGTGGCGCAGTTGGTTAAGCGTCCGACTTCAGCCAGGTCACGATCTCACGGTCCGTGAGTTCGAGCCCCGCGTCGGGCTCTGGGCTGACGGCTCAGAGCCTGGAGCCTGTTTCCGATTCTGTGTCTCCCTCTCTCTCTGCCCCTCCCCCGTTCATGCTCTGTCTCTCTCTGTCCCAAAAATAAATAAACGTTGAAAAAAAAAATTAAAAAAAAAATAATAAAAAAAAATAAAAAAAAAAGTGTCAGATCAGTATGGCTAACTTAATCAGCTGCCTGTAAAATTTCCAAGAGTATTGGGTAGTCCAAAATAATTAAATTGTTCCTTAAAAGGGAACTATTTAGTACATTTTCTGCAATAAGATGGTTCATGATCTAGGTTGGTAAATCAAAGCAGACCGTTCCACTTAAACATACCTTGAAAGAACATATTTGGTTACCAGAAAGGTTTAATCTTTCCAGTTGTTCATTGGGATCAAGACATCGACCTTTAATTTAAAAAACAAGATGAAAGAAAAATCAAATTTCTTATTTTACCTCCTGCTCATATCCTATATTTTTTAGTTATATATGATCATCATGGTTTGCATATAAGTAAGTCTAACAATAACATTGTATAGTTAGTAATAACTGGTTAGTGGGTAATATTTTCACATCCTGTAATCACAGATTTAGAGATGCCTTGCAAACTATCATACAAAAGAGTCTAAAAACGAAATCTAAGAATGTACTTTTCATACTGATAAAAAATTATTGTAGCATTAGCTCATATTCCAAATGAAACACTACATACCAATGCTGCTTATTAGATTTCCAGCAAGGTTGAGGTCATTTAAATTCTTCAAAGTTTGCAAGCCCTAAAAATTTAGACAATATAGAATTTAGAAGAAGTTAGTAAAATACATACTTATAAATGATCTGATCTATCTGGTTGGTTCTCCAAGTGTTCTGAGCACTGGGTACTGTGTACCTCACAAACACAGAAGCTAAGTAGGTGTCTCAGTGAACCCATCTTTGTTTCCCTGGAATATGGAGAGAATTATTGGAGGAGGAGAGAAGGGGGAGGGGAGTGGAGAGGAAAAGATGATGATGAGTAGGAAGAAAAACACATCACACAGAGTGTGTTTATAATCCTTGGCAAGTTACATATAATTTCTCTAAATCTCTATTTTTTTTAACCTTTGAAGAAGAAATAATACCTTACCTCCCAGGCTTGGTGGGAGGAACAAAGAAAACGATGTATATGAAGTTTCTACACATTATAAAATACTGTATACATGTTAGTTTTTCTTAACAATTATTAAACTAGTCACGAATATTCTGGTCCCTAACCATTATATTATTTAGGACATTGTGGTTAAAACTCCACAGGAACAATTGACTTTACATATAAATGACTGAAATTATCTTACCTCAATATTTTTAATTGTATTGTGGTTCAGCCAAAGAACTTCCAATCTGAATAATTTCTCTAAATTTTCTATCTTGGAAATTTTATTAAAATATAAATACAATTTTTCTAAATTTCTACATTCTTGAAGACCTCCAATTTTCTGTTAAAAAAAAAAAGAGACTGAATAGTGTTAACCTCTGTTTTAGAATTAATCCTTTTAATAGAGTAGATTATAAGCACATTTTCTTTTAAAAATCACACTTTATTGAAAAACCTGTAACCAGCAAAATGAACTAAACATTATAAAAGAAAAAAATACAGGGGTGCTTGGGTGGCTCAGTTGATTTTGGCTCAGGTCATGATCCCAGGGTTGTGAGCTAGAGCCCTGCATCAATTGGGCTCCATGCTGAGGATGAAGCCTGCTTAACACTCTCTCCCTCAGCCTGTGAGACCATGATCCGAGCCAAAGTTGGACGCTCAACTGACTGGGCCACCAAAGTGCAGCCTTATGAAGTTTATAATAATTTTCTTAAAAATACCTTTACGTGCAGAATATTCGTTTCACATTTTTAAATATTACAAATAGTGCTATAACAAATAACTTCATGCATACCGTTGTTTTCTGCTGTTGAATTACTTCTCTAGGATAAGATCTTAGAACAAGGGATTTCTGACTCAAAAGGTATGCACCTTCCCTTGACTCATGATACATTCTGCAGTATTGCTTTTCAATACAGATGTTACAATTTTCATACAACCAATACCGACCAAGTGGACCAATTCACTACTAAGCAATACTGGGTATTATTTGATCTGATCTGATTACTAAAAAGTAGAATATGTCTATTATTTCTATGTCTTTATTTCTATTTTCTCCTTTGTAGAAATCTATTTCTGTATTTTACCCATTTATCTGTTTAGTTTGTTTTGTTTTACAGGGTAAAGGGTTTTATTGTAATTCATCATGTATGCCCTGCCCTCATTCATCTGTTTTGATTTATGACTCATGCATGTATTTCAAGGAATTTTTTTTCCCAAAGCCAAAGAATTCAACATAAAATACTTCACATAAGGTTGTGTTTACGCTTACCTCTATGCAGCATTCGGCAATCCAAAGTTCTTTAAGCCATAAACAAGTTTCTAGTCCTGATATTTCCTTTATATCTTGAGCAACAATGGTGAGACTCGTTAGATTAGGAAATAATGATAATCCAACTATACGGGGATACCCTGAGAAAAACATCTCCAGTTCTGAAATATCTGATCCTTCTTGTCCAACCATCTCGTAAGACAAACCATTGCATAAACACTGTTTCAAAAAAGAAATTGGGTTATTACCTATTAAAAGAAAATATTTTTGCCATTAGAAATTATAAATTGCCAATTGCACCAATGCCATTTTTGACTTTTACAAGAAGGAAATTCATACCATGTAATGGTTTTTCTCTGTTCCCAAAGGCCATGGGGTAGACCAGAAAGGAGTATAAGCTCCAGAAAGGAGTATAAAAATGTTCACTTAACATTCTTGCAAATGGAGTTGAAAATAAATTTGGCTTTGACTCACCAGTTCCTTAATTATTTCTTCTTGGGTTGGGTTTTCACATTCAATCATCTTCCATTAAAAATAAAGGTCATAATATATCTGTTAAGGAAAGTGAAAAGTTGAAATAAATTCTAGAGTCATGTCATTCCAAGTTGAAAGGGCTCTTTTAAAAAAATTTTTTTTAATGTTTGTATTTATTTTTGAGACAGAGAGAGACAGAACATGAGCAGGGGAGGGGCAGAGAGAGAGGGAGACACAGAATCCGAAGCAGGCTTCAGGCTCTGAGCTGTCAGCACAGAGCCCGAGGTGGGACTCGAACTCACAGACTGTGAGATCATGACCTGAGCCGAAGTCAGATGTTCAACCGACTGAGCACCCAGGCGCCCCTGAAAGGGATCTTAAAGCTACTGAAGTGAAACCACCCACATGTGGCCTGAAATTTTCACACAGTGTAATACCAAGTATCTGTCTGGGCCCCAAGACTGTCCATTCCATCTCTAAAATTTTGTGTTAGAAAGTTCTTTTTTTATTTTGAATTTAATTCTGTCTGTCCATAACTCCACTCCACTGTTATTCTACCTCCTGGGTTCAAATAAAACAAGTATTTTTCTTCCATACTTGACGAACACAGTCATCTCTCATCTACAACTTTACCTCGCTCCCCAGCTCATGTCTTTTAGTTTTCTCACTAGAGATATCCCTGTTTCTCTCCTTCGAACAGGCTCCAGTTTATCCTTCCTATTACACGGTTGTGTCCCAAACTGAACATAGCTCTCTAAGTGTACTAGGGAAGAAAAGAAACCTCAGGAATTAGTGACATACCTGGCATGGGAATAAATATTTATTAAAATGAATGAGCCAGTGTTTTCATTTTAGATGATATGAACTGCTTAATATCTAACAGCTACAAGAAAATTTAACTCAGTTTTTTTGTAATTTTTAGTCTATCCATTATATTATTCTAGACACATACTGTTTTTAAAATATAGGAGTCTAAGTTTTAATATGACATGACAAAGCAAAAATGTAGATATGATATATATCATGATCCCACTTTTTACACTAATTCCCCCGCAGTTATGCATGTGTGTATGTCTGTGTGTGTATACGTATGTATATGTGTATATGTCTGTGTAAATGTATATGTATGTATATGTATATGTAGTTATGCATGTGTGTATGATTATGTAAGGATAAAACATATAAACATACAAAGTGGTTAACATGAGTTGTTAACATGCAGGTGAAAGCTGCATGCAAGGTAACTAATATTAACAACTGAGTATGCCTATCTTTACATATAATAGGCGTGAGAGGTTGAACGGGGATAGATCTAGGCAAAACTGGAAAAGAAAAAAAAAACTTTTCAGAAGCATGTTTCAAAAGTAAGAATATATAAACTTACTTTCAAAAGTAAGACTATAATAAACCATTTATTCATTCTGTTAGTAGACTTTCGGACTGTCTCCAGTTTGGAGTTAAATGGTGCTTCCCTGAACATTTTTATCATAAGAGACATTAGTGCACATTTAGTCTGAGTTTATACCTAGAGGTGGAATGAGAAAGAAACTATTGTTGTATACAACATGGATGATTCCCACAAGCACAATATTGAGCAAAGGAAGACACACAAACACAGTGAGGTTCATAATATGTGGCTCTGTTCATATAAAATTTGAAAGCAAACCAATCTATGGTTTTAGCAGCAGTCCCAGATAGTGGTTACCTTTCAGGGGTGGGTGACTAGGAGGAGGCAAAGAAGGGCTCTGGAGTGCTGATGAAGATGTGTTTTGTGATCTGCATGCTGATTAAAGGAACACATTCACTTTGAGAAAATAAAATTAGATACCTAAGATTTTGTGTGATATCTATACAGATGTTATACTTAGAACAAAATTTTACTTAAATATGTATTTTAAAAGTATATGTCTACTTTCATTCATTCAATCACAATTATATACATGTACATAAATTTAAATTTTAAGAAAAATGAGTTGGTGACTTGAGTCCATGTATTTACCAACCTTCCCTCCCTAAATCCCACTAAAATGACTAGGGAAATGTGAAAATAAGAAAGGAATGTGTAACAATGCTAGGAAAGGGGCATTGATTGTCAGAGATGTTCAGAAAGGTATTTTGTTGCTGTTATTGTTTTTATTTAAATTCCAATATTGTTAATGTACAGTGATATATTAGTTTCAGGTGCACAACGTAGTACTTCAACACTCTATACATTACACAGTGTTCATCGTGATAAGTGTATTCTTAATCCCTTTGACCTATTTCACCCATAACCCCACCCACCTCCCATCTGGTAATCATCCATTTGTTCTCTCTAGTTAAGAATCTGTTTTGTGGGGCACCTGGATGTCTCAGTTGGTTAAGCATCCAACTCTTGGTTTTGGCTCAGGTCATGATCTCACGGTTTGTGAATTCAAGTCCCCACATTGGGCTCTGTCCTGACAGTGCAGAGCCTGCTTGGGATTCCTTCTCTCCCTCTCTCTCTGCCCCCCCCCCCCCTTGGTTGCTCGCACTCTGTCTCTCTCAAAATAAATAAATAAACAAAAAAACGGAGTCTGTTTTCTGGTCTCTCTCTTTTCCTTTGTTCCTTTGTTTCTTAACTTCCACACGAATGAAATCACATGGCATTTGTCTTTCTCTGACTAGCTATTTCTCTTAGCATTTTATACTCTCTCTATTCATCCATGTTGTTGCAAATGGCAAGATTTTGTTCTTCTCTATGGCGGAAAAAATGTTATATATATATATATATATCTCACCTCTTCTTTATCCATCCTTCCCTTCTATCAGTGCACACTTGGGCTGCTTCCACAGTTTGGCTATTGTAAATAATGTTGCAATAAACACAAGGGTGCATATATCCCTTAAAATTAGTGTTTTCCAATTCTTTGGGTAAATATCCAGTAGTGCAACTACTGTATCACAGTGTAGTTCTATTTTTAATTTTTTGAAAAACCTCCCTACTGTTTTCCACAGTGGCTGCACTGGTTTACATCCCCACCAACACTGCATGAGGATTCCTTTTTTTCTACATCCTCACTGACATTTATTATTTCTTGAGTTTCTGATTTTAGCCATTCTGATAGGTGTGAAGTGATCTCATTGTGGTTTTGATTTACATTTCCCTGATGGTGAGTGATATTGAGCATCTTTTCATGTGCCTTTTGGCCACCTTGTATTTCTTCTTTGGAGAAATGTCTGTTCATGTCTTCTGCCCATTTTTTAATTGGGTTATTTGTGGTTTTTTTGTGTGTTAATATTTTAGATATTAACCCCTTATCAGATATGTCACTAGCAAGTATCTTCTCCCATTCAGTAGGTTCTCTTTTAGTTTTGTTGATTGTTTCTTTTGCTGTGCAGAAGCTTTTTATTTTGATGTAGTCCCAATAGTTTATTTTTGCTTTTGTTTCCCTTGCCTCAGAAGACATATCTAGAAAGATGTTACTATGATCAGTGTCAGAGAAATTACTGCCTGTGCTCTCTTCTAGGATTGTTATGGTTTCAGGTCTCACATTTAGTTTTTTAATCCATTTTGAGTTTATTTTTATGTATGGTGTAAGAAAGTGGTCCAATTTCATTCTTTTGCATGTAGCTGTCCAGTTTTCCCAACACCATTTGTTGAAGAGACTTTTTCCCATTGCATATTCTTGCCTCCTTTGTTGAAGATTGACCATATAATTGTGGGCTTATTCCTGGGGTTTTTATTCTGTTCCATTGATCTATGTGTCTATTTTTGTACCTGTACCATACTGTTTTGATTGCTACAGCTTTGTAATATAGCTTGAAGTCGGAATTGTGATACCTCCAGTTTTGATTTTCTTTTTCAAGGCTGCTTTGGCTATTTGGGGTCTTTTGTAGTTCCATATAAATTTTAGGAATTTTTGTTCTAGTTTTGCAAAAAATGCTGTTGGTATATTGGTAGAGATTGCATTAAATGTGTAGATTGCTTTGGGTAGTATAAGCATTTTAACAATATTTATGGATTTAACAATCCATAAGCATGGAATATCTTTCCATTTCTTTCTGTCATCTTCAATTTATTTCATCAGTGTTTCATAGTTTTCAGAGTACAGGTCTTTCACCTCTTTGGTTAGTTTATTCTTGAGTATTTTATTAGCAAAGGGTCTTTTGAATGAAAATGAAGTAGGTGGCATGAGTCTGAGAGAAAAGCCCATTGGTATAAACCAGCCCAAAATTCAATGTACCAAGGAAAGAAGTTTTATAAAACTATCTGAAAAAATTCCCCAAACTCAGACCAGCAGTGATTGGGAAGATGGTGGCTTTAAGCCATCCAAGAGAACCAAATCAAAGGACTTTGAGATTTATATCAGAGTCTGTATTTGTACTCAGGCTTTGTAAACTGGAGACACAGTCTGACCATGCTGAGTTGAGAAGGGGAGGGGCCCCAGCTAGCATCACAAAGAAAAATAAGAGCCAGAAAATTATTCTAATACACTGGAATCTCTACTAATTCATCACTTATTCATTAACATTTGTGTTGAAGAACTAATATCTACCAGTGAGAAAATGATAGGGGGTGGAGGAAAGAAAAGATTTCTCTAGTAAGGTAGCATCTGGACAAAGAGGTGAAGGAAATGAGGGAGTGTGAGCTATGAGGAAATCTGGGGAAAATGCATCCATGCAGAGGGAAGAACACATGTAAAAAAAAAAAAAAAAGAACAGGATGAAAGAATAGTTGGCATGTTTGCAAAATAGCAAGGAAAATGATATGGCTGGAACACAGCTAGTGAAATAGAGACAGGTAGGATGTGACATCAGAAAGGTATTGCAGGGACAGATCATGTGCTGTCTTGTGATTTGTAGGCCCTTGTGAAGATTTTACATTTTAGTATTATGAGTAAGATGGAAATCTCTATGAGGATTTTGGGGGGGAGAGTAATATGAGCTGTCTTAAGTTTGGGAAAGGATCACCCGCTCTACTCTGTTGAAAATAGACTGTAGGTGTCTACAGTAGAAGCAAGGAGACCAGTTAAGAAACACTTGTAATAACATGAGAGAGAGGATGGTGGTTGTGGTGGGGTGGAGGTAGTGGGGATGGTGAGATGTAGTTAGATGATGGATCCATATTGAAGGTGATACCGATCTTTCCTTGCAACTGTCTCTTTAACCCATTCTTGCCCTCCCCCCCCCGCCCCCATATATTACAGCATAGGCTGCAGGAGCAGCCAGGCAATGGAGCACTTAGCAAGGAATAACTTTGAGAGGATTAGGTACTCTATCAGAGGCCCGTCCATAGATGTGGGCCACAGTCTTCCCTCCCTAGGCTTATTCAGATGCCATATTAAGTAAAGGAGAGCTTTGTACCACCACCCCTTCTCATCAGTAAAGAAATCCTTACATTCTGGTTTAATGTCTGTGAACACTAAAGGAAAGCCTGCCTTCCCACCACCACACAAGGAAAAAGCCTGTCCTCAGTACATCCAAAGTCACCAAATGGCAATTCCAGTTATCTAGTCCATGTCCAAGATGTCTATTCCAAAAGAAATTAACTGTTCCCTTTGTTATTTACTAAATTATCACATATATTTGAGCCTAATTTGGGACTTTCCAATCTGTGTTCTCCCTTAGCTCTACCTATTCCTATAGTAGTATCCTGTTTTAATTACTGTGATTTATATCAATTTCCATCATATTCTTTTTTAAAAATTTCTTGGCTACTTTTTCATTTATTTTTCCAAACAAAATTTACGTTTATTTTGTATTTAGTGTTTAAAAATTCACTTGGGTCTTTGAGATTCCAGTGTAAAGCTTAATTTAAAGAGAACTTCCATCTTTACAGTATTAGTCTTCTATTTATTCAAGGAGACTACTTTTTCTTGATAGAGAAAATACGTATATTTTGGATATCAGCCTTACCTTCCACTTCATCTTATTTTCTTTCATCAATGCCTTCATTTAGAAAAAAATCTGTCCTAATCCAATATTAATTAGCAAAACAAAATTTAATTACAAAGCTTCCAATTCTATAATTTGAATAACTGCACCTGAATTATGAGGAGCCTGAACCTCTCTGTACTTATAAGCCTCCTATGCTTCCTCCAGTCATTAGTAGACCCAAGGCTTCCAGCTGAAGCTTCTGATTTCATCAAGAGTTGTGTCCTGTTGGCCAGCTTGTACCCACTCTCCTCCACTTTGGGGAAGTTCTTTTCAGGGCCTGACCATCTAAGAGACCACAGGTCTCCTCTAGTTCCTTCAGGGAACCGGGAGCCACCAGGAGCTTCTATAACTTTCACCCTTCCGATCTCAGATTGATCCAATCACCTCCCCTCTCCACTGTGAAGTGCTGCTGAAACATTTCATATAACCAGCACGGAGCTGAAGTCACTACAAATGCATGGCCTCTACTTCAGCTGCCTCCGTCTTCAACAACAGACATTTTATATTTTCCTCTTCGACTTCCTCTCCTAGTGACAGTAGGGCTAGACATACAGATGGGGGATTCATGACATAGGGACTATTCTAAACTTCTGCCACTCTTCTCAGGTTCTCCCTCCCACCCCTCCTCTGCAGATGATCTTGTCTCCCGTCTTCGCAGAGAACAGTGATGACATCAGATTTACATTCCTTAAATTTCTTTTCCTCCTAAAAATGTATTTCTTTCCCTTCCTGACTCCTCTCTTAGTGAAAGTATTCTTTCTCTTGTCCAAAATGTGTGTACTGATCCCATCCTCGTCAGTCTCTTTCAGAATACTATTCCATCAAATTTTCCTCCTCCTCATTTATTCCCACCTTTTCTTCTCTGCAGTTTCTTTTCCCTCCATACATGAATGTTAGATCATTCCTGTCTTTAAAAAAAAAAAAAAAAAAAAAAACTCTTCCTATCTTGTATTCTATGAGTAGCTGGGTTTAGATATTTTCGCTGAAAAACTTCTAGATAGAGTAGTCATTAGCAACGCTTCACTACCTCCATTCAGTTCTTAACTCACTACAGTCTGACTGATGATATGTCAGGCCACAACCATTTCTTCTGCCAAGGTCAACAATAATCTTCTAATTGTCAAAGACACTTGCCATGTTTCAGCTCTCAATTTAACTTGACCTTGACATAGTGTTTGTCAATGTTGATGACTCCTTTCTTTAAGATTTCTTCTTTGGTTTGACATTTTCCCTGTGTCTTCTCTCTACTTGTTATATTTTTTTTAATTTTTATTTATTTATTTTGAGACAGAGAGAGAGAGAGAGAGAGAGAGAGAGAGAGAGTGCAGGTAGGGGAAGGGCAGGGAGAGACACGGAGAGAGAGAGAAGCCCAAGCAGGGCGCAAACTCACAAACTGCGAGATCATGACCTGAGCCGAAGTCAGATGCTTAACCGACTGAGCCACCCACTTGCCCCTCTACTTGTTATTTCAAATCTACTTTTCTGATCAATTATTTCCTTCTTGGTGAAAATTACTAATTTTTATCTTCCTTTTTGCTGTGCAACTTCCTTCCTGTGCAAATCCAATTTCCAATATGGAAAGCTACATCTGAATGTGTCACAGGCATCTTAAATTCAGTGCGTTCAAACCTGGAGTCATATTTTCCAGCCAGCTTTCTTCTCCTAGTGTATGCTTTCTCTTGGTAAATTGCACCATCTTTGTAATCATCCATATTAGAACCCTGGGACATATCCTTAACCACTCTTTTAGTCTTTCTTCCATATTCACTTGCTCATTAAATCCTTCTGAATATACGTCTTTTTTTTTTAATTTTTTTTTAACGTTTATTTATTTTTGAGACAGAGAGAGACGGAGCATGAACGGGGGAGGGGCAGAGAGAGAGGGAGACACAGAGTCGGAAGCAGGCTCCAGGCTCTGAGCCATCGGCCCAGAGCCCGAAGTGGGGCTAGAACTCACGGACCGTGAGATCATGACCTGAGCTGAAGTCGGACGCTTAACCGACTGAGCCACCCAGGCGCCCCCTGAATATACCTCTTAAATGTCTATCATTTTCCCCCTCCTCTCCATCATATTTGCCTCTGCGTTAGTTCAGGCCTTTATCACTTCACCTTAATTGGATGCTCTCCTTACAGTCCTACATCCATCCCTCCAATCCACCTTCTACACTACTCTAACAGCCAACCTCCCAAAAGGTAAATCTATTTAGGCTACTCTCCCTGGAAGGTATTCATGGTATCCATGATCTGACCCCTGCCTGCTTGTCAAGCTCATCAACCACAAACTCCCAACACCTCAGAGTCTGGCCACAACTATAGTTCTCTGAATGGGCTGGGGCATTTCTGCATTTTGGCATATGCAGTCTTCCTTTCCTAAAATGCCTTTTTCCCTTGTCTTTATGGCATTCTCCGTACATCCTTAAAAATTTAAATCAAGGGTCTTCTGTATGAAGACTTTAATTCTCTCTGGTAGTATTATAATCATTCTCTTCCTTGTTAAGGCCTGCACACTTTCTATTTATAGCACCTGTCCTACTCTACTGTGATGCTTGCAGGTCCTTCCTCCCTACCAGGTAACATGTTCACCGAAGGCAGGGTCAATGAACCTATCACTGTGCCTGGCACTTGCTTGGTGTTCCATATAAGTTTGTTAAATGATTTGAATTAATTGTCATGCTACAGGGTCCTATATGGTATAACTTGGAATATAATATAATAATATGTAAATATTTGCCATACAAGACCAGAGTATAATAATTAGAGTATAAAGCACCATGTTCTGTCTGCCATGAGAGCTGGGTAGGGTATTATTCTGAAAAATCAAGTTTCTTTTCTACAAACTAGAAGCCCTGTATGGTCAAATTGTGTCCTCCCTTGGGTATAAAGAGATCAGAATCCACCTGTTAGCACTGATGGGCCAAACAAACACCTTTCTGGCTCTAGGTGAGCAGTATCAAATTTGGCCAATAAGCACTTGATCCTCCCAGTTCTGTACCTTAACGTCTGCAGGAAAGGCTGCACAGGTGACTGTGAGCCACCTTCTCTTTTATTCTTCTCTTAACCTTTGCTCTGGTCACCCTGATGGCCTTCAATAAAGACATGGAACTGTCTCATTATTACCATCTCCATTGCACCATTACGGGGGGTCCTTTGACCACAGTGTTTCTTCTCTCCCATCTTCCTCTCCGGGGCGGGCAGAGTGGCAGGAGGGAGAAGCAAAGACCCCCGAAGGCCACAAGGTGAGGCACACTCACCTTATCCCAGAAAGAGGATGGATTCCAGGGCAATCCGAGACAGAGCAGAGTCCACTCCGATTTCCCAATCCCTATCTTGCAACAGCAGGCACGACACCCTCTCTAATCCAGGGTCTGGTGTGTATACGCGACCGGCTGCGGTTGCCTAGGAAACCTGCCCTCCGCCTCCAGCGACCTTGGAGTGGGGAGGGGGACATCAAGGGGTGGGAAAAGCAGCGGCCGAATCCGTTTCTGGATCACGTGGCGGCAACCTCCAGCCAATCAGCAGAGGTAGGGGTCCACCCGGAAGACCCCGCTGGTGCTGCTGGGAAATGGCGGGGAGCTTATTGCTCGCGGGTAGTCATTGTGCCCGCGCGCATGTTTTCGCCTGCTGTCGCAGGATCGGAGGACCGGACCGGAGGCAACGAGTTGTGGGCATGATGGCAGAGACCTAGTCGTGTGGCTTCCTCCAGTCCCGGCTCTCTCCCATTGAAAGCCTTTAACCTTCGGGGCCTGGAAGGCGGGAGCCTTGCCGAACTGGAACCTTAAAAGTCATGTCGCTGTGATGTCATAAGGCGACCAGACAGCCAGGACACGTTCCGATCCCCCCCTCCCGCTCCCGGCCCTGGCGTGGCCTCGGAGCCCCAAGAATGTAGCTGACCACCGCCTAAGCTGCAGAGCGCGGAACGAACAGAATCGAAGGACGGAGCCGGCAAACAAACGCCCTGGTGCCTCTAGAGAGGAGATGGACCCTCCAAGGGTCTTCTTACTGTTCTTGGACCGGCTCTGGAGGGTCCTTTAAATATTCCAAAATGTTCAGGAGGCAAAACATATTTATAAAATAAAGTAGAACTTCAAGAGGGACAGGGAGGAACTTTTTTTTTTTTTAAAGGGTGAGCGGAAGGGCTGAGAAATGAATGCATTCAGTAAAAGGAAAATCAAAGGAACTGTAGCTGTCATTTCATTTTCTAGATCTGCCTGTCCCAGTATGGGAGCCACTAGCCACAGCCACACGTGGCTCTTGAACACTTGAATTGAAGTGTACTATAAAATACACATTGTATTTTGAAGACTCGGTATTATTTTTGATATATCGGGTTAAATAAAAATGCGTTATTAAAATTTTACTTTTTAAAAGAGGCGATTAGAAATTTTTAAATTACACATGCGACTTCTATTATGTTTCTGTTGGACAGCGCTGTTGAATTTTTTGTGGTTCAGTTGGTTTGCATAGAATATTTATGACGTTCAGTTCATGCAAAATAGTGCCTGTAGTGCTCTTTTCCGTCACCAGATGGCCGCCTCATTCAATAGACTAGTTTTAAACTTTCTCAAGAAAAATAGAAGTGCAGATTTTAAAAATGTCTCTTTCCGTTTATAACTATCAACAATTCAACATACTTGTCATGATTCAATTGTTTTTTTCTATATTGTTCACTGTAAACACGAACATGGAAAAAATAGACTAATTTTCCTTGTACATTTCTTATTTCACAGGAATTTGTTTACATTTGTCATTAATTGCTGAATTAAAAATAAATTAATTGAAGTGTTTGTGGCCTAAGGATTTGAAACAAATTCCAGGGAAATCTGATTCAGATCTGTATGTTTAATATTATTTGAAAACCTAGATTAACAATATTAGCTGCCTGAGCAAGTATTCATCTTAGGATGTAAAGACTACATAAGGATAGTTTAGGAATCTAAACTTTTAGATTAAAAATTGGGATCAGAAATCAAGAGGTGAACTTTATACATCAAGCTTCTCATTTTGGGAAATGCAGGTCTTTTGGATAAAGTACAGAGATTATCAAAGTACATTGTTAGAAATCTGTTGTGAATCTCCTGACCAGTAAAAGACTAAGAGAGAGCTAACACACAGTTTTCTTTATGTTATATAAACAAGTAATTTTAAGACTCAAGGATTTGGCCAGTCAGCAACGGAATCAGAGTTCCTGTGTAGCTGTAGGCTAGTAATCATTGGTGATTTGCCAAACTAAAGCCTTTGTCCTGAGCAATTCTTAAAGGAAGAATTGCCTGTTGTTAACATATTCTAGATGGTATTGGGATGGTATTGGATGACAGTTAAAAGCCACAGGAAGAATACGAAACCAGTGATGATCTTGTTAATCTCCTTTTCTCAACTTTAAAGTTTATAACCAGTGATGATCTTGTTAATCTCCTTTTCTCAACTTTAAAGTTTATAATGTGGTTTATGTGTCTGTTCAAGAAACAGTAGAAAATGAGACTGCTAAAACTCCAATGTGTTAAATAAACATTCTAGTGAATTAAGACTTCATTCATCTCTCTATTTATATTCCTAGACAAAGACTAATACATACATATTTAAATCTGTTTACTTATGGGTAAAAGTATCTTGAATCTGAAAATACGTTGTAAACTGGTAGCAAGCTTACTGTACCACTGCCTGATTTAAACAAGAATCATTTCAACAAAATAGAGGTGACTTCTCAAACCTACATGAGAAAATCTTGAGTTGCATGCTAATTGTGAATTAAAACCTTTTGAATTGGTTGTTAAATTTATTTCCCCAAAAGCCCTATCCTTATTGCTGGAGAACCGTGGAGACATCTAATTACAGTTTGGCTTTTTAATGCCTTTAATTCCAGAGAACCAAAAACCTGAAGATTTCAAATGCTAGTTTAATTTAATTTTTGTGTTCTTGTTGGCATTTGATCCTTCTGCAAATTAGTACTTTTCTGTTAATGATGTTATTAGATTATCTGTGAAAATTCCCTGTCCCATGTTTGAATTTGATGTATCATAAAAAAGTGAACGCAGTATAATTTAGGGCTTACTTTGGCAGTGGAGAGATAATTATGTAGTTCCTATAAAGTCATCATCAGAGGCTCTCATTGTTAATATCTGGTAATGAACATATATTATTCAATTAAAAGGAGTTTTCTGAAGTGACATTTTTAATTAGATGAACAGAATGGTATTTCTAAATGGTCTATCTGAAAAAGTTAAATAATCTTTGTCCATGATTTGCTAACATATAATTAATGGACAAGATTTTCTTAAAAGACAGCCCAAATGGAATTGTAAAGGTGTTACTCTGTTGCAGACAACATAACCTTTTCATTTTACTATCCCAGTTATATTTAGCTATAAAGTAGCAACTTGAATAACAGTGAATTTAACCAGGGATGGTAGTCTCACTTAATTCACTAGAGAGCTGAGCAGTTCTTTGTGTGTGAGAACTCTTTCTTTACCTCCTTTCTTTTGAGTCTTTTATTTATACCTCTGGCTCAGAAAGTTGATTACATCCCTCAGGTTATAGCACATTATCATCATTTGTCCATATGAAGCCCTTTCTTTTATCTCCAGTTCCTTCTCCAATCCCACCCCCATCTCAACCACACCCCCCACAATCTAATATTTCTTATAAACCTAGAGTTGTGTATTTCTCTTTGAAAAACAGGCGGTATTGTTTTGTAGGCCTGTATTTTTGATTTATATAAATGGCACTGTGCTATAAATTTTATTGATAAAGAATCAATACTTCAGTTCTATTCAGTACTATTAAGTACTGAATCAATCCATTCAGTACTATTTTATGATCTTTGTTTCTGAATGTTCAGGTAGATTATTGTTTCTATACTCTGAACAGTATCCCGTAATACACATCTACCAAGGTCTACCTTTTGCTTGTTCCCCTATCTTGGGCACCTAGGTTGACTCCAATAAACAACACTGTGTTGAACAGCCTTGTGATTGCTTTCTTACAGACAATTTCTCCAAGACATATGTCAGGAACAAAATTACTGGCCCAAAAGCAAACAGTTTCCTCAATACCTTCTGATAACTTTCCAAAATAGCTGTCTCAGATTCTCCTCCCTCCAACAGTGCTTGACAATTCTTATTCACCTTGCTGGGGAAATATAATTAAAACTCAGATCTCCTGACAACACAAAACACCTCTGCACAAAAGTAGAAGGAAAAGAAAATCAATTTTATTACTGAAAAAATTACACATTAAAGCAGAATATGATGGATGTCACAGACAATCCCCTAAAGAGACTGTAGACAAAAAGAAAACTTACCCTTTGTATAGCAAGCAGATACAACCTATCCCATGCATGTTCTCAAATAATAACTAGTCCTCAAATAAGAGGATTTGACAGCACCATTTGTCACAACTTTGGGATTGACATTCAGTTCATTCTAAGTTCACCTGGTAACTGGGATGACCCTCTGTGTTAGCTAATTGACTTTATCCAAAGGAAAAATGAACTCTTTTTGACATAACGTCTTCATGACAGAAGGTAGTTTGGGAGCAAGGGAAAGTTGGTTTTTACCCTCCCACAGAAACTGGGACACAAGGGTGAAATTGACAAACACTCTTTTTTTTTAGTTGAAGTATAATTAACATACAATATTGTATTAGTTTCAGGTAGATGTACAACAGTAGTTCAACAATTGTATACAAGAGTAGTTACCACCTGTCACCAAAGTTATCATAATATTACTCACTATATTCCCTATGCTGCACTTTTCATCCCCATGACTATTTTATTACTGGAAGTTTGTACCTCTTAATCCTCGTTACCTGCTTCATCCAACCCCCCACTTCCCTCCCCTCCAGCAACCATCATTTTGCTTTTTGTACATATGGATGTATTTCTGTTTTGTTTGTTCGTTTGTTTTGTGTTGTTTTGTTTTTTAGATTCCACATTTAAGTGAAATGGTGTGGTATTTATCTTTCTGTCTGGCTTTTTCACCTAGCATAATACTCTCTAGGTTCATCCATATTGTTGCAAATGGCAAGATTTCATTCTTTTGTATGGCTGAATGATGTGTATATACTTGGAAGCAACCCCAGTGTCTATTGACAGATGAATGGGTAAAGAAGATGTCTTCACAATCTATATATCACAGCGTGTTGTTAAGTATTACCTCATATAGCCCAAACCAGTGCTACCTTGACTTAGAGATTTATTGAAATTTTTTCTATCTGTAAAATTTTATAATAAAATACTTGAGAAAGTAACAGATCATCTGTGAGACACCCCCCCCTCCCACCTCCTGACCATTGTCTCACGTTTCTTGATTTCGTGAAGCTAATCTACAACAGGATTAAAAACACTGGGGATTTACTCCTGTTTTCATCTGTCTATACCCCAGACTAGTGGGGTTCACTAAGTGAATCTTCTACATTGAACCAAACTTTCCCTCAGGTGGACTGTTGCAAGATCTAGTGGGAAGACAGAATGTTAGTGGGTCCTTTTCTGTACAGATATGCAGTCATTTTTCCCAGTGGAATTTCCAGTATTAAAGTTGACATTTTGAGCTCTATGTATATGTCCCATGTCTGTTTCCCAGTTGGTTTGAAGCTTGAGAGGGAAAGAAAGGGTTTTTCCCTTCAAAAGCCTGATTCTATAGTCTGGTTTAAGTGTATTTTTGTATAATCCAAATGTTTGAAACTTAAAATGCATATTGACCCTGAAAAAGACAGAATATTCTACAAGTCAGAATAAAGAGCTCTTTTTCCATTTTAGGAAAATGAAAGTGTGCTGTACAGTTACTATAGATCTACCTCCTAGCCACACGCACACAGAAATGATAGTATCTGTAGGATCTAGAGCCAGCCTACACGGAAACACTTGATTTGCTTTATAAAGCATGGCTGACGTGCACATCTATGCACCTGACAAGAGGTCTTGGGAAAGGGATGTAGCACTGTTATTAAACAGGGAACTCTAAGACAATTACTAGTTGTGGCCAGCACCATTTTGCTAGCTCTGCCAGAATGATCATTGCATGAGCCAACCTGCAAATCCAACACCTGAGTAGAAGCAGAATTTTAATTGTGCAAACACAAGATGAACTCCACCAAGCAGAACATTGGACTGTAATTAGTAACTTTAAATGACCCACTTAAATCATATCCAGGACATCAAAAATAAGAAAGGCATTCATGCCCTTGAAAACATTTAGTAACATATAATAAAAGCTAGCACATATATAGTGCGAACGTCTCATGTGTATTTTCATTTGTATATATGTATTCATAAATAAACAAGAATTTTACCTAAGGTACCAGGTTTTGTGTCAGTTACCAAGTTTTTAAATTATTGTGCTTAGAAGACTAAGCATTTAATTCACCTTTTGTTTTAATGCATAATCACATTTAAAATCATCCCAGATATTTTTCTTTGGAAGATATATTAGCAGTCTTTCATTCTTATTTTAAAAATCTCTGCGGCGCCTGAGTGGCTCAGTTTGTTAAGCAACTGACGCTTGATTTCGGCTCAGGTCATGATCTCACCATTTGTGAGTTCGAACCCTGCATCAGCCTTTGTACCGACAGCACGGAGCCTGCTTGGGATTCTCTCTCTCCCCCTCTCTCTGCCCTACTCCTGCTTGCTCTCTCTCTCTCTCTCTCTCAAAATGAATAAAGTTAAAAAATTTAAAAAAAAATCTCTATTGGCTGGACATGTACCCCATACCTGATCTAAACCTGAAATGCTACAGACCCTGTTATCTTTGTCTTTTTTGATCTTCAATAAAGATAGCTACTTATTCCAATATTTAAAAGTCCATACTGTAGGGGTGTCTGATGGGTCAGTAAGTTGAGAGTCTGACTCTTAGTTTCTGCTTAGGTCATGATATCACGGTTCGGTTTGTGAGATCAAGCCCCAAGCGAGCCTCTGTGCTGCTTGGGATTCTCTCTCAGGAGAGAGAGCTTGCTTGGGATTCTCTCTCTCCTCACTCCCTGCCCTTCCCTCTCACATGCACTCTCTCATTCTCTTTCTCAAAATAAATAAACATTTTAAAAAGTCCATATTTTAGATCAGTTCTGTTCAATAGAAATAAAATGTGGGCTATATATGTAATTTTAAATGTTCTATTAGGCATATTAAAAAGGTAAAAAGAAACAGGTGAAATTAATTTTTTACGATATTTTAAAAATCACATTATCATCAGAAAAGTCTTTTTTAAAAAGATTGAGGTATAATAAGGAGGTGAATGGGGGACGAGCTAGGTGGGTGATAGGGACTAAGGAGAACACTTGTGATGAGCACTAGGTGTTGTATGCAAGTGATGAATCACTGAATTCTACTCCCGAAACCAATATTGCGCTGTATGCCAACTGACTAGAACTTAAATAAAAATTTGAGAAGAAAAAAAAGTAAAAAATAAACTTTCTGGGGCACCTGGGTGGCTCAGTCGTTTGAATGACCGACTCTTGATTTTGGCTCAGGTCTGGATCTTGCAGTTTGGGGGTTCTAGCCCTGCGTGGGGCTCTGCACTGACAGTGGGGAGCTTGCTTGGGATTCTCTCTCCTCCTCTCTCTCTGCCCCTCCTCAGCTCATCCGCGCTCTCTCTCTCTCTCTTTCTCAAAATAAATAAACTTTAAGTAAAAAATAAACTATTTCCTGCATTACAAAAAAATTTAAGTATAATTGGCATACGACATTATATTTATTTCAGGTATGCAAATTTGATGTTTGTATATATTGCAAAATGATCACCGTAATAAATCTAGTTAATATCCATCATCAGGTAAGCTACAGAATTGGTTTTTTTTTTCTTGAGAGGAGAACTTTTAAGATTTACTGTCTTAGCCATTTTCAAATATGCAATACAGTGTTATTAACTATAGTCATGATGCTGTATATTGCATCCTCATTATAACTGGAAATCTGTACCTTTGGTTCTCTTTACCTATTTTGCCCAAGCCCCAACCCCAGCCTCTGGCAACCTCCAATCTGTTTTCTATATTCATGAGCTTGTTTGTTTGTTTTGCTTTGTTTTTGCATTCTGTATATAAATGAGCTCATACAGCATTTGTCTTCCTCTGACTTATTGCACTTAGCATGATGCCCTCAAACTCCATCTGTGTTGTCACAAATGGCAAGATTTCATTTTTTTAAATGGCTGAATGTATATTTTGGCCAACATATTCTTTATCCATTCATCTGTCAATAGGCATTTAGATTGTTTCCATTTTTTGGCTGCTGTAAATAATGTTTCGAGTTAGTATTTTCATTTTCTTTGAATAAATACACAGAGGTGGAATTGATGGATCATATAGTAGTTCTACTTTTAATTTTTTTGATGAACCTCTATACCGTTTTCCACAGTGCTGTACCAATTTACATTTCTACCAACAGTGCATGAGGATTCCTTTTTCTCCACATCCTCACCAACACTTGTTATTTCTCATCTTTTTGGTAATAGTCTTTCCGACAGGTGTGAGGTGATATATCTTGTGGTTTGGATTTGCATTTTTGTGATGATTAATTATGTTAAGCAACTTTTCATGTGATTGTCAGCCATCTGTATGTCTCTTTTGGGAAAATATCTATTCAAATCCTCTGCCAGTTTTTAGTTTTTTAATTGGATTGTTTGGGGATTTTTTTTCTATTCAGTTGAATGAGTACTTTAAATATTTTGTATATTAACCCCTTATCAGGTATATGGTTTACAAATATTTTCTTTCATTCAATAAGTTGACTTATTTTGTTGATGGCTTCCTTTCCTGTGAAGGTGAAACAAAGTCTAATGATTTTTTTACCCAAAATATAAAAATATTTTCATTTCAACATGTAATAGAAAAAGTCATTAATGGCTATTTTTATTCTTTTCCTATGAAAATTTCAAAATTCAGAGTATATTTTATCCTTTCTGAACTCAGACCAGCCACATTTTAAGTGCCTGTGAATTGTGGCTACTATATTCAATTGTATAGTTCTAAATGATTGTTTTTAATGTTTTCATTTAGAATTTGGATGCATACTAAACTTAGGCTTGGCTTCACTGAAAGAAAGCACAAAATAATCATAGCTTTATAAAGAAAGAAATTTATTTCTCTCTTATACAAAGTTTGGAGATAATGGTCTAGGGTTAGTAAGGTGTCAGGACCCAGCTTTTTCACCTTGTTTCTCTGCTGTGTATGGCCTTTATTAACAGGGTTGCCTCATGGTCAAAGATGCTTGCCTCATCTCCAGTCTTCACATCTGCTTGCCAGCCAGCAGATAGGAGAAGAGAGAAGGAGAAGTTTTATATAATAATCATATACCGTCAACTTAGTCACAAGTCTACAGATAACTGCGAGAGAGACTGGAAAATTTACTGTAAATTCAAGTTAGCCCTATGTCTAGCTTAAAATTGAATGTTCTTTTACTACAGAAGAAAAGGAAATGGGGAAGGAGGGGAAACTAATAATCTTTGTTTCAAGAGGGTCTTCGAAAACTCAATGGGTTTCTGAAGAGATTGTCTTTTTCTTAATGTTAATTTTATTTTTGAGAGAGAAAGACAGAGTGCGAGCAGGGGAGGGGCAGAGAGAGAGGGAGACACAGAATCTGAAGCAGGCTCCAGGCTTGGAGCGGTCAGCACAGAGCCTACACGGGGCTGGAATTCACGAACCAGGAAATCATGACCTGAGCCAAAGTAGGAGGCTTAACCAACTGAGCCACCCTGGCACCCAGGTACAGTAAAAATTCTTAAAATGAGTTCATTTGTTTTTAATTTAGTAAGTGAATGCATTAGTAGACAGTTTGGGATTGTTTGAGAAGAGGAAGGACAGAGGAAACAATGAAGGGAAGTAAAATGTCATACAACCAAATAAATGGGAGAGATTCACTATGTCAGTTGGAGTCTCACTGTTATTTTCTTTACTAGACTGGGCCACTCTCAGGCAGCAGGGTTGCTCTCTCAGTCTCTGTCTTCAGGTCTTAGAAGTGCACTTGCCACATCACGGTTACTTGACAAGTGTGTGTTGTGAAGTAAAGGAGCACTCTTCCTCATTATAGAGACCCCAGGAATGTTGCCAATATTCTTTTACTAACCTAAGTTGGTTGAGTTAAAAAGATACTTGAGTAAAAGTGGTGATTTTAAAGAAATCACATCAAACTCTTTTAAGTTTAATCATGATTGCGATTCTCATTTACAACTATTTCAGCAGCCTCTCAACTGGGTTCAAAGAGGGAAAATAAACTGGAAAAGATATAAGCCCCTAAGTTGTAGATGAGAGAAGGGACATGAGAGAATAACTGAGATGCTTGCAGGTGAGATCTTTGTGTTTCACAGTCCTAAACATTTCTCCTTCCCTCGGGTGCACTTTATATTTTTAATTCTTTACGTAATCACTTTTACTTCTCATTCAGTTGAAGCGATTACTTAATTCATCTGCAATCATTGTTTTGAATGCCTCAATTCTTTAGATTGCCCTAAGAATTTTCCAACTGGATATTCCATTTGAAGAAAAAAAATGTTCATTTCTTCAAGGATTTTCAAAATATTCTTAGATTTTTGTCACTAATCTTCTTCCCTTTGGTTTTATTTCTAAGTTCAGTTTAAGTGAGTTGCTAAGCATTAGGAGTGCTATATGAACCAGAAATACAGGGACTCAAATGAGAGTCACCCTAGACATTGATGAACAGCTGTAATGAGTAACTGACAGGTACTTCAAATTATAAGCTTATCATGTTTCCTTTTTTTTTTTATAATAACAACACACTGTCCTAATTTGTAGAAAATCTCAATATTTCTCAGTGTTCTAGACGATCAAAGCATATCTACAAGGGAGGGCTTTAAATTTAGAATTTCAGTACAAAAATCTCTTGATTACAACAACTATTCTCAAGGTTTTGGTCTCCTTTATACTCTTAAAAATTATTGAGGACGCCCAAAAGCTTTTGTTTGTGTGAGTTATACTAACTGAGACTTACCATATTAGGAATTAAAACTCAGAAATTCAAAACATGTTTATTTTAAAAAGAATAAATAATTACATGTTAACATAAAAAGCATGTTTATACAAATAATTGTAGTTTCTGAAAGAAAAACTTTAATGAGAAACAGCATTGTTTTACATGTTTTGAAAGTCCTTTAGTGTCTGACCTAAGAGCATATGTTTTGATTCTTACATCTGCTTTTGTAGTCAGCTGTTGCAAAATCTCAGCTCACGGAGTTTCATACACTCATGAGTGAATGGGAGTATTACAGCATAATATTATGAAACTGGTTTTGACTTCACAAACCCTGAAAGTCATTGGCCACGTATTGTGAACCATTGGTCTTGAACAACATTTGGTGTATGAATAAAAAAGGTTTAAGATTCATAATTGAGAGTAAAGACGTTTATAATTCTAGGCCTAGAAGTTACTCCATTAGTCATTGGGACACATGTTTTAAATATCTTTTAAAGTAATTTCTTCACTATTTAGCTTGTAGAGGTCAAGATAAGCTTTAAAATTCTGAAAAATTCCACATATGTGTTTGACATTATTCAGTGTTGACATTATCGACATAATATGAGGGTATATATACATATTGAGCAGAACTTTAAAAAGTCTTTAGAAGGGGCGCCTGGATGGCTCAGTTGGTTAGGCCTCCAACTTTTGATCTCAGCTCAGGTTCTGATCATGGGGTCATGAGTGCAAGCCCTGTGTTGGTCTCTGAGCTGGGCTTGAAGACCACCTTAAAAACATGTCTTCAGAAGTTGTCTCTTGTGATCCTACCTTTTTTTTAAGCAGTTAGCACCATCATATTGCCTGGCAGAGTCAGCATGGCACAGTAGAAATAGCTCAAGGTTCTGAATTCTAACTTCAGAATTGACTGACTGTATGAATGTAGATGAGTTACTTCACTCCTCTAAGCCTCAGTGTTCCCATTTGTGAAATGGGAATACAAGTACCTGCACTGGAGAACTGAAAGGACAAGTGGTGGCAAGTGTGGGATGCGGTAATAGCTGTGACTATAAAGATTAAGTCTCAATCTCACAACGTAGCATGGATTTTGATGGACAGCCATGCTAAATTCCACCTGGAAACAGGTGGGGGCAGTGGTGAACTGTATGAGTAGGAAGGCTTTGGCACACCTTAGCTGCAGATAGACTGCAAAGACCCTACTGAAAGAACAAGAGGCCCATCCAAGCAAGCTGCAGCTGTGGCATCAGAGGAGCACGCAGATCAGAGTTAGCACGAGGTACAGAGACACGGAAGCCAGAAGCCAGAAACCAGGGTGAACCCAAGCATGAAAGCCAAAGAGCGAGTCACCAGGTCACCAGAGAGGAGAATCAGATCAAGGTCAGGAATTAGGAACAGTTAAGGACCCGGAGAGGGTGCAAAGAATATTGAGAGAGAAATTTCAGGGCCTGGTTGAGCCTAGTGAGGGATGAAATCCTTTGAGGTGGTAGCCTGGGCCAGTCACACTGGCCCAGCCTGATCCAAAAGACAACCTGCCCCAGTGTGGTCATAGAGAAGGGGTGGAGGCTTTTACCATGATTCTACCCAGATACCAGATGGATCCAGCCTGAGTGAAGTGACTATTCCCCCTACTTCAGCCCCTCTTCCTCTTCATCTTGTAACAGAAGTGCTCTTTCCTGTGGGGAAAAAAGTAAGGTGACCAGTTTTCCTGGTTTGCCTGGAACCGAGGGGATTCCCCAGGACATAGATTTTTTTTCAGCTTTAAAACTGGAAGAATTCCAGGCAAACTGGGATGTGTTGGTCACTGTGTCCCACAGTACAGCCAACCCCCCCCCCCCCATAACGCACTGCACGTATCACAAGTGAGGCTGATGGAAGTCCTCATGAGGGACATTCTTTTCAAAGCTATCAGTAAAGACAATGCTATTGCTCCTGGTTGGACTAAGTTAGTGGGACGGATGTTAGTGGGATGGATGTCATGATCTGCCAAAGGTCATTTCAACCACTACAGGGAGAATTTCTGTCTGATAGATAAAGATAAATCCTCATCCCTGATGATCATCTTGATCCAGCTGAGCCTAAAGCAAGACTACTTAGGGACCTTTCAGTGACATGAACTTATAAACTTTTTCTTCTGCATAAGTTTGGATTTGGCTTCTAGCCTGGCTTAATATAGTGGGTACCTTGAATAGAAGGCAGCTTGTAAATCATGGCATGCACTTAGCTACTAGAAACCTTTCTCATTTTGTGAGAAATTACAGCTGACTAGGTTAAAAGCTGTAATACAGGACTCTTAAAATATAAATTGTTCTCCTCTGACCAATGTCATATGACTGCCTGTCTTACATTGGTTTGATGTGTCTGGTAACATGGCCTTTATTAGAATAGGCTGTTTCTTTTTTCTTTTCTTTTGTATTCTCTTTCTTTCTTTCTTTCTTTCTTTCTTTCTTTCTTTCAATTAGCTTGTTTTTTGAATTCTGCTGGGTATTTGTCAGGGATATCTCCCTGCCATAACTGTGTTCAGTATCTCCTCGCCCCCTCTGTCTTAGCTCTTCTAGCACTATACCTTACTTTAAATATCCAACCACATTTCTTCCAGCTCTTTGCCAGTATTTAATGCTCTCAGCTCCACCAGTCTTTCTGGGTTCCTGGCTACCAACACTTCTCCTTGACCTACTTGACTACACCTTGGCCATGGTTTGCTCTAGTCCTTGTTTAACCTGGCCTGACCTTGGCACCAGAAGGGACTGAAAACCAGTGAATGGAACTTTGGCTTAATCTTTAGACCCTTGAATGTTGATCTTGGTTGAAACGGCCTGTTTTTGTCATTATTGGAAACATGGTCTATTTCCAAATAATTCTTTTGGGCTTTATGCTGCTTTAGTGGTCAAGAACTTCCTCTCCCATATTATGTAACTTTGGGTGGATGGTTGGGGCAGGGGATGGAGAGTGGTAAACTTGCAGAATAGATTTTTGAAAATGATGACTCAGGGCTGAGTTAAGAAGGATGCTGCTACAGCTATAGTTTTCAGATTTTGTGGATATAAGAATAACTTCAGGGGCTTATTTAAATTGCATATTTCTGAGCCTGTTTCCAGTGACTCTGACTCAGTAGGTCTGGGGTAGGGCCTAGGATTAAGCATGTTAAGTAAAAATATCAAGTGATTCTGATGTAGTTAGTCTCTAGAGCATACTCTGGGAAATATTTCTCCATGGTGTGTTCAGAACATTTGCTTGGGGGAGGAAAGACCCTGATAGTCTGGGTATACTAGAATAGATATAGGGTATATCATCTTTGTGATTTTCAAATCCTTTTGGGTCTTTTATGATGCTTGGCTTGTTTTCCTTAAGCAGTCTGGTAAGCTTGGAAGTCAGGATGGAGAAATATGGGTGTATATATATATATATTATAATACATATTATAATATATATATAATATATACAAATTAATCAGAATATGATACTGTAAATGTCAGTTCTCTAAAATCATCTCCCCTTAAGACATCAATGATGTACATGCATTAGGCAGGTATCTGTCTCAGAGTCCCTACATCTGTATTCTGGGAGGGATGAACATAGCCCATTAGAACCAGGGCTCCCAGCACCAAGATGGCAGCTTCCATTGTACTACAAGTTCACTGGAAGCATTGATGCTTCTAGCATATCTCAAGAAGGCTTTGCTTGGCTGCTGGTTTCTGGACAGAGTCCAAGAAAACCATAGACCTCTCTAGGGGAGCAAAGTGCTAAGTCTAAGGTGGACCACAAATTCTGAGACCTATAGGGAAAAGAGGGATATATATTACATCAAGGGTTAGAGTTTTTTAGTAAAATTGAACAGTTACCATGAGTAGCTGGTTTCTCAAGTTGGCCATCAATGGTTTCAATTTCAGTGGGGCAAAAAAGGCTGCAGCACTGTTTGGTTTCTGAAGGTGTCATTCACATAGAATGCAATGGGCATGGAGCTCCATGGACTATTTTTAATATAGTAATACTGGGGACAACATTGTATAAAAATAGATGTGGTCTCTAGTTATCAGGCAAAGTTTATAGTTCCTGAAACCACTTAGCTTGGTAGAGCTTTTGAAGGATGTAGATTGACAGATGTAGGTTCTGGGATTGTTCCATGATAATATTCATCCTTTAATAAGGGCCTCATTACTCCAGAGTTGATTGTTTTCCACTCTCTCTCCACTGGGGGCTTGTAAATGGCGTAGTGCCTCACCTGCCCAAGTGCAAAGAGGAAGAGAACGTTGGAGTCAGGTTAGCTTAAGTGCCTCAGTTTAAGATGATCCTTACGGAAGCCACCAAGTTTGAGAATAGTGAAGATACCTGAGCTGGTATTTAAGGGGGGCATTGAATCAGTTTCATCAGTAGGCACAGTAATCTGCACAGAGTCACAACTATTTCCACTTCGGTGACCCAAATGGACTGACTATTGAGAACTTCCTGAAACTCATTTAGAATGGCTTTATTCCAGACCAAACTGAGTAAACTAAATGAAATTAGTGATCTAGGCCAAGACTAAGACATAGCTCTGGTGATTACCATTGAAACTTCCAGACCCAGTCAACCACATTTAGGCATCCTTCAAAATCCACTACAATTAAGCTGTGGATTATCCAAAATAGTCAAGCAGGAAACTGTAATTATTATCACTAGAGGCTTTTATCTCTAACCCTCTTGGATTGGAGGTTTATGAGGAAGTCTAAACTTTAAGGTAGCTGTGCTTAAGTTTATAGGTTAAAGATTTTAGCTAAAAGTAAAGCCATGCCAAGAGGCTGGACAGATTCTTGTTTCTTTCAAAGGTATTTGGAAGGCTAAGGAGAAAGATTTTAGGAGAAATAAGAGAATTAGGTGATGGACTTCAGTTTTCAAAATATTTAGGAATTCAATGGCCTTCAACGTGGCCTTGAGCTGGGGGTGGTATTCCTCCATGCATATTTGGGGGGTAATGGGCAGAGTAGGTACTACTGACAGAACCCATGAGGTTAACTTCAGAGCTTTCAGGTACCAGAGTTGCATAAAAGCCTCTATCCCATGGGTGATAGATGTAGAGAGCAGAAAGCCAAGAAGTGAAAACCAATGACTTGGGTTTAACTGGGAAGTGGGTGGAGACATGCAAAGTAAAAGCAAGATGAAATGAAACTAGGAAAGGGCAAGTCACCAGAATTGAAGCCACATCTGAGGGAGAAACTAGGACAAGCAGGGATTGAAAGCTTAAATCTAAGCCAGTCCATTTCCATAAGGCAAATATTGGTCAAAGCCAGGACCCAGTATATTACAAGATCTCAAGGTGCCTGGTGGAGACATCTCAGAGTTGGGAAGGAGGAGCAGTGTCCCTTGAAGGAGGTGACCCTGCTTAGTCCAAAGGATCCCTAATGTGTCTTCTACTGGGACTCCACACTTCTTCCTTCATTTATACAGACATCATATATTAAGTACTTACTATGCGCTAGTCACTGCTATAAAATGTCCATATAAATCAGTGAGAAAAAAGACATCCAAGAACTCAGTGCTACCCTGTTCTACACAACATATAGGAAGAAATTCATTTTTACACAACCAAAATAACTCTTAGTCAGCATGTATCCATCTTCCCAATGCTCTTTCACATTGGCACTCTTGGCGGTGGGCCCAGCTGGTCAGCCAGCACTGCTGTTTCCTAGCATTTCCTAACCAAGCAGGGGCATCATTGCCTGTGGCTCTGCATTCATTGATTTTTATGGTGTTTCTTCAACTTGAAATTATTTCACGTTTTTGTTCTTGTTAGAGCAGCTACTTCAAGTCTTGAGAGCATTCATGCTTTATATATGTATGCTCAGGTGCAGTGTTAAATGCATCCTTATTTCTAATATAATTTAATTTTCAAAGTCCAACTTCCTACAACTGTGTAAAAACATATTCCACTCGTGGTAGTTGGAATGCTGGCGTTATCAGTTGGGCTTTAGGCAAACCAATGTTTATTATTGATCAGAATCATCTTGAAGAGACACTAAAAACATTCCCTTTAGAATAATTTGAAACAATTTATTGAGTGCTGACTATATGTCAGGCACTGTGCTGACTATATCATAATAATAGTGTTTATAAAGAGCTCACTATATGTCAGACACTATGTTAAGGGCCTTATATTATCATGTCGCTCAATATTCACAGCAGTCCTGTGAAGAACAGACTATTATTCCCATTTTTGAGTTGAGAAAACGGAGACGCAGAGAGTAGCTCACCAAAAGTCTCACAGCTAGACTGTGGCAGAGCTGGTATCCAAACTCAAACAGCCTGATTGCAGAGCTCATGCTCTTAACCCTAAATATATGACCCACTTCATGTAATGTTCACAATAATCCTATGAGGTCTGTCTACATTGTGACTGCTCTTTTACAGGTTATAACATCAATATTATAGATATTAGAAATGGGGCTTGGGGTGCCTGGGTGGCTCAGTTGGTTAAGCATCCGGCTGCAGCTGAGGTCATGATCTCACCCTTGTGGGTTCAAGCCCCGTGTCGGGCTCTGTGCTGATGGCTCAGAGCCTGGAGCCTGCTTCAGATTCTGTGTGTGTCTCTCTCTCTGCTCCTTCCTTGCCTTCTCTCTCTCTCTCTCTCTCTCTCTCTCTCTCTCTCAAAAATAAATAAACATAAAAAAATTTTTAGTAAAAAGAAAAGAAACTGAGGCTTTAAGGGAATCATTTGCCATCATCGAGTAGGTAGGTTTGGACCCAGGAAGTCTGATGCCACCATGCCCTTTTGCTCTTTCTTGCTATACTATACTGCCAGTATGTAATACAATTGGAATTTGAATCCCATCTGATTTCAGAATCCCTAACCAATCCAGTTCCAGTCAATCTCACACAGTTCTCTTTGTTTGTCTGTTTTGATTAATGATTTATACTAAGGTTTAGAAGCAGTGGGATAACTACTGTGCCATTTAACTCCACTGGAGTTATTGAGGAACTTTTAGAAACAGAATGTCTTAAGATGCTTTTTGTATGAAATCTTATGTTGATTATTCATTTGCCTTCCAGAGAGAGATATTAGAATGCCTTTGGTAAAGAGCAGTTAGAAAAGTCTTTGATAATATTGGAATTCTCCATTTGGAGAATTAGAGTCTAGCAGATCTGAGTAATAATGTGCTGTAATATTATAATAGAAATCAATTGGAAAAAGCAATACAAATTACAAATATTAGGCTTACATGCAACCTTTCCTATCCTTCAGAAACTCTGCTATTGCCACCTTCATGCTTTAAAGATGACTCTGCCTTCTACTTCACTGAAAAGCTACAAGCTCTCTGACATGAAGCCTCCCTCATCTCCAGCTCAAACTTTTTCTCAATATTCATCTCTCTTGTGTTCTCTTTTCATTTCTGAAAAAGAAGTCAATTTCCTACATTCTAAATTTAATCCTTGCTCTCAAGGGCCTGTACCAGGTTGGGCTCTTATGGAGAGACTAGATTGGGTAGGGTGTTTTCCTACACTAGATGGGAGCTGGCTAAATTCTAGGGGTGCACATGAGCTGTAGACCAAGAAGAAGGCCAATATCAGTATTGGAGGTAAGTATTAAGCACCCACAGCAAGGAGAGACTTCAGGGCTACAGGGAAGCAGTCAAGATCCAAGAGAGGCAGGAAGAGACCAGAAAGTGCAGTTATGGTGGGTCCACCTAAAATGGTTTAAAACATAGGCAAGAACAATGGGAACTTCTTTGGGTGATGAGTATAGTAGGTGAAGAGAACCAGGTGCTCATTCTGTCCTTATCCACTGGCTTCTTCAATATCTCCTCCTTTTCTTGAATCTACAATTTTTCTTTCTATATTTTATCTTTCCTCTTAGCCTATACACTTTTTCTCTCCCTTTCCAAAAGGCACATTCCCTTAATCTCTTTATTTTTTAAGCAAGTGTCATCTTTCCCCCCACTTCCTTTCCAGTGGCCAAATTCAATGGTGAAATTCAGTTGCCAATTGAGTTATCATCACCATCAGGCATTAAATATTGTTGAAGATGCCCATACTTGAAACTCCTCCCTCAACTTTGCTCTCCCCCTACCTCCTTGGATGCTGTTTTTTCTTCTTTGGGCTCTTAAATATGTATTTCTTTTTTTAATGTTTATTTCTTTATTTTGAGAGACAGAGTAAGTGAGCAGGCGGGGGGGGGGGGGAAGAGGTGCAGAAAGAGGGAGAGAGAAAGAATCCTAAGCAGGCTCCATGCTGTCAGCTCAGAGTCCACTATAGGGATTGAACTCACAAACTGTGAGATGAGGACCTGAACAGAAACCAAGAGTCAGATGCTTAACCGACTGAGCCACCCAGACACCCCTAAATATGTTTTTCTTAAGGATATATTCTTGGCCTGTTTATTAGCCCTCTACTATCTCCCCTGGTATACCTATCCAACTGTATGACTTAGATTATCCTCTCTACCCAGGTGACACTTCAATCTGAATCACCAGCTTTGACCTTGATTGACCTTTCACATTTCAGTATCCAGATGGATACCTTCACTTGTGTCTCATCTGCACATTAAATTCTGTGTGGCCAAACATTAACTAATTATTCTTCCACAACCAGCTACTCTTCCTGTGTTTTTTAAAATTCCTGTTAATGATATTTATGAACTCTCCATTCTCCCAAATTCTAGACCTCTTGGTCAATCTTTACTCTTTCCATGTTTAATCAACTATCAAATTCTGTTGATTGAAATATTTTTAATATATGTCCCCTAATTTCTATTTTTACTTCCTCTTTCTCAGTGTTCTTAATCAAAACAACTTTAATAGCCTGATAGCTGACCTTTCTACCATTAATTTTCTTCCCTTCCAAACCACTTGAGTTGCTACTCTCTTTTCCTGAATAACATCTGTCATACCTCTCATTAAGACTCTTACCTTTAAAAAAAACTAAGCATCTTAATATAGCATTCTAATTCCTTCACAATCTGAGACCAACCAATTTTTCTATTTTTATTTCTGACTTTGTCAAACCTTTGCTCTAGAAAAACAGACTTATTCTTCTCTGTAAGTGTCCTATAATTTCTCTCTCCCAGGCCCTTATTGTTTCTTAGACCAGAATGATCTCTAGTCATCAGCTCCTCATGTACAAATCCTACAACTTTCAAAGCCTACCTCAAATACTTATCCCATGTAGCTTTTTTGACCTCTCCAGATAGCAGTAATCTTTATGTCTTCTGGTTTATCATATGACTTTATCTGTACCTTGTTCCTAGTGCTTTTATCACCTTCTGCTTTGGATTTTGATTATTCACATGCTCATTTTATTATCTCCATGATTTGATTGTACACGTATTGAAAAATGGATTCATCTTTGTATTCCCAAAGTGCCTGGTATAAACATTTGAACAAATTTGATTGGACTCACCAGATATTCCATGTACTTCTTTATATTTTCCAGGATCCTTTGCCATTAGACTTGGGGCATGTAACTAGTTCTGGCAAGTACTCTGTAAGGAGTTATGTGTAACACTTGGAGTTTGACATATTTGGGAACAGATGAGAATTCTCTACTCCTTCTCCCTTCTTATCCTTCTGTGACAGTCTACAAGGCCATGTGTTCCAGCTACAACTTGGTGGAGTTTCTATGTATGAGTCTCTGATCGTGTAGATCAGGGCTTCCTCTGAACTGTACTAGTTGTGTGTCTAAGCCTCTGAGATTTCAGAATTAATACTTTACTGCAGCATAGCCTGTCTTAGCCTGACAAATAGAGGAAGTATTCAGTACATTTATGAATGAACAAATGAAGGTGTCTATTGAATAAATTGTGTCGGTGGAATTGCTCAAGAAGCATGATCCACAGCCCGTAGGAGGTTCCAGTTTCATAGGTGTCTGCACAAAAAAGGCAATATCATCAGATTGTAAGTAGTCAACCGTTTGATATTCTTCCTACAAATATCTTATAAACCTTTTGCTTTAAAAAATTCATTTTATAGTTTACTTTGTATGTAGTTTCATGGTTTGTTTTCTTTTGGGGGGGTGTAGCAAAATTTGAAGTTAGGTATTAGACATGCTTGCTCATTGAAAGCTAACATGAAGTTTTCTTGATGCAGTCAAATGCATAATCCTTATCTTCCTCTGGTTTATCAACAGCCTATAGCATTTCTTTAATGAATTGATTTTTGATGCTTAAAACGACTTTACATGAAAAATTTATAAGCAAAACTTACTAGTATCCAAAGGATGCTGGTTGTTTACCTTTGAGATATTTAATATAACTTTTTTTTCTTAGAGTATTCAGAAAAGATGAAAAAAGTTTAGGAAGAAAATAAATGTTTTCACAATCCCAGAGATAACTTCAGTTACAATATTACAATCTGTAAGGCTTGGTGAGCAGGGTTATAGTTTGTTGAAATGAATTCATCCCAGAAGAAGTTAAGCATATTCCTCTGACTCTCAAGGGCATGCCATTGCAATTCTGTGGGCTGTCTTCCCTGGGCAGGGCAGAATGCTTTGGCTCTTGACTTCTCTCCTTATCAAAATCTAAGCTAAGCTTAGTAAAGCTGTCTGGTAATTCACTATGAGATGTCAGTACTATGAATGCCAAGTTATCATTTCTGGGGATACTGCCATTTACCACAGTGCTGACCTGACAAATTTATAAAGTCAAAATGTTGAATTTCCAATACCAATTACAGGCTAGAGTAGAAGCAACTTTTGGCAGAAAGATCTATCTAAACTCTCCACAGTTAAGCTGCATAAGAAGTTATAATTCTGTTAAAGAATAACATTATTTCATGCATCACCAGTTAGTTAACCTACAATGTGATATTAGTTTCAGGTATAGAATTTACTGATTCTGAGACACAGAGTTTTGGTGGTCCCATCTGCTCTACGACACCAGTGGTCAAACTTGTGTTACAGTATATATGGAATCTTAAATATGGTCTGGCTCTGGGCACTTTTACATCAGTATTCCCCTCAACTCTTCTTGGAACTCTCATGTAAACTTAAGCCAAGTAATGTTTCAGGAACCCCACTTACAGTGGAGTTCCTGCCAGTCCCTAACATTGATGAAAAAGCAGCTTTAAGGATAAAGAGCTTCAAGCAAGGAGGGAGAGAAAACAATTTCTCCTCAGACTGACTAACCCCACGGAAGCCCCGGGGATCCGGGATTTCTTAACGTATTTGTCAGGCTCAAAGATGAGGCCATGCCAGTTCATAAAGACTACAGACTCTTGGAAGATGGTATGACACTTTCCTCAGGATATATTGGGGCCATATGAATAAGACCAGTGCCCTTTAAACTGGAACTAACCCCATAATTGTGGCCCAACCATGAATCTGGAGTTTCAGTAATTACCATTTAAAGTTAAAAGAAAACTGGTTTTGCCTAATGCTCCTACTGAGCTGTCCAGGGTTCTGACTTCCACACAGGCCGTCAGTACCTTTCTCATCCTGGTCTTCATGCTGATGATTTTGCTTCAGACTCAGAATACTTTGGATGTAGTCTGTAATTACTAATCTTGAATACCTCTGTGGTCTATATTGAGCTCTATAGTGGCATAAGAGCTCTGCTGGGCTCTTGTCAATGGCATACTATGTGCAAACTGAAAAATTGATTATACTATGTGAGGACTTTACATTTGGAGAGCTTAAGTCATAGAGTCAGAAGGCTTAGACTTCAGTAACAGCTGCTTTAGCCTTGTGACTTTAATAAAATCTCTGAAGTTTGTTCAGAACCTTAGTTTTCTCATTATCCCTGCACAATAAAATGTGATGAATATCTGCAACATAAATGACAAAAATACAAAACAAAGAGCATTTAAAAATATTTAAGGAAAAATACCTGATTGGAAAAGTAAACACTGGACACAAAAGGCAATTCACAAAAATAAGAAAAACAAATTACCCACATGGTATATAAAAATTAATTCAAAGTGTACCTAAACATAAGATGTAAAACTATGAAAATCTTAGAAGAAAATTTAGTTGTAAATCTTTTGACCTAGGATTAGGCAATGGTTTCTTAGATATGACACCAGACCATAAGCAACAAAAGGGAAAATAGATGAATTGGACTTCATAAAAAGTAAACATGTTTGTGCTGCAAAGGATGCCATCAAGAAAGTAAAAAAGACAATTCACAGTCTGGGAGAAAAAAAATTGCAAATCATATATCTGATAAAAGACTTATATCCAAAATTAGAAAGAACTTTTACAACTAAATAATAAAAGACAAATAACCCAATTCAAAAATAAGCATAGGAATGAGCAGACATTTCTCCAGAGTCTGAAGCTATACCAATGGCCAAGAAGCACATGAAAAGATGCTGAATGAACATCATTAGCTATCAGGGAAATGCAAATCAAAACCACAATGTGATATTACTTCACACCCACTAGGATGGCTGTAACAAAAACAAGAAGATAATGACAAGTGCTGAGAAGGAGGTGGACAAATTGAAACCCTTATACATTGCCAACAGGATTTTTAAATGGTGCAGTTAATTTGGAAAACAAAATTAAAAATTGACCATTCCTCAAACAATGAAACACAGAGACCCTATATGACCCAGCAATTCTAATCCTAGGTACCTATGCAAGATGAAAGAAAACATGCTCGCAAAAAAACTTGTACAAAAACATTTATAGCAGTAGAAACAACCTAACTGTCCATCAACTGATGAGTGGTTAAACAAATTATAGTGTATACATACAGTGTAGGAGAATCCATACGAAAAAAGGAATAAAGTACTGATCTGTGCTATAACGTAAGTGAACCTTGAAAACATTATACTAAGGAAAATAAGCCAGTCACAAAAGGGCACATATGGTATGATTTCATTCAAATGGAGTGTCCAGACTAGGCAAAGTTATGGAGTCAGAAAGTAGATTAGTGATTGCCTAGGACTGGATTTAGATTGTGGGGATGGAGGGCGACTGCTAATGGGCACAAAGTTTCTTTTTGGAGAGATGAAAATGTTTTCTAGTTGATCGTGATAATGGTTGCAGAACTATGTGGATACACTTAAAATCATTGAATTAGACACTTTATATTGTGTGCAAGTTATATCTCAATAAAGCTACTATTGAAACAAAAAAATACAAATTACCAAAAGCGCATTTGAAATCTCCTAATTCATTGGTCATCACATTAGTATAAAACTTACTGTGAAGATACCATATCTCTCATCAGATTTTGGAAATTAAAAGTATGCATGTGTGTGTACTCAATGAGATCTGTTTACAAACTGCAAAGAACTATTCAATTTACTTCCATAATGTATATTTTGGTTTTTCTCCTCAAGCTCAGAACGTCTTAAAAGGTGTTTTGTGAGTCCAAAGCATGGAGCATTCATGTTACAGATCTCCTAATTCATAATTTCACCCAAAGAGAAAAAAAAAAAACTTTCCAGTTTTGTTCAAAGGCACAAATTCTATAAGGAAACCAAAACTGGGTTTAGTGAAAAGTGATCAAGTCTCTTCTTTCCATCCCTACTAGAGGACATTAGAAGCATCTATGTTTTTTTTTTTAATTTTAACGTTTTTATTTATTTTTGAGACAGAGAGAGACAGAGCATGAATGGGGGGAGGGGCAGAGAGAGAGGGAGACACAGAATCTGAAACAGGCTCCAGACTCTGAGCTGTCAGCACAGAGCCCGACGCGGGGCTCGAACTCACGGACCGCGAGATCATGACCTGAGCCGAAGTCAGAGGCTTAACCCACCAAGCCACCCAGGCGCCCCAGAAGCATCTATGTTTTATCCCCATGGATGGCAGAGTAACAGCAGCCACTTCCTATGGACAGAAGGAGCCCAATGCATTCCAAATGCATTGTGAGACATTGTGAGTGTTGTAGTGGAGAAAACACAGCGCTCTTGTGCACCAGCCTATGGTCTCTATAAATTAGTTTCAATCTAAGTATTCTTTCACTGCAGTAGGAAATGGAGAACTGTTTTCCATATGAAATTCAAGAGCTTCCACTCATTGGGGTAGAGTAAAACCCATGTTGCAAAGTGAGCTAGATGCTATAGACAAAATGAGCTTTGAACCAATCCCACACACAATGATTTCAGAAAAATCTGAGGCTGCAGAATGAGTCTCGTCTTGAGTCAAACACTTTATCTTACTAAATCAATGGGAGTGATTTCACAGTTGCATTTTTTTCTAAAAAGTTTCAAAAGTAGAGCCTTGGCTTGGGTGCTAATAAACATATATAATCCAGAGAAGGAAAATACTTGGTATGTGTTGCCATATCTCCTTCACTTGCCTGCATGTAGATATTATCTTTCTAGGCACTTTTTCCTACTGAATCTGAACATGGCCTAAGACTCTCAGCACAGTGCCCCAAGCACTCATTACTAATCAGTCAATGAATTGTATTTGCCATTCCTGATATAGGCTATTCCAAGTCGAGATGTATTTGTGTGTGTGTGTTACCCAACTACTTGAAAGAATCTTTGAAGGGGACAGCTGGGTGACTCAGTTGGCTGAGGATCTGGCTCTTGATTCCAGCTCAGGTCATGATCCCAGGATTGTGGGATCAAGCTGTGCATCAGGCTCCACGCTGAGTGTGGCGTCTGCTTAAGATTCTCTCTCTCTCTCTCTCTCTCTCTCTCTCTCTCTCTCTCTCTCTGTGTCTCTCTCCCTCTGCCCCTCTCCCTCATGATCTCTCTCTCTCTCTCTCTCTCAAATAATAAAAACAGAAGCATTGAAATATATTTATTTTTATGTAAGGTTTGCCTTTCAGAATTATAGGACTTACAAGTAGAAACAGACCAATGGTCACTCAATATAGGGGAACATTTCTCATCTAATTTGATTTAAATGCCTTTAAATTTGTTTGAAATGAACTCTTTGATTCTTTGGCTTTGACTCTTTCATCTTTGCAAATATAAATACCCAGGCAGAGCTTTTACCATTATAAGCCATTCTCTGGAAGTAATTTGGCATGTGCTATTATACCTTAATAATATAACTACTTATGTCAACCCATTTGGTGTGCCCCCCGCCAAACCCAGTGCAGAAGATACTATTAAAATATCTAGGTTACAGTTAAGGAAACTGAGGCACAGAACTCTTATGTAACTTTAATATTGAAGCTAGAAAGGGTTTCATATTGGTTAAAGTTTGTTACTTGTAGTGCTCCTTTTGCATACTCCATGCTCCCTTTCCCCATGATATAAGAGTTGGTCTAAGTTAAGAAGCTAGTGTTAAATAAATGCTCTTCACTAGATTCCTTCTTTTGAAATAATGAACAAAACTTCGTTTCCAGAAAACAATAGCAGGAGACAAAACCTGACAGTTCTTTTGTCTCGACTCTTCTTGCCCAGAATTCTTTAAAAGTGCCAACCTTATTTTTTTTTTTGTATCAAAAGCATGTTAGAGCAATTCATAACTTAGAGCAACTATGCAAGCCCTGCAATTTCACAGCCGACTGTATCATGCCCATAAATCTTCAAAGTAGTCAAGCTTTGTCAGTCTGCAAGGGTGCAAATATAACATTGATAAACATTGGTAAATTCACACCAAAGCACAAACCTGAGGGGCACCTGGGTGGCTCAGTCAGTTAAGTGTCCTACTCTTGGTTTGGCTCAGGTCATGATCTCAATGGTTTGTGAGTTTGAGCCCCACATCGGGCTCTGTGCTGACAGTGTGGAGCCTGCTTGGGATTCTCTCTCTCCCTCTCTCTCTGCCCCTCCCCTGCTCATTCTCGCTCTCTCTCTCTCTCTCTCTCTCTCTCTCTCGCTTAAAAATAAACTTAAAAAAAAAACCCCAAAAACACAAACTTGAAGATTTCTTCACCCAAATAGACGATGATTTGTGTATATCCAGAGGAAGAACCTAAAACATAAAGATAGTTGTGAAAATTGCTAAAACAGAAACAGCGAATGCACCTCTTTTCAGCAAGGCAAAATAGAATTATTTATTAAAATAAAATTTCCATCAAATTGGAAATGAAAATGGAAATTTTCAGTCACAATGGAAATTTTCAATTTCCTCTAACAAGTAAAATCTAAATATACTTAACTGGCTATTTTCTCCTCACATTCTCAGAGTACTGATTAGCATCTGATGAAATATGGAAAATAATTAGAATCATATTCCCAAATTATTTATCTATTTAGGCACAAGGAAGCTAAGAGGCTTGTGTTGCTATTGCAGTTTTTTAATGATGACTTTCATGAGTGTTTCTCAGGGAAATAAAATAACATATTCTGTGTAATTCTGTATGAAACTGCCCTACCAGAACAATTCTCAAATATTCAGTACCCATTGATAACCACTTAATGTTATAGAGTTAGAGCTTTCTGTGTTCTTGGCATGTTATAATAAAACTGGGAAATTCCCTTCTGGTATCTCTGATGGCTTCAAGGGGTTCTAAACAATAGATTTGAAAAAAATCTCACAAGTGCCCCCTGATTACACAACAGGATTAAGCTACACAGAAAGACCGCAGTGGAATAGCTTTTTGTCTTAAAGATTTCTTAAACAGGCTTGTTTTACCCATGGAAAGATTTCAAAAACCACGATGATTCATGATAACCAAGAATTTTTTGGTTGTTGTTGTTGGAGGGGGTGATTTTTTATAGCTTTATTGAGGTAAAATAGATATCCGTTAAATTGCACATATTTATAGTAAACAATTTGATGAGTTATGACATGTATACACCTATGAAGCTATCACCATAATCAAGATTATGAACATGTCCATCATAATTTTTGCAGATAACAGTAATGTAAAATTTTCGTGATCATCATATCCCCAGGAACATCTGGCACTAGTAGGCCATATCTATGGTCTACTGAGTGAATACATTTTCTCTAATTTGTTGTCACTGAACATCTTTTGAACAATAGTGTACCAGAAGAACAAAGAGTTGGACAGAATCCAGGCTTTTAATTTTCAGCATTTTTGAAGAGCATCTGAATAGCCTTTGAATATAAAAATCAACAGGTGGAGACCCTTGACAGGCCTATGGTGGCTTAGCAGTCCCACAAAGCCTCAAGTAGTTCTAGCCCTACCATTTTTAGAGAAAAAGCAGTGGATAAGCCTATTCCTCTACCCTGTGTGTTGGCTTGAACCTTATTTTTTTTTTCAGCTTTATCATTTTATAGACCATTTATGAACCAATAGCGCACAAGTTTTGTTTGAAAAGATGGGTCAAAATATGGGAATGACACATTATAAGCCAACTCCTCTGAGTTTTGGTTTTTCTCATGTATCGTTCCACCTTGTCAGAGACAGCTGTAAAAGAAAACAAAAAGAAGCAAGGTTCCTGAGATGTCCACGTTCTCAAATGAAATAGACTGCGCAGACAGCTGATAATCAGTATGGCTTTGGCTCAGTGTTTCTGAAAGGAAGCGTAGCTGCTTTTTGTCCTGCCTAGTGACATCCTATTTGCTTTCGTTGCTGGTTCGGATGAGGTCTGGTAAGCTTTTTTCTGGGACTCTCCTCATAGTTCTTTCCTGTACTCCGCTGTGTTCAGCCCCGTTCTGGAAACAACAGTTTTTAAGAACGCAGTATTTAACTTCGGGGTTGCAGTTGCCTCCCTCTGCCAACACCCATCTTCACCCCTCCCCGCGCAGCCCCACATCCCCTCCACCGCTGAGACTGGTCACCCTCAGAACCGTGGCCTTGAGGTCTCTAAGCTTCCCTTCTTTGCCTCAGGTCCCAAGACGCCAGTCCGGGCTTAACTTTAGGAGTTGGGAGGCAGCTTGCCTAATCAGTCACGCTTCAGCTGGGGACTGCTTCTACCTGCTCATCTTCTCCTTGGATTCAAGGAAGACTCGAGTGGATTTGGCACATCCCCTAATCTGGGCCTGCCACTAGCAGGCCGGGGGCTGACGTGGGCCCGAGGGAGCCCAGGACCAGGCAGGCCATTTCCACCTGCGTAATAACAGGCTTGGGAGTAGCGAGGCGGTGGCGGCGGCGGCGGCGGCGGCTGGAGTAGGAGGAGGAGCGCAAGCAGCGGCCGCGGCGGGGCCGGGAGGAAGAGGAGGGGGAGGAGGAGGAGCTGAAGCGGGGAGAGCGGCAGCCAGCGGCTCCGCCGGAGTTGCAGCAGCAGCGGCGGCGGCGGCGGCGCTGACACCGCAGCCTCCCCGAGCCCCGAGTCCAGGCGGGGGCAGCAGCAGGGAGCGCCCGGCCGCCCCAGGCACCGCACCTCGGCCCCGCCACACCGCCGTCGCCGCGCCGGGGGCACCGCCAGCCATGGCCGCGCCGCCCGATCCCCAAGACGAGCTGCTGCCGCTGGCAGGCTCCGGGTCCCAGTGGTTCGGGGACCGGGGGGAGGGGGAGAACGAAGCCGTGACGCCGACAGGGGCCAAGCCGGCGCCGCAGGCGGGGGAGCCCGGCCGGGGGTTGGGCGCTGGGGCCGGGGACGCGGCGCCGCGGGAACTGGACTCGGGCCCCGCCCGGCCGCCGCCCGTTGCCATGGAAACTGCATCCACAGGTAAGGCGGGCGACGGGCGCCACTGCCCCGCAAATGGCGTCGGGGACCCGGGTCCCCCAGCCGGTCCCCTGCTCCGCAGCTCGGCTCTGCACCTCGCTTGCGCTCTCTACCTGGAGCACCAACCTCAGCCCTGCTTCGTCGCCACGGGCGACTGAATATTGGCGGACTGTAGAAAACAGGAATTCTTTTTTCTTCCAAATGCTCCGAAGAAGTCAAAATACTATTAATTCTTTTTATGTCGTTATCATTGTTATCTGGGCTTTAAAAATTGTCCTCAGGGGCAAACGGCAGCATCCTGGCTGCCGGCGCGCCCGCGTACAAGTTTCTTCCTTCCGCCAAGGGGTTGGGGGCCGGAGGGCCCGCCCGGCCAGTTGCGATGATTTTCTGGGGCGTGTTTGCGCTCCGCGTGCGCGCGGGCTCCCGGGGACGCTGACAACAAAGCGACGGGCAGGCCGGCTGCCGCTACACCGGGCTCGGTCCCGGGCAGGGATGTGGCTTAAGTCTTCCTTACCCCTTCCCTCCACACATCGCCACACCCTACTCCCTCCCAGTCCCCTCTCCCGGCCTCCACCTCCTCCTCCTCCTCGCCCCAGAAAACAGAAACCCCAAGGTGTATGAGTCTCTTTCTGGAGGGGCAGCGTTGCTAGAGGGTTGGGAGTTGTGGCTGCCCCCGCCCACAACGTTTCCTTCCTAACTGCCCAGATGCCCCCATCTTGCAGGAAGCATTATTGAAACTTGGAACCCCTAAGAGCGGCCGGCCTGGCTGCGGTGTGAGAGGGCTTGAGTGGTGGTGGTGAGTGGACGAGGTACAGTTTACAGGCAGTATGGACGGCCCGGGCATTTGGAAATTGCCCTGGGCTCGGCCCCCCTCAGCCTGACTCCCCCTTTCGAGAACCGGAGCGCTTGGGTGCCCAGCTGGGACCAGGCCCTTGGGGCATCCCGGCCAAAGGATGCGGGAGGCGAGCTTTGAGTAAGGGCTGCCGGCCTGGGCAGCCCTGTGTTTCCAGGCAGGAGGTTCGAGAGGGGCCGTGTTGTGTTGTTTTCTGAAAAAGCTTTGTTGTAGGGGAATGGGAGTTGTGTAGATTTGGACACGTAGCCCTTGAGGATCTGGGGTGATGGGTGCTTCCGGAGGAAGGAAAGGGGGTGGGATTGGCCTGCGTGCTTTTGGCAGCCGATTTAGGGGAACCCCTTTCTGAAGCCAGCAGCTCTCGTAAGGGTCAGGTGGAGTGCATTAGGTAGTCTTAACTCTGATCTAGTTAGTATAGAGATTTGAGCTGAGGAAAGGAGGTTTGGGGAATGCGTTAACTAAAACATAAACATTCTGATGGAAAGAGAAAAAATGGGGACCATAATCAGAAAAAAAAAAAAAAAGAAAAGGAAGAAAATAAAACTATTTGTCTTATATTGATTGTTAACTCAGGCTGTGGGGGTGGGAAAGATTTAAGACTAGGAAAGACTGCCTCGCCTCTCTCAACTTCTTCATCTAAATGAAAAGAAAACAAAACTCTTTATAATTGCAAAGGAAGGTAGAAAAAGATAATAGACAAAGGGAGGCACCTTTTTTTTTTTTGTTGGTTTACCATTATCATTCTTGTAACTCATAGTTCAGAACCTTTATCCACTGTCATCAAGGTTAATTATTTCTTTTTAAATATTGCCCACCTCCCGTTAGTGTCACCAAAGTTAGGGGAACCGGGGAAAGGAAGCTAAGTGCCCTGTGTTCAGTAACTTACTATACACTAGAATGAGTTGCTATATATATGCTTAGGAGAACTCCTGTCACAAAGCAGGCATTTGTAATATTTAACATTATTATTATAGAAATTTAGAGAAATATTTTGCTTTGTTGAATGTGTTGGGGGTTTCCTATCCTAGACCATAAATACACTAATAAAATAGAACATGATGATTCTAAGTTTGGATGGGAGGAGAATGAAAGGAGGGAAAAGGAGTACATACTTTGCATATTTACATAGAAAATTTTTAGTTTATTATCACTGCTTGAAGGAATGTCTCATATAGTTGTTGATTGTTTAATGTTTTAAATCTTTATGTTTCATATTTCCTATACTGGAGAGACTACTATAGGAGACCTAGATGCTAGAAATGATATCTAAATAAACAACTAGGTCGTGAAAAATACAAACAAAATCTGGGCCAGCTTCCTTGTCTGTTATTATGACAGTTTTAACCGATAAGCAAAGTCAGTAAGTACATCTTTAACTTTATCAGAGACAAAATCTAGAAGAAGCCTATTACACTGATTTACTTTTTTAAAAGAATGGTGCTCTTTGGGACTCAAACTAAGAAGTAACTTAGACTTTGATTGAGCATGAGGCACTGTAAACAGATTTTGTTTCTTTTACAGATAGAATTATAAAGTGTAAGACAGATACTGATATTTTAAAAGCTTTTTTTTTTTCTGAAAAACACCACTAATCATGCCATCTGGACAGAAATTCTGTTATTTATTTTTATACATTGATGGTAATTAAAGTTCCTAAAGAAACATTTCCAAAAATATTTCTTAGTAATGTCCTGCAATGAATGTGTTTAAACATCACTAAAACTGCACTGTAGTTTCTAGTATTCTCATTGCTTCCGTCCCTTTTGTGGATTGGACATGTTCTTAAAAAAAGTAATTCTTTTAAAGCTACAACTTTTCATGTCTAAAATTGATAATGGGCATGCAACATGATGTCTGTTGCCAAGGGAACATTTAATACACCGTGTGTAGGCTACAACATGTTAGAGTTGTTAAATCATGAATCAGTGCCATCATCTAATAACTTTATACAAAGGATGGTGAGAGCAGCTGTTTTGTTTTTTCATGATCAGTTATTTTATTCCTGGAAACCATTCAAAAGGAGCATACAATAACACAAGGATAGAAGAATGGCCCTTTGTTTAAAGGAAGAATTTAAAATAGAACATTTGAGCAAAATGCAGTGGTAAGAAGTTAACTCATGGTTGCTTTGGAAATTAACTCATTGACCGCTTCATGCATGCAAGGCAAAATGAAGAACAGAATGGAGAGTGGTCCAGATAAATAAATATGATTTCCTTCTGTAATATTGACTTATAGATAATTTGACTTAAATTACTAGATGATTGGAGAGGGAGAGAAGAGAGAAAGATTTTTACTTTACTTGGATCACAGTGCTCATAAATTTACATTTTTCAAATGCTCAATGTGATACTCTATGGGAAAAACTATAAATTGTCTATCATGATTTAAATAACTTCAGAGTTTTTATATATCCTGTGTTCTGTTTAATATAGTAAATTATACCATATACATTACTGATCATCTTCTAAAATTCACATGGAGGCTGGATTGACTGTCTTAACCTGTGGGTGTGTTTGATAGATGTGTGTACATTTTTTATTTGGAGTTATTCCCAGTAATCCCCTTCAGAAGGTGTAAATTTCAGTTTTCTGTTTTCTTTCATCTTTTGAGAAAGCTACAGTTCTGTTGAAATGAGCAGAAACACTGCACATGCTTTTACAATATTTTACAGAACATGTAAGAAGAATAAAAGAATTTATTTTTCAGTTTTTATTAGCATTCTGGTTCAAATAAAAGAGTTTCTAATGTAATTTATTTCTCTGGACATAGTCTCTGGTTATAATCAATATTTCTGCTAGAAAGTATGTACATGTCCTTTCATATAGGGAATTCAAATCAGGTTACATTAAAATTTACAAACACTTACATACCCTAAAAATACATTGATTATAAATTTTATCAAGGCGGGGTGCCTGGGTGGCTCAGTGGGTTAAGCGTCAGACTTTGGCTCAGGTCATGATCTCACAGTTAATGGGTTTGGCCCTGTGTTGGACTCTGTGCTGACAGCTCAGAGCCTGAAGCCTGTTTTGGATTCTGTGTCTCCCTCGCTCTGCCATCCCCCGCTTGTGCTCTGTTTCTCTCTGTCTCTCAAAAATAAATAAATGTTAAAAAAAAGAATATTATGATAAATTTTATCAAGGCTTCCAGCATAACTTCCTCTTCATGAGCTCACTGTTCTGGAAACCCATCCTGGTCATTGCCCCTCAAATCTTCCATAGGCCTTCTTGCCATCTTTTTTCTAGGGTTCATCTACTTCTTATTCTGATTCTAGTGTTCATCTACTTCTGATTCTGCAGGCGAGTTTTGTATTATTTTGCTCGTTATACTGTATCCTGAGTAGGATACAGATCACAAAAAGTTTTTATTATCTGCAAAGTGAGAAACCATTGCGGTTCAATTCAATTTAGTAAACATTCATTGAATGCCTACTTTTTTAAGTATCGTGGTTTCCTAGAATATGTACATCTTTCTGTGTCACATTAATATTTAGTTTAATGAAACAATTCCTTTGGTGTCATTTCTCATTTTCCTTATTCCCAAGTCATTGCTGGAAGCTTGTCTAGAAGAGATTATGATCATCTACCCACATGGGCACAAGGGCATGAATTAGTTTTCCAAGGTCAACACAGGATCAATAAACATGAGCATGACTTGCTCAGACCACACAGCTGTGGGAAAACAAAACCTATGTATCTTTGTGTCAATCTATGGGATTGAGGTCAAGAGAAGGGAAGGTTTTATTTATTTTCTTACTATGGGAGACTTTAAAGCATATTAGTAAAGTAATATGTGAGACACCTGGGTGGCTCAGTCGATTGAGCCATGATTTTGGCTCAGGTTATGATCCCACAGTTCATGAGTTTGAGCCCTGTGTCAGGCTCTGTGCTGGCAGCATGGAGCCTACCTGGGATTCTCTGTCTCCCTCTCTCTCTGCCCCTCATTCGCTCTTGCTCTCACTCTCTTTCTCTCAAATATAAATATATAAATAAACATTAAAAAATAAAGTGATACAAATAATTCAGTAGGGATGGAAAGATGGATAAAGTAGGAGAGAGAGTGCATTTCTTGCAACTGAGTAGGTGAGGGGAAATGGATCCAACGCATAGTGGAGGGTTGACGGTAGATGGACTTTAGGACAGTTTGTGGATATAACTGGAGGAAAGACAGAGGAGGGGGGCACAGGTACAGGGATGGGTCTGAGAACAGGTTGGGGTTCTCTTCCAACTGCTTCTATTTTTGATGAAATAGGAAGCAAGGTCAAGAGCACATGAAGGCAGGAGTGGAGCTGGAAGTTTGAGGGGAGGGGAGAAAGTATGAAATGGTGTAAAATAGCAGAGTGAAAGGACTAGGGGAAGCTGAGAATTCTGAGAAGCCCTCAGGCTCACTTGGAATTTGTGGTCATGAGCTTGATGTGAGACTAGTTATCATACATGTTATCTTTTTTTTTTTTTTTTTCCAGCCATGTCCAGCTGTCTGGGCATTGGTTTGGATTAGGTGGATGGTTGAACTGGTTTTGATTTTGAGAAAAAGAGAGGGTCCATGGAGGAGGTGAGCTGTGTATAAGGCAGTGAGGATACTGATGGGTTATGGAATCCGGGGAGAAAGGAAGGAAGACAAGAGGGGGATGACGCACAGTGAGAAGATGATATAAATGGGTTGCATGTGCTGGCAGGGCAGAAGAACAGATGGGCCAGGGTTTCCCGAGTGAGGGAGCTGAAAGGATAAGAGGTGGTGCTTCCAGAGTGGGGTTGGAGACAGATTAAGGAGGGGGCACAGTTATTGAGGGGAGTAGGAGACTGAGCGGGAGTGGAAGACAAGGTCATTGGAGGAGTGGGGTCCAGAAGAACGGCAAGGGCAGGAGTGAAATCGTCATCTGTATGATTACTCAAATCACAAGGAACCATGGCAGAGATTGGAGAAGGACGGTGAACTCAGTGCTGATATCTTTAGGAAAGGTCATAGTGGCCTCAGCTTCAGTGCTAGGGGTTTTTAGAGGAGAAGGAAGAGCAGTGTCCTATAAAATTATAAATGTAGGGGCGCCTGGGTGGCTCAGTCGGTTAAGCGTCCGACTTCAGCTCAGGTCACGATCTCGCGGTCCATGAGTTCGAGCCCCGCGTCGGGCTCTGGGCTGATGGCTCAGAGCCTGGAGCCTGTTTCCGATTCTGTGTCTCCCTCTCTCTCTGCCCCTCCCCCGTTCATGCTCTGTCTCTCTCTGTCCTAAAAATAAATAAACGTTGAAAAAAAAATTTAAAAAAAATTATAAATGTAAAGTCCTTATTGTAGGTTCTGCAAACTCTACTTAATATGTACAGAACGTAGGAGATGCAACTTAAAATGGTTCATGGTGGGGGATGGGAACTTTGAGGGTTGTAATTAACTAAATATGAGCTAGTGGTATGGTGAAATTACTAAAATCTCTTATGTAATTTTAGATCGTATTAATAGAAAGTCTTGGGTACACATTATATGACGTACTAATTCCTCTAGATTCTGCTCTAGGCAGATTTGGAGTCCTGTACTAAACAAATGGATACTATGCTTTGAGAGACATTAATGGATTATAGAATAGTGATAGAAGGGTGACCAGATTGTGAGGCTTCTAGAAAAAATGCCACTTGAGAAACAGAAGAAATTAGTAATTTTTAGCCATAATAAAGGAGGAATTAAAGGAGATCTGAATATTAAATTCAAATACTGGAAACAATCTTATGAAGCAGAGGTGTGACCCAGGTGGTTTCACAGGGCAGAATTGGAATGGTGGGAAAATTAGAGAAGCAGATTTTTACTTAGTGAAGGAGAAAGTTCTAATAATTAGAACTACTTGGAAAAGAGATAGATTGCCCATCAGTTACTGATATTCAAGCAAAAGTGAGGTTGTTGTTTATTGGGCGAAACTCTGAAAGGAAGGTATTAGGCTATACCAAGAACTTTATACCTTCCTAAAAGAAAACAATGTGCCTAACTTTACATTGTGGTTTTTAACAGGAACATATTTCTCAAAAGCAAACAGCATGCTAATGAAACCAGAAACAGAGTCCATCTCAAAAACCATGGTTAACTCCAAATTACCAAAAGTTCACTCTCCACAAAATTGTGGCCTTCTTGCAACTCTGTTGTTCTCCATTGTCCAGAAAAACTCCAGGGATGCCTGCGTGGCTCAGTTGGTTAAGTGCCAGACTTCAGCTCAGGTCATGATCTCATGGTTTGTGGGTTCGAGCCCCACATCGGGCTCTGTGTTGACAGCTCAGAGCCTGGAGCCTGCTTCAAATTCTGTGTCTCCCTCTCTCTCTGCTCCCCTCCCTCACTCACTCTGTATCTAGAGTCTCTCTCTCTCTCTCTCTCTCTCTCTCTCTCTCAAAAATAAATAAACATTAAAAAATTTTTTAAAAAGGAAAAACTTCATATTATAACATACTTGCTTAAGAACTACACACACACACACACACACACACACACACACACACACACACACACA
>NW_024412396.1:35864285-35881591 GCF_014898765.1 Herpailurus yagouaroundi | reverse complement strand
ACACACACACACACACACACACACACACACACACACACACACACACAAGAACTACTCAATTTTATCCATTTGGGGTTATTAACCTAAACGTGAAGCATGATATTTCAACCATCTCTTTTATTTATTCTTTTTCCTGGACTATCTTTTTCATTTTTTGCTATCATATCTAATTCCATAAATATTTAGCATATTCTAAAATATTTTGGGAATTCATTAAATAATTCTGTGGTGCTAAAAGCATCATATAAATCTCTCCTTAGTCCTCTGTATATTTTTGTGAGATTATTCATTGTAAAACCATGTTGGCTGGGTTTCTTAATGAATTACATTTTTAGTTAGAACAGTTCTGCATTCTGACTTCCACGTCCGATCCCCAAATGGATTTTCTAATTCATCTACTGCATGAGATTATTATAAAGCCAGTAATAGACCAAATTATTGCTTCTTGCATGTGAGGAATTTGTTGTATATCATATCTTTCAAAATACTTAGAATTTTGTTTTAGGCATAGCAAATCTTGATGCATTTTCAAGTAACAACCCTTGGATAACCAAAAATTATGCGTGCTCAAGTTATTGTTGATCTGGTTGATGAGCATAAGAATAAAAACCAATGTCATGTCTATCTTTGGCATGAATTTTGCAACTGATCCTGACAAATGAGAGGACTTCTCAAAATGTTGTCTGGAGGTTGTCTGTTTCAAGATCACAGGAGGTGATCCATAGACCTCAAACCAGGGAAACAAGTCTGGCAGCTGCATATTAAAACTTCAAGAAGCACAGATTTATTGGAGCCCCTCCTTATTATGTTCAGCATTTTGTTAGGAGCTGTGAGCTCCCCATTCCCCATTCCTCTGAGCTTACTGTCTAGATGGGAGATAAGACTAACTCACACAAAACAAAGGTGAACAAGTCAGAGTACAGCCTGGGTGCTTGGATGGATGGTATGAGCTTTAAGTGCTGTGCAAACTTCATGATTTTATGGGTCTTAGAGCTACTGGTCTTTTGAAAGAGGTGGGATGTGACTTTGACCTAAATTATAGATAGAATAGGAATAAGCAGAAGTGAGCAGAAAGGCAGTTGGGGTGAGGGGAGAAATATGGGCGATGGGCGATGACCTGGGGATGACCAATGACTAGGCTGGTTGAACCTGCCCAGCTGGGTGAGGGGAGACAGATTCTGGGGGGCTTGAAAGCTACTCACGGGACTCTAGACTCCTTGTATATGTATTCTGGGACCTTTGAAAGCTTGTGGGTGGGGCATGTAATATTATAAAGCTTTGTTAAACTGTATAAAACTGTTGCACAGTGGCATAGAAGATGAACTTGGTGGGGAAGCCTGATCCGCTGTCAGGGTCAGGGCCTTGAATAAATAGCCATGGGAAGGAAAAGGAAGAAAGATGAGCAACTCCCCAGGAACATTCCATAGGACTTTGTGACTGACAGAATACAGGGGGTGCGGAAAGGAATAATTCAACTCTAAAGTTCCATGCCCTATGGCAGGGAGGATGTAGATACAGAGACATAGGAGGAGGAACTGGTTAGAGAGATGAGGGTAATTGATTCATTTTTAGTCATGTGAGGCTTCATATGATGACAGAGCACCTTGAGTGGAAGTCTCCCCTTGGTGCTGAAGATAAAAGAATGGATTTTAGAGATGAAAACAGGATTGTTGATATAGATATAGAAAGTCAGAAGAGAAGCCCTAGAATACGTTCAGTTTGTGAAAGAAAGCACGTTGTATGGGAAGAACAAAGGGCCAAGAACAGAGCAAGAGCTCTTTGCCTCTTACTAGCTGAGTGGCAATCGGTAAATTTTGGAACCTCCCTGAGCCTCAGATTCCATAGCAATGTATATGGTACTAGGGGTTGTAGAGAGTCTGGCAATCAAATGGTAAGTATTCTTATTATGAGAGTATCATGAAAGCCAAGATGGCATGGTATAGAATGAGCTCTGACTGGGAAAGCAGATTTGTCTCCTCTTGGCTCTGGCACCTAATACCATGTCAATGTGGGCAACTCTGCTTTATGACTCAGTTTCTTCGTATGTAAAATGGGCATGATACTGTTTCCTGGCTATCTTACAGAGCTGTGTGAAGGTAAAATGAAGTAACACAGGGAGGTAAATGCAAATTGGAAAGAACTAATTATCTGTAAGGTGCTATTAATAGGAAGCCCGGTCAGCACTGTCAGATGCAGAAGAGAGGTCTAGGAGAACAAAGACGGAGAAAAAGTCATGTTACCTTAGCCTTAGGCTTTTTAATAGAAAATGCTTGCTGTGCTTACCTGGACCTCAGCCAAGTATCAGCAGGGAATGGCAGGAGAGCAAGGAAGAATGGGGGTGGGGAGAAGTGAGTTCCGGTGGAGCACATTGGAAGACATTTTGGCTACGGGGAGTGCATTTTGGCTCCATTCCTCATGTCCTGATAAGTGATCTGTGACTGACCAGGGCTAAGGTGTGCTCATGGGGGCCTGCTGGAGTGAGTGCAGGCAGCAGACAGAAAGGCAATCAATGTAGGAAGCTGTCTTAGATGTGTGTGGGAGTGGGTCTGGAAGAGGCTGCTTCTCTCACCAAAGAGGGTATTAGAGTGAAAGCCAGCTCCTGCCACTACGTATCGCGCCCACCTCTTGCCCCCAAGGGCAAGACTAAATCAGCTGGTCCTGTGGACTTGTGGGTATCTGCAAGCAAGTCTCATAGCTCTGTAGGTTAAAGTCTTTTATAAATAGACTAATGCTTCTGGAAAGATGGAACAAATATGCTTTTCTTTATCTTTCCTGCTAAGTAGAGCTAAAAACCCTGAACACACACACACACACACACACACACACACACACACACACACTAAACATAAAAAGACTCTGAAAGGTAGAGAGAGGAAGGCAATCTTACTAGGGACTCTGGGACTGAGGATGACACAGCAGTGAGTTCTCTGGGTTTTCTTTTTTCCTTACGTAGCTCAGACTGGGTATGGGAGAAGCCAGCAAGTGGGCAATGCCAATGGGCACAGAAAAAAGCACCCACAAGAAAGCCTGCTCTCACCAGATGACCAGGAAAGAGACAGCCTAACAAGACAGAAAATGTTTTGACAATAACTTCTCTGCTCCAGCCAAACACCACAAAATAAACAGCTGCCCCCACCCCTATCCCACCAGCAAATGCTGAGTGAGGAGCCTAGACTTCCACCCATGAGAAGCTGTGAGAGGCACCCCAACAGCCCTGCCCAACAATCCCAGTGCCAGAGGAGACCATGTGGGAGTCCTGGGCTTCTGCCTCTACCCAGGCAGGAGGCTGGGACCTAATGGGCCTGCCAGCTAGTGTGGTGACAGAGGAAGCCTAGAGGAGAGGTATGAGTTTTAACACTGCTCCCCAGTAATGAGATAGAGTGGAGAGCCTAAGCTCCCACCTTCCTCTGGCAGTGATATGGCAGTATCCCCCTTCCCTATTAGTGTGGCATTTAAAAAGATCTTTGTCTCATAACAAAACACCTCAAATGTCCAGATTTTAACTGAAAATCACTTGTTGTACCAGAACCCAGGAAGATCTGAATTTAAATGACAGAGGGATGATCAACACCAAGATGACACAGATATCTGAATTATCTGACGAGGATTTTAACTTATTTTTAATGTTTATTTTTGAGGGAGAGAGACAGAGTGTGAGTGGGGGAGGGGGGCAGAGAGAGAGGGAGCCACAGAATCTAAGGCAGGCTCTGGGCTCTGAGCTTCAGCACAGAGCCTGATGCAGGCCTCGAACTCATGAGCCATGAGATCATGACCTGAACTGAAGTCAGATGCTTAACCAACTGAACCACCCGGACACCCCTGTCTGGGGAGGATTTTAAAGCAGCCATCACAAAAATACTTCCATAAGCTATGATGGACACACGTGAAACAAGTAATAAAATGGAAAGTCCCAGTAAGGAAATAAAAAGTTTCAGTGAAAAAATAGAAGATATAATGAAGAACCAAAGGGAAATTTTAGGAGTGACCAATACAGTAACTGAAAGAATTGAAGAAAAAGAAAAACCACAGAAATTCAGTGGATGAGCTAACAGTAGAACGGAGAGGATAAAGGAAAGAATTGGCGAACTTGTAGATGAACAACAGAAATGACCAAGAACAACAGAGAGAATCAACTGACAACAATAAATAAATAATAAATAATAATAAATGATAATAAATAATGAAATGCTTCCAACTGTGCAGCACAGGCATACTGACCGGGACTTGTTCCCTTTGTCAGATGTTCCCTCCGTGTTCATGTGAGCAGACTATAGTGAAAACAGACTGAGAGGTGTGTGCCTCACATTTGCTAAGCGCGTACAATCGAAGCTGTGTTGGTCTAGATGCGGGTTTTAGGGAGAATAACCGAATAGTACTGTTTTAAGTCCTTGAGCCATCTTTTTACATTTACAGTACTCACTGATTTGTGACCCTCTAGTACTTAGGTATTTGTGACCCTCCACTATTTAGGTAACTAGATATATGCACATATTAGCTAAAGTATTTATCTAACAAGCACTTATGTAGCACTTACAATGTGTACTGAGGGCACTAGTTTTACAATTCAGTAAAATCTCACTGAATCATCCATTTATTTATCCAACAAATATTTATTAAGCACTCTCTCTATATGTGTGTATACAAGGTATGTACTAGGTATGAGTAGGTGACACTTAACTACATACCAGGATATAAAAATAAATGTGGTGGGAGAAAGAGTGTGTACTTAGAGGCACCATACTGGATTCCAGCCAAGCTCTTCCAAGGGCCAGTAGCTAGTCTCCACCTCCGTGGGAAGGGCTAAATGGTGGCTCTGGGTGGATCTTCAGTGTCCACGTAAATGAGGTAACATTTGTTCATTTGCTGCTTTTCTGTATGCTGTACCCTTCTGTGTATACTTCAGTCGTTGCTAAAGTTTTTGGAACCAGTTTTACTTAAGGCAGCATCCCTTTAGTGTTATTATCAGGAGATGCTTGAAGGTAGGGTAGGAGAAGATGTTACTTCTCCCTCTAATATTTCCACGGGCCATCTAATGCCACAGTAAGGAAATAAATAAGCAAACAAACAAACAAATAACCTCTGATGTGGACAAGTAATGTGTTCTCAATTTTATGTGAAAAGTGCATATAATATTTTAAAAATTCTGTACTACTTTTATTTGTGTCTGGATACATCGTCAAAGTAAAAAACAGGGTTATTCTTGCACAAAGGCAGCTTCAGAAGACATCTTACCAGCCTCTGGCTCCTAAGCACTAGAATATAGGAAGTTTGGAGTGGCTGCTACTATGAGTTTTGTTTAACAGACCTTTTACTGTAGATAATACAAGGGTAAATTGTAACCCAGCATGTTTGCATTACCGGAACTGAACTCGTATGAGTTTATTTATTTACTCAAATCCATGGTGTTAGAGAAGTCTTTATATTTTATTTTACCAGAAATGTGAAAAAGAATGGACACCTAGTACTGTTCCCTAGAAACTGCATAATCTTTTAAAGGCCAAGCAGTTTATAATTTGGATGTTTGCACATCAGCAGTCCAGAAGTATCAGCTTCATTTCTATAAATAAGGTGGAACAATCAAAATTTTTTGAAGAGAGGTAATATACTTCTTTCTAAAGAAATGAGCCCCAGAAATAACCTGTCTTGAAGGTAAGTAAATATGTATTAGGAGTAGGGAATAGTTTGCAGTGGGCTATCGGGCCCTTTGTGTTTGTTTGTTTGTTTGTTTTCCTTTTTAAGTATCATACTGTGCTTTGTGCTCAGTACTTATTTAACCATTATTATAACTTCCAGGAACGTTGGTTCCTAAATGAAATCTCAATCAATTTGTTAACAAGAAAGCTCTGCCATTCTGTCAGACAGGAGACATCAAAGTCAACCTTTAACTGTATCACTTAACATGCAGTGATTAGGTTTCCCCTGTGATAGTTTGTGTGAAAATGTCTTTTGCGTATTGAATTGATATTGATATGTTCCATTGTATAATGAATCTTGTGAAGCGGAGTTTTCAGTTCATAAAAGGGAAAATTAGTACATAGGTTGAAAATAAGAGCCCAGAACTTCTTTTCTTCTATGAAGGGCCCTGTCCTGCAGGGAAAGAAGATACCAGCAGATGACTGTGTATGAGTTAACTGGAATATAATTTAATTGATTTTTTAATGTTTATTTATTTTGAGCAAAAGAGAGAGGGAGGGAGAGAGAGAGGGAGAGAGAGAATCCCAAGCAGGCTCTGTACTGACAGTACAGAGCCCGACTTGGAACTCGATCTCACCAACCATGAGATCATGACCTGAGCTGAAATCTAACGTAGGACACTTAACTGACTGAGCCACCCAGGTGCCCCAATTTAGTTGATTTTCTTTGTCATGGAAGTATTTAATTCCGCAGTCTTGTTTTAAAATTATAAAAACAATAGGGGCCCCTGGGTGGCTTAGTCAGTTGGGCATCTGACTTTGACTCAGGTCTGATCTCACAGTCCAGTCCGTGAGTTCAAGCCCCACATCAGGCACAGTGCTGATAGCTCGGAGCCTGGAGCCTGCTTCAGATTCTGTGTCTCTCTCTCTCTCTCTCTCTCTCTCTCTCTGACACTTTCCCTCTCACACTCTGTGTCTCTCTCTCTCTCTCTCTCAAAAACAAATAAACATTAAAAAAATTTAAAATTATAGAAACAATAAATGTTTGCAAGAGAAAAAACTTACCATCTCACCCTCTTTGCACAATCCTTAGTGCCAACTCTGTATAGTGGTTTTAGGGTTCAATGAAATATTTGTAATGCTTGACACTTAGTAAGGACCTTATAAATGTTTGCCATTCTTATCATTGTTTTAATTCACTATTAATTTTTTCATTTGCACAATAATCATTAATCTTCCTTAAGTGCTTTAGAATGGATGGAGTGCTGATATCATTTATCTAGTGATCCTCATTTTACAAATGTGGAAGCTGAGAAAGGCCAAAGCTGCATCTCCGCCTGGGGTGATGGTGATAGAGGGAGAAGGCTTGATGCTTGGAATGGACCCAAATAGACTACAGGGATGGGAAGGTGGGGGAATATATTGGATTTGTAAAAAATCCAATATATATGTATATATGGATTTCTAAAAAAAAAAAAAAAAGTTGGGGGGGGTGAAGAGAGATAGGTAACAAAGCTTTCCTAAAGTCTAGAATTAGGGTCTTGGCCTTACTTTCCTCTGCAGTTATAATTTGCATCTTTTTAATTGTTTAGATTAAACCTTGGCAGAGGTTTTCTAAGTGGGGTGACCTCAGTAGGCCCCGGGGCCTAGGGGAAGAAGCTTGGGGTGTTCTGTGCAGGGCCGCCCAGAGCCTTCTCACCTTCAGGCTGAATGAAATCAAGTCAGGCCTGTGGGCCCAAGTGGTCCTTCTTCCATCTGGGGATTTTCCAAAGGATTCGCAATTAGCCTGGTCTAAATGGAGAAAAAATTAGCTCAGAGCTTTCTCTCAGAAATAAAGGATTATTTGTAAACTTTTCTCCTCTGCACAAGTAGCCCTGAGATTCATCAATGCAGCGGTTTGGATAGCAGTATGAGAGAGTTACCTGGGTTTTCTTTACCGTGCTCAAATGTAAAGATGTACTCTATACCTTGACTGGGAAATGGGAGTAGTTAAGGAAAAGAGAGGAAAGAAAACAAAGTAAAGAAAAAGTTAACATTTATTTAGCACAGAGTGTTATGCAGGCAGCACTTGACGCCGATTGTATGTATCTTCTTAGGTTAGTTGTAGTATCCAGTGGCCTTTGAATGGGTGGCAGACAACAGCACAGTCATTTGGTTAATCTGAGTAGCGGTGACCACTAATTTTCATAATTCCCTTTATTTACTTCTAGCCAAGGCCGGAAATTAGACACAGAACACGAGTCTTCCAGTGAAATCCTGCTAGGCCGATTAGGAGCGGGGACGAGATATGGGGGTTTAAGTCCTAGCTGGTAACAGGGGTATATTTTCAGGGATGTTTATTTAAACCACATTCTTGGGGCGCCTGGGGTAGCTCAGTTAGTTAAGCATCTGGCTTTGGCTCGGGTGATGATCTCAGGGTTCGTGAGTTCGAGCCCTGTATCAGGCTCTGTGCTGACAACTCAGAGCTGTGTCTCCCCCTCTCTCTGCCCCTCCCCTGCTCACACCCTGTCTCTCTCTCCCAAAAATAAACAAACATTAAGCCACATTCTTTTGGGGGGGCCTACTGAAATAGCCAGCTAAGGATTTGGGATCCTCCCTATCCTTTCATCAATGATGATTTACGTACAGGTACGTGTTCTTATTGCATCAGATATATGCACCTTGTTTTTTCTTTGGATGAAAGTCCCTAGAGGTAAGTGTAAAGTCTCCAATAGTCTATAATCCCTAGCTGAAGGTCAAATATATCGGTGTCAGAATTTCATCATTTGATGATTTATTTCATTCTTTGATTACATAAAAAGATCTTAATATCATATTGGGATCATAGCACATTTTCATAAGCTTTCAGAGTTCACAGAATCAATAACTATTCAAAGTATTTAGAAGTAGGATTTGGATTTTTTCAAAAACATTTTTTTTAAGTTTATTTATTTATTTTGAGAAAGAGAGAGGGAGAGAGAGAGAGGAGAGCAGAGAGAGAGGGAGAGAGAGTCCCAGTCAGGCTCTGTGCCATCAGCACAGAGCCCGATGTGGGACTCAAACTCACGAAGTAGGAGATCATGACCTGAGCCAAAATCAAGAGTCAGATGCTTAACTGACAGAGCCACCCAGGCACCCCAGGATTTGGATCTTTTATGTATTACTTATGTGACCACTATTAAATCAATTACAGTGTAAATTCTTGCTCCTGTTTATATGAGTTATAAGACTAATCAGCAAAAAAATTTCACATGTCATACCACTTTGAATGTCTTTAAAACTCTAAAGTGCTAACTTAAAAAATAAGAATTCTTGTCAGTTATGATTAAAGATGATGATCAATGAATTCTGTTAATATTTTTTATTTATTTATTTATTTATTTATTTTTTTAATTTTTTTTTTTAACATTTATTTATTTCTGAGACAGAGAGAGAGAGACAGAGCATGAACGGGGGAGGGGCAGAGAGAGAGGGAGACACAGAATCGGAAGCAGGCTCCAGGCTCTGAGCCATCAGACCCGAGCCTGACGCGGGGCTCGAACTCACGGACCGTGAGATCGTGACCTGGCTGAAGTCGGACGCTTAACCGACTGCGCCACCCAGGCGCCCCTGTTAATATTTTTTAAATTAACTAAGTGGATGCCCTTGATAAGGTGTTCAATATTCCTGAGAATTTACATAATAAAATGCAGTAGTTTGCACTGAGATTAGTTTGGCACAATTGTCAGTAAGAGCTCCTCCTCGGCCCCTGGCAGGCTCACCTGGCAGCCTTGCCCTCAAACAGGGGATGTGGCCTTGAGGTACTGACTGGTACAGGTTAGATCCTCATTTTCTATTCATAAGAATAATAATGGTGAATTTCGTAGGTAGCAAGACATTGCAGTCTCTTTCCAATTCAATTCTTGGCCTTTGAAATCTGGGCATTCACTTGAGATGAAGGAGGCTGCCCTGGAAGGCAGCTTGAGGACAGGTGTGGGTCTGCTCAAAAAAAAAAAAAAAAAAAAGATTTCAGGTACCCCAGCAAAGATGGCCAGGCTAAAAGTCTTCACGTGGGATTTGTAAATTGGTTCGGGCCCTGGGCCCACTTTCTGACTGCCAGGTGGGGCGGCCCGTGCCAGCTTCCTCCATGTCTACTTGGCCTCTGTCTGCTGCTGTCTCTTCATGTGGCAGGAATAGTCTGTGGGTTCAGGAGTTAGACTTATTCAAAAGCAAATGTAGCATGAAGTAGGGCACTCTCTGTCCCTGGAAGGTTTGAGCAGAGACTGTGTGATCTCTTTTCAGGGATGTTTAAAAGGAGGCTTATTTTCAACAGGGAAGTTGAACTAGATTACTCGCAATATTCTTTATATTCCTTTTGTCTTAGGATTCCATGATTTTACAGCAAAAACTGAGGTTTGTTATGTGCTAAGTCCTATGAATGACTTTATTTTTTTATTTTTTATTTTTTTTTTAATTTTTTTTTTCCTTCAACGTTTATTTATTTTTGGGACAGAGAGAGACAGAGCATGAACGGGGGAGGGGCAGAGAGAGAGGGAGACACAGAATCGGAAACAGGCTCCAGGCTCTGAGCCATCAGCCCAGAGCCTGACGCGGGGCTCAAACTCACAGACCGTGAGATCGTGACCTGGCTGAAGTCGGACGCTTAACCGACTGTGCCACCCAGGCTCCCCCCTATGAATGACTTTAAATTGACACATACGTTTTTAATATTGGGGCTTTATATCCTTAGCTAAAACTTACATGAGTCCACATGAGCAAACCAAAAACCAACAACCTAAGTTATAACAAGTAATTTTAATACTGAGAAACATTTTTCACTTATGTTTATGGCATAGCCAGATAAAAGGTCTTTGATTAATAAAATGGAAACATTGGTTAATGGTTTTATTCTTTAAAATGCTTTTGGTAGGGGCGCCTGGGTGGCTCAGTCAGTTAATCATCTGACTTCAGCTCAGGTCATGATCTCACAGCTCGTGAGTTCAAGCCCATGTCAGGCTCTGTGCTGACAGCTCAGCGCCTGGAGCCTGCTTCAGATTCTGTGCCTCCCTCTCTCTCTGCCCCAACCCACTCGCATTCTGTCTTTGTCTCTCTCAAAAATAAACATTAAAAAAATTTTTTAAAAATACTATTGGTAGACAATATTTTATAAGGTAGTGCCCATGAGGACCAGTGATGAAAAGATGGGCACTGATTATTATTATACACTTACATGCCAGGTGTTATGCTAAGTGTTGATAGAACATTTTTATTTATTTATGTTTTTAATGTTTATTTATTTTGAGAGAGAGAGAGAGAGAGAGAGAGAGAAGAGAGAGACAGCGCGCATGAGCTGGGGAGGGGCAGAAAGAGAGGGAGATACAGAATCCAAAGCAGGCTCCAGGCTCTGAGCTGTCAGCAGAGAGCCCAACATGGGACTCAAACTCATGAACCATGAGATCACTACCTGAGTTATAGTTGGCCGTTTAGCTGAGCCACCCAGGCACCCTAATAGAATGTTTTTAAAAACCTCTTTTCTCAAGAAACTTATAGTCTAATAAAGGATATATTAAGCAACAATTATATTTTATAGTGGAAAAATATGATAGACCTATGTACTTAATGCTATGTCAAGCATCTTAACAGAAGGGAAGGTTGGAAAATGCTTTTTCTTTCACTTTGACTGAAAGTGGTTCTGGAACTGAGTTTTAAAGAATGAGAAATTAGCAAGAGAAAGCATGGAGAAGACTATTCAGAACCTGCTTAAAACCATATTTCTTCCTTCTTGCTTTTCAAAAAGGAATCCTTTTTTTTTTTTGTCTCTCAGAGTCTAGGTTTCTAGAATGGTGATGAAGGGGTATAGAGCTCTTTATTCCCCTTTGTCTTTAAGCCTCTAGATTATAGCTGGTTCATAAGCAAAATCAGCCTCCTCGAAGTGGCTGCTTCTATGAAACTGCATATGGTTTTCAGAATTGGACAGACTATGCATCACAAACAGATGTGCAGGCACCTGGCTAAGGACCAAGGAAACTCAAATCCAGACTAGACCAAGTCAATTTTCTCCAGTAGTAAGCCTTTTAAATCATTAGGTTTTATTACAAAATAAATGGATGCATTAGGGAGGAAATTCACATGCAGTTTTCAAATGTGAGACTTTAAGTTTCCTGCATCATGCATCTAGGTTACATTCACAGGCCCTTGGGATACAAACTTACTCTTCTTTATGATGCTTACTTAATTGGATATTTGAGAAACACTAGGCAGAAAAATGTCTGGCTAGGTGCTCCGGGTGAATACTGAGGACCTTGAGAACAAGGTGGCACAGAAGTTGTGTGTGTGTGTGTGTGTGTGTGTGTGTGTGTGTGTGTACACACGTGTATACCAACTTCTAGGTATGGGTGCTGGGATGAGAAGAATGGTGTGGAAAAGAATGCTGGGCTTGATGAGTGATGTCTGCCATGTATGAAAAATGAGAAGGGAGAGAAGCAAATTTGGGCCAGGATTTATCCCTGAGATCACTCTATTTCTCCTTCCTCGTAAAAGCACCAGTGAACCTGTAGCCAGGAAGGGGTAGGAGACATGTCACTATTCTAGTCCTGATTCTTTCCTTCCATCTTCCTTGTACCGTGATGTCACTGCCATTCTCTTATATCCCAACCTGGTTCATGGCCTTTAATGGCTCACCCCAGACTGATGGCTTACAGACATCAAAAGTGTTATTACAGAGAGTTCTCAGCTATTTTGCAGTTGTTCTAAATTCAGAGTTTTATATAGAGAGGCTTGATCAACTCTATGTTTATCATTTCAACTACTGCTGTTCCTAATCTACGATAGTTCTGGCATGTATGATGCTGGAGTTCAGGGAATTTTTTTTTCTCCTCTAACATGTGCTCTATGGAGTTGTCCATGGCACCTGCATGAACTAGCTTCTTTCTCTGAGTCTAGAAGAATTTCACATGCTGTAAAATTGTGCGGGAGGATCTTTTAGGGAGAGGGTTCAGTGAGTGCAAATGAATACACTTGTAAAGCTGACATGAGGGGATACTGACAAGTGGTTCTGTGTGTGCTGAGACACTCCTGGGAAAAGGGGAAGGATGAGGGAAAGGTGGATAGGGGCTGGGCTGTGAAACACTCAAAGCTGCTGGGTGCCATACTGAGAACTTCAGCTTTTATTCTCTGTTGATAATGGAGAATCATTTGAGGTTTTCTTCCTCAAGACAGGAGCTCTTTCAGATTGGTGTTAAGAAAGCACTCTGGCAAATGTGGAAGGTCAGAGTGGGGAGCAGGGTGATGGGTGGGAGGTAAGTTAGGGGCTTCCACAGCAGTCCTTTGAGACATGGTGAGGCCAGACCTTTGGCCAGTGGGTAGCAAGAGGGGTTGGGATGCAGAGATTTTACAAAGTACAGTGGGTAGAACTTGGAGATGAAAAAGACTTCAAAATCATTTCTCTTTGTGGCTTGAACACGTGGGTGCATGGTGATACTGTTAAGTGAAATGCGGATATAGAAAGAGACAATCAATGTAAAACACTTTCAGAGATAATAGCACTCCATTGCAAATGTAATGTATTAATATTAAAATCACATTTCTCTGAACTTTTCTTTAAGGAAATGGTCATACACAGTATTGATTATACAGATGTAGAGGAACCATTAGGAATCACAAAGCTAGTGCTTTTGTAAAAACCATACAAAAAGTGCAAACTATAAGCACTTTTAATTTTTAATTGATGCAGGGAATCTGCAATGTCAAGTTCATGTATAAGGTGATTAAGTTTTATAGATTTTACTTTATTAGCAATTTATGATAGGGAGAAGCACTAACCAGTTCTGACTGAATATAGGTTGATTGCATAACTGCATCCTTATAATATCATTATTTAGCATCCATAAACGTTAATGAAGTTTTAAACCTTAGAGATCAAAATAAAAGCTTGACAAGTTCTGATAAGATGTATCAAAAAGATCCTTGATAATATATTAGCCTATTTGGTAATTTATTAAAGCAACAGGAGGATTTGCTATTTATTTAACTTTTACTCATGATTATCTTTTTTAAATATTATTTCAAATTGTGGTAAGAAGCACATAATGTAATATTTACCATCTTAACCATTTTTAAATGTAGTTTAGTGATGTTAAGTGCATTCACATTGTGCAACCATCATTGCCATCCATCTCAAGAACTCACTCTACCCATTAAACAATAGCTCCCCATTCTCCCTACTCCCAATCCCTGGCCACACCAATCTCCTTTCTGTCTATAAATCTGAGTACTCTAGGAGGACTCATTATTTCTTCAGCAAGAGAAAATAATATAGTTTCCTATAACCTCTGATTGATGCTCTGTGTTGGCTAACATGTGACTGACTCATTGTCAGAATAACTTTTGAAAGGTTTTTTTTTTTTTAATTTTTTTTTCTCCAACGTTTTTTAATTTACTTTTGGGACAGAGAGAGACAGAGCATGAACGGCGGAGGGGCAGAGAGAGAGGGAGACACAGAATCGGAAACAGGCTCCAGGCTCTGAGCCATCAGCCCAGAGCCCAACGCGGGGCTCGAACCCACAGACCGCGAGATCGTGACCTGGCTGAAGTCGGACGCTTAACCGACTGCGCCACCCAGGCGCCCCTACTTTTGAAAGGTTTTAAAGCAGCACAGTGCATTGGGCTTGGTAGAAAAGTAGCATATTCATGATCCTTGGAAAAGTCCTTGAGATGCTGTCCAGTTCAGATCAGGAGCTAACCAGCAGTAGCTGACAGGCAGTAGTCTGAGAGTATAGAATCTGGAGTTGCTTTGTGTTTGAACCATGGGCCACCATTTTCTAATTGTGCAGGGTTGAGCAAGTTGATTGAACTAGGGGAGTCTCAGTTTCTTCATCTGTAAATCAGTAGACCCTTCCGTACAGTGTTGTTATGAGGCTTCAATGAGTTATTATGTATGAAAGCACTTAGAACAGAGGCTAGCTTATACTATAAGCATTTAATCAGTATTAAATACTATTATTTCTCAGGTAAGTTGCTTTCCTGATACCTTGTATTGTCAGTCTGAGCTGACCAGGGAGCACAATTGAACCATGGTTATAGAATATTTTAAGACATCGCTGCAGTCAATGTATTTGAAGTCAGCTGGAACTGGTATATAAAATATGGTCATGGTTAGTAAAGTTTATGGAGTTCTACTTTGGGCCTATGTGTTTCTATAGTTTTGATGATGGAAATATGAAGTGTGAAAATTAATAAGGCCTTAACATGGTGACTCACAACCCTGACTACACTGTCTACTATTCAAAAAGATTGTGAATCAAAGCATCAAGGGTTGTCCAGGTTCCTCTGTATCATGACAGAATCTGGGCATGAGGTGGACTGTGGTTCCAGGTAGGGATTTTCTTCCTTTCCATTAGTTGGAATCCTCTTCTGCTTCCCCCAGGACACAGTGGAAGAAATTGATTGCTTCACTTGAAAACTCAGGAGGTTCCCCCCATTCAGCCCTATTCTTTAATAGTTTCCTTCCTATTATTCCACATTCACAGGCTAAAACAGGGTTGTTCTTTCTCTAAGGATAGAGGTTTTGTCACTTATTTACAATATTTTCTGATTGATATGGTAAGGCAAGAAGGATTATATCAGCAGCCCTGTATTCAGAAACCTGGTGATAGCAACTCACTTGTGAATACCTGGTTCATTTTTCTTGTTTGAAAACTTTGTGTTCTCTGAAGTCTGATTCTCACTGTTATATCTCCATGGCCCATAACAATGCTTGGCATGAAAGAGTGTTCAAGGGGTGCCTGGATGGCTCAGTCGCTTAAACATTCAACTCTTGATTTTGGCTCAGGTCATGATCCCAAGGTTCTCGAGATAGAGTCCAGTGTCTGGCTGTGTGATGACAGCATAGTGCCTGCTTGGGATTCTCTTTCTCTCCCTCTCTCTCTCTCTCTGCCCTTCCCCACTCACGTGCTTGTGCTCTCTCTCTCTCTCTCAAAATGAGTAAACATGGAAAAAAAAACTTTAAAAAGAGTGTTCAAAACATATTTTTTGAATGAAAGAATACATAAATGAATCAATGAATAGCTAGTTTTCTCTGGTGGAGAAGTGAGGAGATCACAGGGAGACATCTAGAAGCAAAAAAGTCTAAGCCCTGTGTACTTGTGCCTGTGAGAACACGCACAAGTTTTCTTTGTTCTTTTGCCAGACAGGACTCACTCCTCCATTGCTAAACCAGCCTGTATTCTTGCAGAGAGCCTGGGAGTAAGGGCATCCCAAGAGGATGCTGAGATTCCCAAAGCAGCTTTTTTCATGGAGCAAATTAAGGACAAATACAAATCATTGTGGGATTTTGACCTAAATCTTAACCCATTTATTTTCTTAAAATAAATCCCTTTTTTTTCTAGTGCCTTTAAAATGTTTGTAAAAAAAAAAGCACCATGCTATCATTGTTGCTTTCTAAATGGAAGACTTTGGAAATAAATGATACGAGTGACAAAACTCCAATGGCTTGTAATTAATGAACCTTTTTTGAAGTTTATCTAACCATTTGTAAGGCAATAGGCTCTACAAGTTTTGCATTTTTTTCCAGTGTCTCACTTTTGTGAAATTGCAACTCACAATTTTATTTCTTTTTAAATTTTTAATGTTTGTTTGTTTTTGAGAGAGAGAGAGAGAATGAGCAGGGGAGGGGCAGAGAGAGAGGGAGACAGAAAATCTGAAGCAGGCTCCAGGCTCTGAGCTGTCAGCACAGACTTGATGTGGGGCTTGAACTCATGAACCATGAGATCATGACCTGAGATGAAATTGGACGCTTAACCCACTGAGCCACCCAGGGGCCCCTTTGCAATTTCACTTCTTAAATCACATGTGCCTTCCTTTGTCAATTTGTTTTAGCTTATCTTTCCAAGTGCATACAGTTACACTTAGCAGATGTTAGTAGCAGGTATTTAAGTTCGTATAATAGTGATATGCATAATCTATTAAACATCCTCCACATGTCAGGCTGACTTTTAATTTAATTTCATTATACTATTTAATTTTTTAAAAATACTGAGATGTAATTTACACATAGAAAAACAAACAAATCTTATTTGTACTGGCAGGTAGATGCACATCAGGTACCAATTCCTTAAATCAAGAAAGAACATTTCATGCAGGAAGGCTCATTCATACAACTGCTCCCAGTCAGTCCCCCATTTCCAGAGGCAATCGTTACTCTGGCTTCTATCACCACATAATAGTTGTACCTGTATGAAGGGAATATTTTTGTATCTGACTTTTTCCCCTTCTCTTCTTTTAAATTTTACTTTATTTTAATTCCAGTTAACATACAGTGTTATATTAGTTGCAGGTGTAATATGTAGTGATTCAGCACTTCCATACATCACCTGGTGCTCATCACAAGTGCACTCCTTAATCCCCATCACTTATTTCACCCATCCTCCCACCCACCTCCCCTCTGGTAGCCATCAGTTCCCTATAGTTTAAAATCTGTTTCTTGGTTTGTCTCTCTCACTCTTTTTCCTTCTCATTTGTTTTGTTTCTTAAATTCCACATATGAGTGAGATCATACAGTATTTGTCTTTCTCTGACCAACTCATTTTGCTTAGCATTAGACTCTTTAGCTCTAGCCATGCTATAGCAAATGGCGAGCTTTCATTCTTTTTTTATGGCTGAGTAATATTCCGTGTGTGTGTGTGTGTGTGTGTGTGTGTGTGTGTGTGTGTGTGTGTG
>NW_024412396.1:35668697-35864275 GCF_014898765.1 Herpailurus yagouaroundi | reverse complement strand
GTGTGTGTGTGTGTGTGTGTGTGTGTGTGTGTGTGTGTGTGTGTGTGTGTGTCTGTGTGTGTGTGTATGTCTGTGTATAAACACACACACCCCACATCCTCTTTTTCCATTTATTAATCGGTGGATACTTGGGCTGCTTCCATATCTTGGCTATCATAAATAATGTTGCTATAAACATAGGGGTGCATGTATCCTTTTGAATGAGTATTTCTGTATTTTTTTTGGGTAAATACCTAGTGGTGCGGTTAAATTTCTGAGGATCCTCCATACTGTTTTCCATAGTGGCTGCACCAGTTTGCATTCCCATCAAAAATGTGAGAGGGTTTCTTTTTCTCCATATCCTGGCCAAAAATTGTTATTTTTTGGTGATTTGATTTTAGCCATTCTGATGGGTGTGACATGATATCTCACTGTAGTATTGATTTGCATTTCCCCGATGATGGGTGATGATCAGCATCTTTTCATGTGTCTGGCTTTTTTTTCTTAATACATGCTTTTGAGATTCATTCATGTCATTATATATATTAAGAGTTTGTTATTTTTGTATTATTGTGAAATATTCTACAATGTGAATATACCACAATTAACATTTACTTGTTGATAAACATTTGGGTTCTACCCTTATTTTTTGGCTATGATGAGTAAAGCTACTAGGCACATTATTGAACATACCATTTTGTGGACCTGTAGAAACATTTCTCTTAATTATGTACCTAGAGGTATAATGGAAAGGCATCGGGTAGGGCTCTTTTAGTTTTATTCGAATTCTAAACAGTTTTCCAATGTAATTCTGTCATTTTGTACTCCTATCAACAACACATGAAAGTTGAAGTTTTCCATATCCTCACCATTACTTGCTATTGTTTAGACTCTTTAATTTCAGACATTCTAATGGACTAATGGAATCTCCTAGTGCTTTTTCCCCCACTGAAATGTATCAAAATATAATTTACATATAATAAAATGCGCTCATTTTAAGTGTATGAGTTGATGAGTCTCCAAAATTGTATAAAACCACGTAACCACCATCCCAATCCATTTTTAGGTATAAATGTTCTGTAATTGCCAATTAGGTCACATTAATATCTTTTTTTTCATATTTTCTATGTCTGGGGTTCTGTGATAACTCATAATGCCTAATGCATGCATTTTATGGATGTGGAATGGTGCTAGTTACATATCATATTTGGAAAAATTGTAAAAAATAGTTATTCAAATCATTTTTTAAGTTAAATTTTTTTTTTACAACTCTAGTTCAGGAAAGCTGTTCTATATCCTTACTGTTTTTCTGTTTTTTTGTCTATTTTAACTATTTCTTTTTTTTTTTTAAGTTTATTTATTTATTTGAGAGAGACAGAGACAGCATGAATGGGGGAGGGACAGAGAGAGAGAGAGAATCCCAAGCAAGTTCTGTGCTGCCATCATAAAGCCAGATGTGGGGCTCAAAGTCACAAACTGTGAAATCACGACCTGAGCCAAAACCAAGAGTCAGACGCTTAACCGATTGAGCCACCCAGGCACTCCTTAACCATTTCTGAAACAGGGATTAAAAACAAACTTTTTTTTTAACATTTATTTATTTTTAAGAGACAGAGAGAGACAGAGCATGAGCAGGGGAGGGGCAGAGAGAGAGGGAGACACAGAATTCAAAGCAGGCTCCAGGCTCTGAGCTGTCAGCAGAGAGCCTGATGCAGGACTCAAACTCACAAACCGAGAGTTCATGACCTGAGCCAAAGTTGGATGCTTGCTCAACTGGCTGAGCCACCCACGCGCCCCTGAAAGAGGGATTTTTAAGTCTCCAATTATGAAAGTGGATTTTTTCTATTTATCCCTTTAGTTTTTTCAGGCTTTGCTTGATATAATTGAAGCTCTGTTATTTGTTGCATACACATTTATGAGTGTTATATCTTTCTGATAGTCTCTCAAGTAATTATAAAAGTATGCTAATGCTCCTTATTTTGAAGTGTACCTCATGTTCCTTTCTTATGTTTATTGTTTGCATGTATCTTTGTCTACTCCCCAGCTTTTAGTTTATCTAAATCTTTATAAAGCATGTCTTGTATAGACTGCATACCTTTGAGTCTTGCTGTTTTATTCAGTCTAACAATCTCTTCTTTTTTCCTTCAATTTTATTTTTATTTTTAAAACTAATTATTATTTTTTGTTGCATGTGTGTGTGAGAGAGAGAGAGAGCACACGCAAGTGGGAGAGGGGCAGAGAGAGAGAGAGAGAGAGAGGGAGAGAGAATCTTAAGCAGGCTCTATGCCCAGTGCAGGCTCTATGCCCAGTGCAAAGCCCAATGAGGGGCTTGATCTCAATACCATGAGATCATGATATGGTCTGTTATTTTTAATAGTTGCTATACAGCTAATATCCTTAATTTATCAAATTTTACTTGGAATGGAAATTTAGCATCTTTAACCACTTAATCTTTACATCTGCTCTATGAAGTATGTATTATTATCCAGACTTTGTAGACAGATGAATAAACATGCCCAAAGGGGTACATAAGTTGTTTAAAGTAATATATGGGAATATGTGGAACAAAGACATCATCTAAAGAATGGTAGGTACTCAAATGGCTCTGATGATATTTAGTTCAGTGTTTTTTTTCCATATAGTCATTGCTTATGCAAATGACCTTTATGAATAGCATCAAAAAATATTTGCACTAAGGACTTGGTGAAATATCCTCAATGCTTCTCATGAAAGAAATTGACATTTTGAGACTATAAGATTGTTGCTTTCTTGTTGAAAAATTCTTTAATTACATGGAAATATTATTGATAAGTTTCCCCAGGAGAACAAGTCGAGGAATTACAGAGGGAAAATAATGAATGTTTTAAACTTTGGAGGTGGAAGAATATTTTAACTTTGGGTTTATTATGAGAATGAAAGGCTGAAGTGATATAAAATGAAGGTAGCCTATATTTATTGATCATATACTATGTATTAAGTGCTTTTCAAATATTATCACATTTTTTTTCTCTTTATTTCTTGGCATATGTTGACCAACCTCTTCCTAAACCCTCTACCTTCTAGCCCCTGGTAACCACTCTTCTACTCTTTGTTTCTATGAGGTCAACTTTTTTAGATTCCACATTGAAGTGAGATCATGAAGTATTTATCTTTCTGTATCTGGCTTATTTCACTTAGCATAATGTCCTCCAGGTTCATTCATATTGTCGTGATTCGCAGGATTTTCTTCCTTTTTTTAAAGGCTGAGTAATAGTCCTTTACATACATGTATATTCCATTATATATATATATATGTTATTATATATTATGAGCATGGAAATGCAGATATGCCTTTGAGATATTTTCTTTGGATATGTACCCAGAACTGGGACTGCTGGATCCAAATATTAGCACATGTAATTCTTACAATAATCATATGTGGTGGATATGTTTTCATATCTAATTTGCAGATGAGGAAATTAAAGCACAGAAAGGATGCAATGTGTCCAGGATCACATACCTGGAAAAAGAGAACTAGTCAGGTCAACTTGAAAGTCTTTGTTCTTAACCACTATACAAGCTGAAGTTACAGAGGAGAGGGTGGTTTTCAGTTTCCAGCTCTTCTGGACTCTGTTTTGTGTAAGCCTCACAACAACTTTGTGAAGTCAATAAATGCAGTTATGATTTTAATGATGGAAAGATGGAGGCAGTGGCTAGGCAATACATCTAGTATTGCCATCAGGAAAGGTCTGCTGTGTCCAAGACTCCTCCAAGTCACCAGGATGGACCTATCCTGGAATGGAATAGGATCAGAAGAGGCAGAACCAGATCAAATGAAGTACAGAGCATGTAGTGGGTTCCAAAGGCTGAAAGTGGAAGAGTTTGAAAATGATTCTGGATACCTATTTTGAAAAGTTTGAGAGAACAACAACAAAAAAAGCAAAACGTGGCAAGAAAGTTCCATTCTAGAGTACCGAGAAATCAGGTAATCTTAGAGTCTAGGAAAGGCTAAGTTTACACTGCAGAAAAGATCGAATTAAAATTTTTTTTCTCCTGCAAGTTTCACACCAAAAACAGATTTTCACTTATTCTCTATATGAATGAGAATTCTGCAAAGGAAGTTCACTGTCTAAAATTAGTTATATGTATTAGAGAAAAAGCTGAGTTTTCCCTGTGGGTGAAGCTGAATTTGTTGAATTTTTAACCTTAATTTATGGAAAAAAATTCCTACTTCAGAATTGGACTTAGTAAAGGTTTTGAATCACTTTTGATATATTTCCATTGGTTTTCTTGTAAGTATATAGATTCATACTTTGCAAAACCACAGCACATTTTGCTAATGGCCTGAACTTTTTCTTTTTAAGCCTATAAAACTGAAGTAAAGTAAGTGCTTTAGAGAATGCCAAAGGACAACAGCCAAACAGTTAACCTTGGTTCCTCACTAGAATGGATTTATTGAAAGAAGATTACCAGCTCTTTCTTTCGATTGCTCCAATTTGTTTGACAGGTTACAATAATAAGTAGGCATCACTTTTGAAATAGCAATAATTATAGTAATAATGAAAGGAAATCATAGTATGTTTTATGAGCTAATACTAAAGACAAGCTAATGTGTGTTTTGAGCTTCTGAGAGGAAGAACAGGGTTCCTTCCTGTAATCAGAAAGTTTTTTTGTAGTAATAGATATATTGAACTTTGATTTCTAGTATAAACTGAATTACATCTACGTGTGTTTGTTAGGGACTTGAACAAAATAGTAGAAAGCAAAAAAAAAAAAATCTATTATCCATTCAAATGAATTTACTTGATAATCCAATTTTATTGATCATTTTCAGTCTTTCTCTTTGATTCATAATGAGGAATCAGTGAGAAATCTGAAGGATTCTGTTAGTAAAGTAGTCTGGAGAAAGCTTCTCTTTATTTTTGCCTGATGCTGTTTCCTTTTTAAGCTTTAATGATATATATTTCACTAGGGTCCATGAAAAGGGCTAAGTAAACAAGACTGGACCATTCTAGAGAAAAATGGCAATATTTGAGATAAGCAGAGACAGATTTAGAGGAGATTTTATAGGTGAGAAGCACAGCTATATATCAACGATCTTAATATCCTGAATCACATATGTCTGTAACGGACAAAATATAACATCAGGTTTTTTTGAGCCCACTCAAGTTTCACATGGAATTAAATCTTATGGTTGCAGTGTCCACCTGGAGAACTTCAGTAGATGAAATAAATTAGTATTTTGTTATATACACACAAATGTACATATATGCCAAAAACATTTGGGCTCGTCTTCTACATACTGTATACTGACTTTTTTTTCCACTTTACTGGATATTTTCGACATCTTCTAATATCACTGTTTTTTATCAACATGAAGTCTGTCTAGTATACCATTTTGTAGATGCCCTATAAGCATCAAGTTTTCCAGCACTGAAACTTTGTGGGTTTTTGTTTTTTTTTCCATTTTTTCACTACTGAAATACTCCTTGATTTTGAACATCTTTGTATTTGAGTCTTTGGTAACTTTTTTTTGTTATTTCCTTTGGGTGAATTCTTTGAAGTGAAGTTCTGGGTCAAAAGATATGAATGTTCTTAAGACTTTTGATACAAATTCCTTTCAGAAAGGAAATTTCCTTTCAGAAGGATTGACCTAATATGTATTTCCACTGTGTGAGATTGCCTGTTTATCCAAAAAAATTAGGTATTATCCCTAAAATAATTTTTATCAATTTTAGAAGCAAAGACATACTTATTTAATTTTTTGAATACTAATGAAGCCAGTGTTTTTTTTGTTGTTGTTATATTTGTTGCCATTTGCATTTACTTATGAATTCTTAGTTCAGATCTTTTACTTGGTTTTCTACTGTAGTATTTCTCTTGGTAAAAAATATTTATGCAATAAAGACGGTAACTTTTTCTGTTACGTATATTTTATTAATATTTTTCAGCTTTTTGTTTGATGTGTTTACTGGTGTTTTTGACATATAGAAGTGTTATTCTATGTGTGTGATCAAATCTATTACTAATTTCCTTTCTTTACTTTTATGCATAAAAAAGATTCCTTCACCTTGAGATTAAAAAATACTCATTTTTTTCTATTCCTTGAATGTCATATTTTTTTATATTTCAACATTTCGTCAGTTTTGAATTGGATATGGAAACCCATCTTTATTTCCAACTTAACCAATCACTTTAGCATCATTTACTGATTATTTATTATCATCCTCTGATTTGAGTTACTACCTTTACAATCTACTAAATATGTATTTTTACTTATATTGCTTCTGAACTTTCTGTTCTGTTACACAGATCTGCTTATTAGCATACTAGTTCTACTCTATTTTAATTATTGTAGCTTAGTAATATATTTTATTGTCAGGTAGTATGGTTTCCCCTTTATTTTTGTGGGGTTTTTTTATGGGCCCAGCACACTTTTGTGTTTTTTTTTAAACATGTACTTGGCCAGGGGCATCTGGCTGGCTCAGTTGGTAGAACATGTAATGCTTGATCTCAGGGTCATGAGTTCAAGTTCCACGTTGGGTGTAGCGCCTACTTAAAAAGAAAAAGTAGCATTAAAAAAACAAAACATGCACTTGGCCATTCTTTTGTCCTTATTCATGAACCTTAACATTTTTTTCTTGGACTACAAAAATAAAATAAAAGACAGCAAATATTTGGTTGAGCTGGATATGCTCTCCATTTATTCAGGTATTCTTTTATGTTTTTTCAGAGGTGTTTCACAGTTTTTCTCATGTACTTTCTGTACACTTTTCCTTCTTCTTTGCTCCCTTTTTTCCCCAGGTAGTCTTCTGGACTAATTTGCCTGAAGCATTCCTAAGGTTGTTGTCATCTCTGCCTCTGTAATGGCGACTTTCCTCCTTGACATATAGAAGTGTTTACCTATCTAAGTCCACCGTTACCTAAATCCAAATCCCGTTCCCTTTAAAATCCAGCTTCCACCCCCTCCCCTTTCCAGTTTTATCTCCTGTTACTCCCCAACACATGCCTTTTGCCCAGAACAATTTGGCTTTTTTGCCTTCCCTCAATGAAGAATTTTAGTTTTCTTGCCTCTGCTCCTTTGTTCACATAATTTTCTCTGTCTGGGTTGTCATCCCTTCTGTTTTTCCTAATGGTAACAAGTTATAGCAGCATGTCTACTGATGAGAACAAGAGACTAAAACCTCTGGAAACCATGTGTTATGAAGAGGAGTTGTGAGAACTGACAAAATTAGGCATATGGCCTGGGAAGGCCCTTAATGCCTCTGAGCCTTAATTAATCTCTCTGTAGAATGAGGACAAGAATAGGACCCACCTCATAGGATTGTTGGAGCGATAACATGGGGTGATGCAGGTAAAGCACTCGGCAGCATGCTTGAGGCATAGTGAATGCAGTGAATGCTAAAAAAATTTAACTGACGTGGGAGGCGAAATAAAGTGTTCTCCATCCAAAGATGTCCATGTACCAATCCCAGCAACCTGTGAACGTTACAGGGCAAAAAGGACTTTGCGGATGAGATTAATAAGGACCTTGAGATGGGGAGATTATCCTGGATTATCCAGGTGGGCCCAGTGTAATCACAATGGGCCTCATAAGAGAGGGACTGGAGGGTCAAAGTCAGAGAAGGAGATGTGATTGCAGAAGCAGAGGTCAGAGCGATGGGAGGAAGGAATCGAGGCAAGGAAAGGATTCTCCCCTCAGAACCTCCAGAAGGAATGCAACCCTGACCACAACTTGATTTTAGCCCAGACTTCTCAGCTGCATAAATGTAGGCTGATAAATATATGTTGTTTGAAGCCCTTAAGCGTGTGGTAATTTGCTATTGCACTAATAGGAAATGAATACAATGTTATAATTAATTTTACCATCATCATTAGAGTAATTATTAAACCTGGAAAAAAGAAGCCTTAGGATATGATCACAGTATTCATACAATTAAGGAATTTTCATATGGAAGAGTGATTCTAGGTGGTCCAGGTGGCGGAACCAAGGTCAATGGTTGGAAGTTGTAAGGAAAGACATTTTGAGTAATTAAAAAAATCACTTCCCAAAAGTACAATAAAAGTAAATTACTGCTATATTGGAGTAGTTGAAGCAGCCACTGGATGACCTCTTATTGAATAAGTTGTTCATGCACCCTGTAGAGATTGGGACAAAATTTCAGTCTTTGAACCTAGCCTGCATGCCTTTCCTTTTGGTGTGTTTTCATTGTCACGCCAACAAAAGCGATTGCTTATGCACATTCTCTCTGTGTTTTGTTCCCATTACTCTTGGATGTCCCACCTCCATGGTATTTATCACATATGACCTTATGTTAAATATTTAGATTCCAGGACTCTTGAGAACCTGGTCAGTGTCTTGCACAACTTAGTAACTTTCACATGGCTTGGCATGGTTTCTCTAGCTCACCAAAAATATGTTGAAGGAAAGATTAAATTCATCACAGTTCAAGTGTATAAAATATTCATATTTTCATCCATCTTCCTTTGGGTTGGTTCATGGAATGAGAGACTATTTCTGCAGTTATTTTAATGTTGATTCGGATTTTTATTTTCATGAAGTTATGAAACCCAGGACATGTGGGTAATACCTGTTGAAAGGAATGTCTAGTTCTCTGCCTTAAAATCTCTGAGATAATTAGTGTTGTTTTAAGACCCTAAGTTTGTAGGCTTCCTATTACTAAATGCTTTCCATTTGTCTTTTATACGATTTGCCTGCAGGATTTTTGAAATCCATGCAGTCTCTTGGAAACTTGAATTCTATTCCTGATCTGTACCAACCTTAAACCCAGGCCAGAGGGAACTCTGTGACCTGGATCTTGTTCTTAAGAGGGCTCTGTGTATCACGAACACTGAGACCCAAAGATTTAAAGACTTAAAAACTCTCCCATCTTGTAGAACTTATTTTTTTCCAAGTTCAGAAACCAATTGAGCAAATGAGACCAGGCAAGGACTCAGAGGTGAGATTGTGGGAGTCCACAAGGAAGAAGGAGAATATTACAGCTTCTGTCCTGGACTCTAAAGGGTGCTGAGGCTGCCCGGGCTCCCCAGGTAACTGCACTCCTGCTCTCTGCTCTGCTCAGGCAGGCTTGTTTTGGGAGGCCTCTGGAAATCCCAAGTCTGGGAATTGGGAGTTGCAGGAGAAGCTTGGTTCTGTGAGTCCTCTCAGGGTTCCCGGAGGCCCAGCTTCTGTCCTGCCCCCGCATTTTCATGCCCTCGTTCAGGCTTGCCAGGAGTAGGGAGGGCCCTGTAAGAGCAGCTTCTTAGCCTCTAGCTCTTGGGGCCCAGGAGAGAATGTGGGCTGGGAAGAGGCACAGTGTGATTTATTGCTTTTATATATGAAATTTGTGCTGTAAGCCTCTATTTGCACTCTTGCCACAGGCCCAGCAAATGTTAGGGGAGGACCTTCTTCTGACTCTACCAGCTTTTAACTTTTATCTTGGACTTAAACAAATAATTTTTTAAAATAAAAAAAGAAGATAATATTTTTGTTTAGAGGTGACCACAGAATGGCTTTTTGTCTAATTTGTTCACTGTTATATCCTATACCTGTAGGGGTGCCTGGTACAGAGTGGGTGCTCAACACATTTTGGTGAGTAAATGCATAAAATTACTATTTTCTTCTTCAAAAAACAATTTTATTGAGGTATAATTGACATACAACAAACTGCACGTATTTAAAGGGTGTATTGAGTTTGACATGTATAAATCTGTGTAACCATCGTGACAATCAAAATAATGAACATTCCCACACCCGAAACAGTTTTTTGGTGCCCCTTTATATTCCATCCCTTCCACCCCTAGCCCCCAGTCTGATTTCTGTTACTATACTAGTTTTCATTTTTTAAGATTTTACATAAATGTAATTATATAATATGTACTCCTTTTTGGTTTAGCTTCTTTTATTCAGTATCATTATTATAAAATTCATCCATACTGTTGGGTGTGTCAATATTTCACTCCTTTTTTATTGCTAAGTCCATTGCATGGAAACACCATAATTTGTTTATCAATTTTATCTATTGAGAACCACTTGAATTGTTTCTGATTTGGGGCTGCTACAAATGAAGCTGCCGTGAACACTATGTACAAGTGTTCATATGGACATATGCTTTCATTTCTCTTGGGTAAATACCTGGGAGAGAATGGCTGGATCATAAGGTAGGTATAGTTTTAAGTTTGTAAGAAACCACCAAACTTTTTTTCAAAGTGCTTGTACCATTTTATATTCCCACCACCTTGTGAGAGTTCCAGTTCCTTTGTATCCTCACTGACATGTCGTATTGTCAGTCTTTTTAATTGTGGCCATTCTAATAGGTGTGTAGTGATGTTTCATTGCACTGTTAACTTGAACTTCCCTGATGACTCATAATGTTGAACATCTTTTCTGTTCATATTTGCCATCCACATATCTTCTTTGATGAAGTATCTGTTCGAATCTTTTGCCCATGTTATTATTACATTTTTTTCTTACTGAGTTTTGAGTGTACTTTATATATTCTGCACACAAATCCTTTCTCAGATATGATTTACAGATGTTTTCTCTCATTCTGTGGCTTGTCTTTTCATTCTCTTAACAGTCTCTTGGAAGAGCAGAAGACTTATTTTTTATTAAGTCCAATTAATCGATTTGCTCTGTTATGGATTGCTGTCTTTTATGGATTTTACTCTTGTATCTAAGAAATCTTTGCCTAACACAAGGCTGACAAAGGTTTTCTCCTATTTTTTTTTTTTTCTGGAACTTTTATAATTTCAAGTTTTGCAAATAAGTCTAAGATCCATTTTGAGTTAGATTTGTATATGGTGTGAAATACGGCAAGAACTAACTTCCTTCCCCCTTTCCTTCCTCCCTCCCTCCTTTCCTTCCCTCCTTCCTTCCTTCCTTCCTCCCTACCTTAAGTGGATATCTGTTTTTTCTGGCATTATTTGTGGAAAGACTCTCCCTTCTCTCCTGAATTGCCTGTTTTGAAAACAAGTTGTGCATAAACTCTCTTGCACTGTTAGTGGGAATGCAAACTGGTACAGCCACTCTGCACTTGATCTTAGCCAAAAGGCCGAGAAGCGATTGGTACAGCCACTCTGGAAAACAGTATGGAGGTTCCTCGGAAAGTTAAAAATAGAACTACCCTGTGAGCCAGCAATTGCACTACTAGGTATTTACCCAAAGAATGTAAAAATACTAATTCAAAGGGATACATGTACCTCTATGTTATAGCAGCATTATATGTAATAGCCATATTAGGGAAGTGGCTCAAGTGTCCATTAATTGATGGATAAAGAAGATGTTATATATATATTACTTTCTTACTTATATTACTTTATTACTATATATATTATATATATAACATTATATATATATATATTATATATAACATTATGCTAAGTGAAATAAGCTCAGAGAAAGACAAACACCATATGATTTCACTCATATGTGGAATTTAAGAAATGAACAGACAAAACTAGCAAAGAGAAAAAGAGAGGGAGAGAGGCAAACCAAGAAACAGACTCTTAACTATAGAGAACAAGCTGATGGTTATCAGAGGGGAGGGGGATGGGTGAAATAGGTGATGGGGATTAAGGAGTGCACTTGTCCTGATGAGCACTGGGTGTTGTATGGAATTGTTGAATTGCTATATTGTACACCTGAAACTAATATAACACTTTATGTTAGCTAATCAGAATTAAAATAAAAACTTAAAAAAAAAAGGTGTCCATGTAAGTGTGGGGTCTATTTTTGGACTCTATTCTGTTCTTTTGATCTGTCTTTAAGCCAGTACTATACTCTCTTGATTATTATAGTTTTACAGTAAGTTTGGACATTAGGTAGTGTTTGTCCTCCGACTTGGGTCTCCTTAAAGAAATGATTTTTGAATCAAAGGGAAATTCTGAAGTATCGTTTAGAAGAATCTTCAGTGTTTCAGAGCTAGAATTTGTTTTGGGGAGCAAAGATGTCTATATGACCTTTGTTATTGTTTGTGCTCTGAAAAAAATGGAGTTACCATATTATTTACTGGAGCATGCACAATCTCTAAAGCTAATGTATAAATCATGTCACTAACTTTTAAACTATTATTTAATGTTTTCCGGCAGTTTAAAATTTTACATTACTAGTTTGAATATTTTCCAATCACAACGAGACAGTCAATATTTACTCTATTCTTTTTCAATCTTTCTCTACCCCTTAGATTTTGTATCACCCATGTGAATCCATGTGGATATAAATGTCTTGTTTTCAGATAAATCTTTGAGTTATGAGCTCTTTTTCTAGGTTTGTAAGCTCTGCATCTTGGAAAATATTTGTTCAAGCTTCAGTTTGGCAGTTACCCAGATGTGTCTTGTCATTTATTTTTCTCCTGAGGCCCTTTGTCATACTCTCTTCCAGACGTGCTCTGTGTACCTCATTTATAAAGATGCTTCCTGATGTGTAATCTTTTTAGAGTGCAGTCTTGACTTGCTTTGCATAGTTTTTTTCTTGACTACCCCTGCTGTAAAGGGAATGAGGGGGAAAGTGACAAAGTGGGTTGATTGCCTATTAAAGATAAATGAGAAGAGAAAAGATAAATAAATTGTCTATAACTTATTATAATTATAAAAAATTATTGTGAAGTGGAGAACAAATATAATTATAAAATATATCTTTATAAAAGATACTAATCTTTTTTATCTTTAAAAAATCTAAATATAATTAATTATATTTATAGGTAAATATAATGACCCTGTTCTGATCCTTACAACCCTGATTTCAGGTTATAGTTTTTCCTGTCTCTGCTCTTTAGGTGCTTGGCATGAACTGTGACTCTCAGAAACCCATGGTTTTGAATCTAAGCCAGATTTGCCAGAGTTAAGGGGGATGATCTATGTGATGCCAGGGAAATGCTGCCTCAGAAGGCCTCAACTAGAGGGGCCATCTTCTGTTCTCGAGAGGGTGAGGCGTGAACGGTGCAGAATGTTGGCTGTGTAAAGGCAGGTGGCCCTTCTTCAGAGTATAGTGGAAGGCAATTGGTGTTTTCTAATGTCAAGAAGCTAGCACAGTCATAATTTAACATTTTTTCTTTTGATTTATAACCTATAACTTTAACTTTTATCTTTAAACCCATACTTGCTGGGAAACTGATCTAAAACACCCTTGTATCTTCTTATGAACTTGTCCAGGACACCTTGATTAATAATAGTAATAACAATAATAATGGTAGGTGATAGTTATTCCTTCCACCTTGATTCCTTCCACCTTGGTTAATAATAGTAATAACAATAATAATGGTAGGTAATAGTTATTTAGCCCTTACTACATGCCAGGCACTGTTCTAAGGGACTTACATATGTTAACTCATTCATTCATGACAACCACCCTGTGGATGAGGTCTATTTCTATCCTTATTTTACAGAAAATTGAGGCACAGAGAAGTTAAGCACTCGCTGAGGTCACACAGTTAGGAACAGAGCTGTTACTTAAACACAAGTGATCTGCTTCTTAGTTGGGAGGGGACTCAATCCTCTGATTTTAAATGAAGAGAGGACTGAAGAGGTTAAATGATCTGCCTCAGAGGCACCCGCTGTCTAGGAGCCAGAGCAGGGATTTGTCCTCAGGTACTTGTCACTCCCTCGTGGGTGCTTTTCCACAGTGCTTTTTCCCTGCTACCCTCTGTTGCCTGACTATAGTCCCCTTTCCCCTGGGCTCCCCTTTCTTCAAGTCTCACAGAGCTCTCTTTCTGTTATCCCTGCCTGGGCTGGAGCACTCCCTAAGCTTCCTGACTTAATGAGCAGTGCTGGTGTTGCAGGTTCTGTGAGTGAGAGGGTTGGGTCGTCCCTTGTGGCTTGCTGTTTGATCATTTTCTTACAGCATGCACTTGAAGAGTCAGCACAAAGCGTCTTTAATGCTGGCACTGAAGAAGTTTGGCTACTTTAATATTCAGACTCATATCCGATGAAGCTGGGATTGCTTTCCAGCAGGCATTACCCACATCGATCCAGATTCCCTATAATGCCTTCAGGAAGGCATCGTAACAGCTGTGTGGTGCTGGTGGGCAGACAGCTGACCATGCAGAGAGGGCTTCAGAGTTGCCCATTCTGTGGCTGAGCTGTTTGGGTGACTGTGTTCCAGTTAAAATCCTTTCAGAGTTTACTCTGCTGTCACAAGAAAATCATATGTAAGAGTAAACACATGCCAAAAATACTATTTTTGAGAGAAAACTCTTCAAAAACCAGTGCCTGATTGTACAGTTTGTGTATACAAGGTACAGTTGTGTACCTTGGGATACCATAGTCATTAGTGTTATTTGACAAGTATTTTTGGTTTTCCTCGGGGCACACTCCCATTCCCTGGAAATTAGGAATGGCCGTGTGATTTACTTTGGTCGATGGAACATGAATGGCAATGTCATGCACCTCACTGAGGTGAAAGTTTTAAGAGCTGTGTGCTTGGCCACATTCCCCTTGCCCTGCTTCCTATAGGTGGAGAGGTGGGGCCTTTCTCAGGCTGGTCGGCGTGTGAGGACTGTGGAGCCTGCCTGGACAGGCCGCATGAGCAAGAAATGAAACGTTCTGTACCCCTTTGCTTGCCTGTTTGTTTGTACTTTTCATATGACAGTAATTACAGATTTATAAGAAATTGCAAAGATAGTACAGAGAGGTCCCTTGTACCCTTCACTCAGTTTTCTCCAATGGTTCGATCTTACATAACCATAAAACGCTGCGTTAAGTTGCTGAGATTTGGAGGTTACCTCAGCATTATCTATTCTATTTTGACTAATAGAGATGCTTTCCTTTTTAAAAGTATGTACCTTAATTGCAGGGACATGAAACTCTTTCAGACTCACATCATATTTTAATTTCCCCTCTTTTATCAAACAGTATATATATTTTTATATAAATATATATATTTATATACACACATATATTTATTCTCTTTTTGTCAGATCACAGGCTCCCTAAGAGAGCACATCTGATTTACCTTTGAATCCCTCCCAACACAGCAGTGTGTGTTGTGCACTCTAAAATGCATATTAGTGAATGAATGATAGATTGCTGTGTAGAAAGGATGGGAAATAAGAAGCTCATCTGGGGACCTAAAAGGTGCTAAATACCCTGAAATTCACCATCATCCAGCTGCTTCAATATTCAGCTATGAGATCAAGCAGAGATGTGGTAAAAGCCTAGGAGGTTGCATAATACAATATTTGGCAGAAGTGGGGTTGGCAGAGAAGGCACTTACCATACAGCTTTATTCATTAGGCATAGAATTCTGTCTTGCACCATTTTTAGGCCACCTTGGTTCCTTATTGCCTATAACTTTTTAGTGGTTTAGAAACTTTATCTGTGAATGTATGTCTTTAAAAAAGTTTTTTTCATGTTATTTTTGAGAGAGAAAGGGAGGGGGGGAGGGGTGGGGGAGGGGAAGAGAGAGAGGGGCAAACATAGAATCTGAAGCAGGCTCCACGCTCTGAGCTGTCAGCACAGAGCCCGATGTGGGGCTCAAACTCACGAACCATGAGATCATGACCTGAGCCGAAGTCAGATGCTTAGCCGACTGAGCCACCCAGGTGCGCCGAACGTGTATCTTTTTAGAGTCATGGTTTTCATACTGAAATCGTGGTACCTCTCTCTTCCCCACTATTAGATTTTTCCACCATCTACTTTTGGCCTATGAGACCCCAAAATCACACTGCCACTTATAGTTAGCAGTGCATTTACCCCTGTGGCATAGCAGGGAGGAGCTGGCCAGACAAGAGCCGGGACAGATTTGGACCACTGGTGTCTGGATTAAGGCAGTTTGCAGTTCCTGTGCTGCTGGTATGCAAAAAGAGGCTCTGCAGCCTTCACTGCAGGCCACAAAACACCCGCTCATCCTCACCAATCTCTTCTTTCAGGCCTCTGTCATCTACCCTCTGTGTTCCTATCTAGTGTCTTCCACAATCCTCTTAAGGTGGGTTTTGTCCAGCCCAGAAATGAGCACAGCTCTCCAGGGAGAGTCAGGCTTGTCGGAACATAATCCCTGGCATCGGTTTAGGTATTACAGCCAGCCTCTCTCTCCCTTTTTTCCTCTTGCCCTCCCTCTTCCCCTGCACCCCCTCCATTATAATGGTTCGACTTAACCCAATACTTCACTACCGAGAAAATGATTCCATCAAGTGTAGACTTGATCACATTTGTTTAATTCTTCAGCTCTCCTTTTAGAATAAAAATGAAGGACAAATGTTTGAAGGCCTTCAGGAAATAATTGAAAAGATACACACCAAACGTCCACGTCAGGAGAGATGATTCTGAACTATCGTTAAAGATGTAAGGTTGCATTTGCCAAGCTACATTCCAACGTGAGACGAACGAAAGTAAACAAGCCTCCTGAACTCATTCCCAGGGAGGTAAGTAGGGTGAAAACTTATTTTGGGCCTACATGGCTCATTAAACACGCAAACACCCTGTCCATTGGCTTGTATGGGAGAGCTTAGAGCAGATACCAAGATGAGTGGAAACAAATCATACCTAGGCTGCAACTTCTGGGAGTATGTCTTAAAGAACTATTTGAGATCAAAATACTTGTCTCAAGTGAAAATATATCCCGAGGAAATCATAAGGAAGTTTGATACAGAGCAGAGGAGAGAAGGCATCAGACAGGGCTATTATGGGTTATTTGGGGTGGCTGACCTGAGCCTTTTGTTGGAAGCAAGGTAGCAACCGATTTGAGAAGGCTGAGCTTCTTATTTGTGAAGGACAGACAATGACTGAGGCTTTCTCCTGGGATGAGGCTGCCTGACTTATTTTCAGTTCCAGCCCGATAGTCCTTGGAGCGGATGTAAAGAGTTATGGAGTCTATTGTTTTCTCAATGTTTCCATGACTAGTTGCTAGGACTGCGTATGCAGTGAGTGTGGGCTGGTGAATGACTGGGTGGGCAAAATAAAATGGTCTGCCCAGGTTGCTATGACAGCCAACAGGAGGGCAAGTCCGGTGAGAAAATGAACCCAACCGATGCAAAGGAGAAAAGTGCAGTAAGAATCACACATGTGCATGTCCTTTGTTGGCTGTAGATTCATTTAGTGCCCCCAGATCTTCATCTGGTTGCATGCTTCTTGCCATCCAGATACCAGCTGGAACGCTGCTTCCTCAGAAGGGCCCTCCTTGACCACCTGCTCTAAATACCACACCCCATGTCCCAGCACTCTCTGCCAGTCAAGTCTGTTTCTTTTCTTTGTACTCATCATTAGCTGATGTTGTGTTTTGGGTTATTTGTGTACTGTCACTAGCATGTAATTACCATGAAATCAGGTGCCTGTCCTTCCCCCATGGTATCCTCAGAGCCTTGCATGGATCCTAGCACCGAGTAGGGGCTCAGTAAACATTTGCTAGACAAAAAACTGCGTACTGCTTGTGGGGAAATCCTGTATGACTCATCTTTGAATTTTAAATTTCTGGCTCCAAAGCATTTATTGAGCAAATGTAGGCTACTGTAAAGCGGGGAGATAATTCCTGTGACCTTTGTCTTCCTTGTCATTTGGTCCCAGGAGCTGTCAGCCAAAACAAAGTGTGGAAGGAACTCAGGGGCTTCCAGTGAGCTGCTCAAAATTGTGGTTTTATGGTCAGACTGGGATTGGAAACGTGGCAGTCTGAATATGGAGATGAAACAGACACAGCTTGCTAGAACGTAGAACAATAATCACTAATAGTTATGAAGCACTTACTATGTGCCAGCTCTTGCACTGAGCACTTTATATACACTGTGTCACTGAATCCTCGCAACAGAATAAAGGAGTGAGTTCTATTATTGTACCCATTTTACAGATGAGGAAGCTGAGGCACAGAGCGTTCAAGTGACTTACCACACATCACCTAGGTTTTCAACGGTGGAGCCAGCACTCAAATGTACATCATCGGCTCATGCTGAGAAGTGAGATGGTTACTTGAAAGTGTACTTTGTGCTCATAAATGTGTGTTTTCTTCATCCCTCCTCTTTCTTTCTCTTTCTCTCTTCTTCCTGGTGCTTTTCTGATCCCTTGATATTGTGGTTTAATGCTTTTATATCAGCTTCCCTTTTTTTTTTTTTTCTGTCTGGTGGGGAAACAGAAGTATACCGTGACACGTTTAATCGTTCAAGATGTGCAGGTGCCCATAGAAAAGCCAGTGCTGAAGAATGAACTGTGTGAGCCAGGCTACAGAGCCTGGCTACCACAAACTGGCGGGTGCTTAACGCCACCAGGCCTGGAACGAGCGGCACATGATGAGGTTACAGGCTTCTGGCCTGAATTCCGTGGCTAAGTGGCTTGGTGACATTGTGTGTGCCATTTAGCCTGTACAGCCTCTGTTTTGTTTTCTCTAAAACTGAGGGTAAGGTGGGGCATCAAGGCAGGTTGAACTTAAACTTCTTTGTAAACGCTAAGAACACGTGATAACTTTTCTGCATGGCCTGTTGTGCTTTGTGTGGACTCAGTGGTCATGGCAGGCTGCGTAGTGGACAGCTCCTCCCCCTCAGGCTGATAAAACTTTGGAAAACACAGAAAACGCATTTTAATGACGTAAGTATTATTTGACAGCAACTTACTCTGAGTTAAAGCACTTTTCCTGGACCCCCTGCAGGCTTTCTAGGGGGAAGCTAGAAGGAGAGCAAGAACAGTGTGCCTAAAACATTGTGGAGCTGGCAGGCAAGGGTCAGAGGTCAGATAGCCCAGAGGTCAAGTTCAGGAGAGTTCCATCACTTTCTCAGTAGGGGGAGCAGTTTTTCCCTCAGGGAACTTTTGGCAATGTCTGTAGGTAATTTTGATTGACGTGACTCAGGAGTGCCATTGGCATCTAGTGGGTAGACGCCAGGGATGTTGCTAAACGTCCTACAGTGCATATGACAGCTGTCCACAACAGAATTATCTGGCTCTAAATGTCAACAGTGCCAAGGTGAAGAAACCCTACACTAAGGTGGGAGATCACACAAAGAGTCACATCCAGAAAAATCTGAGATCAGAGATCAGAACCCAGGTTAGAAGCAAACTGAATAACAGCAGGCAGGCAATGCAAAGTTGGAGGTTTGGGCCACAGGACGTTAGAAACCCAGCTAAGGATTAGGATTCAGGCCAGACATCTGGAAATAGGCACAGGCCACCAGCAGCATAAAACATCTAATGTGCCATCTGCTTTCTGAAACAGGAGCCTCTTTATGTTTGTAAGGACCCTCCTGATGCAAGCTTCTTGCTTTGGATCAAGTCTGGTGGGGGCGCCTGGATGGCTCAGACGGTTAAGCGTCTGATTTAGGCTCAGGTCATGACCTCACGTGAGTTCAAGCCCTTCGTCAGGCTCTGTGCTGACAGCTCAGAGCCTGGAGCCTGCTTGGATTCTGTCTCTCTCTCTCTCTCTCTCTCTCTCTCTCTCTCTCTCTCTCTCAACAATAAAAATTAAAAAAACAAAAAAAGGAAATAGCCAGGCATACTTGTAGCATCTGATCCTCACTACAGCTATTTGAGATAGGCATGGCCGTTATTATTATTTCCATTTTACTGCTGGGCCTTCTGAGGCTGTGAGGGGCTATGTGATTGCCACTTATTACACAGTAATTAAGTAACAGAGTCTTCAGCCCCCAAGTCTTAGACTTGTTTGACTGAGAAGGGTGGAGGCCAAAGTCAGGTCACGTGGGCTAGAATAGGCAAGGCCCGGGGTTAGGATAAGGATAGTTCTCCAGAGTCTCCTTCATCAAAGCTGAAAGATGGAAAGGAAGTGGTCAGTGAAGGAGTGTGTGGTTTATGCTCAGATGTTAGCACATGGGAATTTGGGAGAATTTTGTCATCTTTCATTGAACAGATGTCATTAATAAAATCAGGAATTTCACATATTCTGATGATGTTAATTTAAAATTTTTTTTTCAACGTTTATTTATTTTTGCGACAGAGATAGACAGAGCATGAACGGGGGAGGGGCAGAGAGAGGGAGACACAGAATCGGAAACAGGCTCCAGGCTCTGAGCCATCAGCCCAGAGCCTGACGCGGGGCTCGAACTCACAGACCGCGAGATCGTGACTTGGCTGAAGTCGGACGCTTAACCGACTGCGCCACCCAGGCGCCCCCTGATGATGTTAATTTTAATGATGCTTGAAGTTGAGGATCTAGACTTCTCAGGTGGTGAATAAAAAAATTGTAAAGTAAAATAAAAGCATAATGACTTTTTCAGCTAGTTGCTGACCAGAACTTCTTGTTGCTACAGTTCTTTGAACTATATTTTGAAAAAATTAGCTACCTCTTAAAGGGAAGGACTTCAGTATGGGAGCTGTCACCACATTTTCCTTCAGAACAGCATGGGGGCGGTGGGGCGGTGGGGGGGGGGGAAGTATTTCCTAACAACAGATTTAAAGGATCACCACAAATACAAACATTTGCATGGTAAATACTATACAACATCTTATTTTTCTAGAAATCATATTTTGGGCAACTTTCGGAAATGTTTATGAACCAAAGAGTGAACTCTCTACCCTACCCTCACCACCCCCCCCCCATAAATTTAAACCATCAAAATAAGGGTCACAGCATCCAAAATGAAGCTGAAATATTAGCAGAGGTCCATGGGTTCTCCTTCAAAATGTATGTATTTTATGAAGGCTTTGCACAACAAGCAACATTGAAATAATAAAGAAAATGGTAGAATGGGAGAAAATATTTTCAATCATTTTGCCAGGTTAATGTTTATTGCACAGAATATAATGAGTATGTCCAAATGTAAAAGTACATCGTTAAATTGATAATGGATAAATAGACACAACCATTATCTATTGAATGTTTGCTACATCCTAGATACTGGGTTTAGCATTTTTTTTTTTTGAACGTTTATTTATTTTTGGGACAGAGAGAGACAGAGCATGAACGGGGGAGGGGCAGAGAGAGAGGGAGACACAGAATCGGAAACAGGCTCCAGGCTCCGAGCCATCAGCCCAGAGCCCGACGCGGGGCTCGAACTCACGGACCGCGAGATCGTGACCTGGCTGAAGTCGGACGCTTAACCGACTGCGCCACCCAGGCGCCCCGGGTTTAGCATTTTAGGAACATAATTTCATTTGATTCTAAACAGCACTGCAGGGACAGGTACTATTATTATCCCTATTAGATACATAAAGAAGGTTAAGCCTCGAGAAGGTAAGTAATTTGTTCAAATGACATAAAAGAGAGAAACCAGTTAATCAGCTTTTTGAAAGCTGTGGAACTTCACAGCAAAGAAGCAAGAATTAGGCATTGGTTTGTAGCTATGCAGCTAGCAAAAATAGAGAAGACACTGAAATGGGCTGCTGACAAGGCTGTGGGCCGTCAGGTGCACTCCACCATTGAGCGCTGCAGTGTCCTGGGCTGGCTGGGTATTCCAGGAGGCATGGAAGTGCATATACGATTCACCAGCACTCCCACTCCACAGAATTTTTCTTAAAGAAAAAAAATGAAAGGGAGAATAAATATGTGGGTAGAGAGATGTTTTAGTATGTTAGCAATCGCCCATTAATAAGGAAGTGGTGAAGAGCATTGTGGTGGGTTTATAAAGAGGGCCACATGACAGTCTCTATAAACAAGAAATGTGAAGAGTTTCTTCTTCAGGATACCCTCTTTGTCAGGATCTTGGAAGGTGGGGTTATTTTTACAGACAGGTGGAGGAGATTATATGGCAACTTGATGGCTTTTTAAGAAACTGATGCAGATAGGCTTTTTTTTCCCCCTGGCTTTTTGTTTTAAAAATGCAGTTTTCCACCTATGAAGCATCATCTTGGTTCTGTATAAAAGCTCATAGCAGCCTTTATTTTTTCTTTATAGCCCTTGACACCATTTGCAATTACATTTTTATTTTCTTTATTACTAGTTCATACGTAACCCTTTTCCCCACTGGCCTATAAGAGGTCCCTTAAGGATATGAACCATCACTCTTGTAACCCTAAGGTTTGGCTTGATGCATGTCACACATAGACCCTTAATAACAATTTCCTGCATAAGGGAGTGCATATATATTAGAACTTGAGCTCTATGTTTGACTATTGCCTTCAAAACAGAAATATTTCTTAAGATGCTTTCTCCTGTTTTCTTGTAAGTTCACCATATACTGTTCATCGTACTGAGATTTGCCTTTACTTTTAAATTTTTTTAAACATTTATTTGTTTTTGAGAGACAATGAGAAATAGAGCATGAATGGGGGGGGGGGGGGGCCTGAGTGAGAGGGAGACACAAAATCCAAAGCAGGCCCCAGGCTCTGAGCTGTCAGCACAGATCCTGACGTGGGCCTCAAGCTCACGAACCGAACCGTAAGATCATGACCTGAGCTGAAGTCAGATGATTAACTGAGCCACCCACATGCCCCTTGCCTTGAAAACGTGCCTAAAACAACCTTTATTAGTTCTGGGTATTTTATAATTTGATCCTTCACAATATTATTATTTCACAGGTCCCCACCCCAACTCCCAGCAGGTCTTAATTTTATCCTGGGTGCTGGTAACAACCTGGTTTGTGTCCTCCGTCTCAAAATTCATTTCTACATGCAATAAATATTCATTAAGCCCCTGTTCTGTCTCAGGCACTGTGTGAGGGCTGGAGATACAGAGCTCAATCTGATTCTGTTCTGGTTTCCTAGGAGGTACTTGGGGATCAGAGAAGGCAGACAGTGCACGCATTACCAAGTGGTCAGCTCTGTAGGGGTAGGGAAATGGACAGGGTGCTAGTGGAGATGTGTGAGGGTGTACAGTGACTTCCCAGGGAACGGCTATTTCGTTCTTTGCAAAAGAATCTGACTCACTTATTAATGTTTGTATTTACGTTTATGTATGCGTGTATATTTACATACTTTAGTTTCTGAAATTATCCATGTCGTATTAAAGATAATTGTAAAAGAGGGGTGCCTGAGTGGCTCGGTCGGGGTTGGACGTCCGACTTCGGCTCAGGTCGTGATCTCACGGTCTGTGAGTTCGAGCCCCGCGTCGGGCTCTGTGCTGACAGCTCAGAGTCTGGAGCCTGTTTCGGATTCTGCGTCTCCCTCTCTCTGACCCTCCCCCGTTCATGCTCTGTCTCTCTCTGTCTCAAAAATAAATAGATGTTAAAAAAAAATTTTTTTTTAATAAATAAAGATAATCGTAAAAGAAATAGGAGACAAGAATCCTACACTCAAGCATCAGGGACAAAGCATCAGGGATGTTGAGTAAAATAACTGGTGTGAGGATTAATCAGGGAAGGCCACATGGTGGTACTTAATGTCTCTAAGAACAGGTGGCACAAGTGACTTCTCAGTGGCAAGGAGAAGCAGCACTGCTAATGGAAGTGGTACCCTGAGCAAAGGCATGAGGAGTTGGTAAGCAACACAGGAAACAGCAGATTAACTGGGTTACTGGAAGAGGATGCAGATACAAAAAGGGCCCAAGTGGGGATGGGTGATGCTTCAAGTCTGGAAATCAGAATTATGGAAATGAGGTAGACAGGAAGACTCTAAGAAGGGAGGTTGGGTATTGAACAGGCTGACCCCAGGATTGGGAAGGATGGGTGAAGGGCTGAAGGATGGGGAACTGGAATGAAGAAGGAAAAACCACCAGGGAACGCCTTTCTGTCTCTGCGAGGCCACAGAGAAGGTAAGGGTCCATAGATACCTTCTGCAGAAGAGCCTGCCTGGCTCAGTAGGCACTAGTTGATGGACCTGGAGCTTTTGATAAGTTGAGAAAGCGGGAGTTGAGAGGTTAAGACAGTATAGATGATCCACCATCTGAAACTGAGGTGAAGAGATGAGATAAGGAGCCCATGGCAACTTCAGGGGTTTGTAGGATTCAGGGGGTGGGGGGATTGTTAAAGTCAGGAGGGAGATTTCAGTATGAGAGACAGAGGATGAGCAATGGAGTGATGTCTTCAAGGAAGCAGCAGAGAGGGCTCCTATGGGCTGGGAGGAGACTTGGACTCTGTACTCAGGGCCCCAAATTCAAGTTCTTCCAGACCTATTGATGCGGTTTTGGAATGGTGGGGGTGGGGGGGGTCCAGAGCTGATGGCCAAGAGAGAATTCTTGGGACATCTTTGGTGCAGTAAGGTGATTTTAGTAAAGCATGGGGACAGGACCTATGGGCAGAAAGAGTTGCACTGGGTTTATAAGGAGTGACTGGTTATATACAGTGGAGTTGGGGGGAGGTAAAGGCAAAAGGGAGACCTTCAAAAGGACTTTCATATGCTAAAGAGGACTCCTAAAATATGGGAGGCCTAGCTATTGTCAAGCTAAGGTTGTTTTTTTCCACCTAGTAAAGCATTAACTTTAAGACAGTAGGGGGTTCCTGGAGAAAGGTTATACTCTGCCAGTCTCAAGTATTTGTCAATGAGCTGCGGGTTATAAGGAAATTTAATTTTACCTACCATTTCCTTCTTGCCTTTGTTGCCCACATGACTATGGAGGGAAGGGTGATGTTGGGGCTTTAGGAAACTGAGTCTGTAGGTTTCTGGAGATTAGGCTACTGGTAAGATTGCCTTTTTCTTATAATTTACTGAGATATTTGTAAACTGATAGAGACTGAAGTCCTGCATGACTGATCTCTATCAGTTTACCATTGGTTTTCTCTTTCCTTCGTTCTTGGGCAGCCAGGAGTGCCTGAGTGCCCTGGGTGGGGGTGGGGGGGAGCAAGGGTGTTTGTGGGGTGTCAGCTTGCCTTATGCTCCTTCATCACTCATCACTATCACCCGCAGAGTGTAAAATCCAAAATTCGATTTCCGTTTCAAGTTCTAGAATGGAGCTTTACACGGTGCAGTGTGCAGGAGGACAAAGAATAAATATTATTAGGAGGGTTGTCAGTGCCCATGACAGTGACCTGAAAGAAAAAAGCTCTTTGAGAAGAAATCACTTTTCAGAGTAAATACGAGCTGTCTTGCTGTAAGTGGTAGCATCTCAGCCGTAATATATTACACGCCTTGTTGGAAGTAAATGAATAATGCACAAGCCTTTTGGGTCTTGAGCAACGTAAAATAGCCAGGACACACTGAGCAAGAGATGCATAATCTTGACCTTAAATATTACTATTTCTGCTGTTTCAGCAGTCACTGATTCTATTACAGAGCAAAATCTCAAAAATACTGTATATGAAAAAATCAGGCAGAACACAAACCAGGATGACTTTTCCTTATCAGAATGAAATTATCCCAGAGAGAACGTGGCTGCCATTCTAAGCTGTGGCCATTCCGTATTTATTTCTTTGTTTGGGCTGTCCGTCATAGCCTAAAATCATTGAGGCCGCTTTACAAGGGTGAATGAATGAGACCATTCATAGGTTAATTTTCAGCCACTTCCCATCAGGAAGAATATTTTGAAGTAGTTATCAGTCTGGCTTGTTAAAGCTGTAGATGCTCCAATGCACTATTGTTTGCAAAAATAAGTCAATGAATTAAAAAGTGTGAGAGGGAGTAAGACTGAGAGGTTCATTTGGCTTTTCCTTCTCATAGTCTTCCTCTACTTTGAGCTGATGACTCTTTGCAGAGAAGTGCTGACTTTATGTGTTCAGAGCCTGCCTCTTCAGATGTAGAGCAGGCTCTAGGCTGTTGCTGGTGAGGACCCCATGCCCTGGCCCCACTCTAGGACAGGGGTTTCCTTGGCCCCTCCCTGCCCAGGTACAGGCAGCTAGCAATCCTGCTTTCTGCTCACTTCTCTGCAGTAACTCTTGTTGAGCCCAATTTCAGCCTCTGGCTCTGTTGTCTGCCTTGATTTAGATAACAATACTGTAAGAGGCTTAGTTGACCCCCTGGGATTTTTTCCTCTGGTTGCCCAGACCTGGGTTATCTGTCCAAGCCTTTGGCTAATGTGTGTATTCTGTCTTTTTTTTTTCCTTCACCTTTCCCTCTTCTTCTTGCCTGTAATGTGGACATGATTTCTAAGAGTCCAGCAGACATCTTGCGTACATGAGGGCAAATCCCTATGTTAAATAAGTCTCTGCGGAAAGATAGGAGTCTGGGCCTTTCATGAGTCCCAGCCTAGGACTGCCTACACCTGGGCTTCTTTTTATGAGAAAATTAAACCTCTAAAGTAGGATTTCTGATAACATGCGGTCGAGTGCAGTCTAACTATAATCTTGCAGTGGTCCCCAAAACTTTTTTGATCATGATGTCTAGCAGTAAAAAAAAAAAAAAAAAAAAAGAAAATGTATTTCTATATATTGATGTGTATTCTTAATTTATAAACTACCTACATGTGCTAGTATATTAGACATAGAGACAAAGAGATAAGTTAAAGGCAAAAAACATTTTAAAATAATTTCATATTCTATTCCATTTATTAATGGTACGAAATCTTTTTTACTCTCAATACTGAGCAAAATAGAGAGCAGTGTGACTATGATTAATATGCTTTCAATTTTGTTTTCAAATTTTTTGAAAATCTTAGCCTAGCACTTTTGTGATGGAATGATCTGGAGGTCTGTCCTCAAGAGTAGCTTAGCTCACTGCCTGCCTTTATTGGCTGTCAAATCTGAGAAAGATGTCTCACAAAGATACATATTTTCAAAAGGCATAAGTAGAACATTGGTTGAGCTTATTAAATATAGATACTCATTGTTCAATTCCATCTGTCAATAATGCAAAGTTGTTTTTTTAAATTATTAAATTTGGCCAGTAAACCTCACTCTTCCCTGATGACTTTCCATGCAGGCTAATTGTGGGAGCAGTGCTTTTTATACTTTCAACAATTGGTTTCAAAACCCACAGACAGGAATTCCTCATGTGGAAGATTTTTAGATAGATTGGGAAATGCAGTTTCCAATTTAATGTGTGTAGATATGAGAGTTTACTCATATATGACACACATCATTTTCAGCAAAAAAGCATGTGAGCCATACTTGTTCTCATCTGGTGTTACAACCATCCATCTAATTTCATTACCACTTCACCTTTTTTTTTTTTTTAATGTTTATTTATTTTTGAGAGACAGAGCATGAGTGGGGGAGGAGCAGAGAGAGAAGGAGACACAGAATCCGAAGCAGGCTCCAGGCTCTGAGTTGTCAGCACACAGCCCAATGCGGGGCTCAAACCCACAAACTGTAAGATCATGACCCGAGCCGAAGTCAGACACTTCACCGACCGAGGCACCCAAGTGCCCCTACCACTTTACCTTCTTTATCACTTCTCATTAACCCACAAACTACAATCCTCCCATCAACTGTTTCCACAAACCTTCAGGCCTTTTTCAAACTACAGTGCCAAATTTTTTCCCTATATTTGTGTATTTCTTAGCCGTTGAACACATGTAAAGCTTCTGTGCTTCCGTTTTTACTAAATTTCTATCCTTTAAAAAACAAATCTGCCACTGATGAGCTTTTGAGTGTTTGGGGCATTTTCTGAATAAGCCCTGTGGGTTTTATTGCAATTTTGCATGCTATAGTGCTGTGATTCTTAGGAATGTATATGTCATGTTACAGCAGACGTGACCATACACTGATGACCTCCAGTAGCAGGTTGTACCATCCTGGCTTTAGCAGCTTTGCTTAATGGTTTGCTGGCGAATGATTCAAGTGAGATTCCATCACTGCAACTTCCTTCCTAGTCTCCTTCCTAATGCAAGAAGTATTTACAGTGATTCTAATTTAATTGGTCCGGGAAGGGACCTGACTCGAGGCATTTTTAAAACGTACTCCGTTAATTCTAATGTGTAGTTAGGGTTGAGCATCACCGCTTCAGTACTTCATGCAAAGTAACTCTTTGTGTATTTTATCCTTGAAACAGAGTTTAATTACCGTAAGCTGAGACATGTTGAAACTCTAGTACTTGTATCCAACTGTGTAGCCAACCTCCCACATTGTATAATTTGTCCTAATACAAGTCTATTCAGATATGCAGAAATATTTTTAACGCACCTTCCAACAATATTTTCTGGGTTGAAGCAAGTATAATATTAAGCAACACTGAAAAAATTGTAATTGTTGACTCCCTGCTTAAGATGCTTGGTTTTTAAATGTCTTGTTAATTGTGATGACCTGACACTCGCATTAGCTAATATATCAAGAATCAACAGGCACTTACAGTGCAGTTAATCTTTACCCATAGCGGGTATAGATCCATATTTCTGTTAACAAGGAAACAAATTCCTGTGGTCAGATCTGATTAAATTGTCATTGATTACAGCTTGTAATGTGGCTGATGAAGAAATCAGACTAGAAACGGCAGCCCATGTTTAAGTCATTTGTTTGTGCTTGCGTTATTACTGCTATTGCCAGGCTGTGGTTTCTTCGCTGGAATCTCTTTAAGCCACTTGTCCATGTCGTGAAGGTTGGCTTAAAACTATGTAGCATCATCTTCACATATTGTTCACCCGGTATTCACAGACTGCATTGTCACAACGTGCTAAAAGGAGCTTCACACTCTTGGGAATCCCCTGTATATACTGTGTCATCCACAAGGTGAAAAATACAGATCATCAAGTGAGGGACTCTATGTCAACCCATACATTTAATATAATAGGTGCTATAGTAGATTGCCTTGTGTGCCTGTCTTTGGAGACCACAGGGCTACAACTAACCTTTAGGCTCCTATGAAGAGATAGGAGGGCTTCTGCATACCATTCCAGCCATAGTCTGGGTCAATCCCGAGTTCACATTTGATGCTCCAGCATCAGTGAATGGTTTGGTCCCCTGCATACACCATGCTATTTTGCTGTCATGTCTTTGTGTATGCTTGTTCTCTTCTTCACTTGGCTGATTCCAACAAATACCAGAAGATCCTGTTTCATGTATGACTGCCTCCCAAAAACCTTTGCTGACTGTCCCTCCTCCTTGATTTCACTTTGTACACATAACACTTGAAGGATAGTTCTATCACAATGTGTACACGTTTTTTTTTGGAATTTTTTGTTGTTGTTACTTCCCCAAGAGACCATGAGCTCCTGGATCTGAGGAATTGAATGTCAAGAATATAAATGGTTGGAGACTTTACCATGCTTACAAACCACGGCTTCATGGATGCTGATAGAGATTCTGGGTTAGAGATAGAGAACTGCATTACAGCATGGCAGGCAGCACGAACTTCCTGTTTGCATGAGTTTGCCTGTCCCCAAATCCCATGGGGGTGATGCAGAGCACCTCAGGTCGATGCTGCACACACAGTGGGCTCATGTCACAGCCAGTACTCTGAGCTTGGGAAAACCTCCAGTCTTCTAAGGGTCCACTGACAAACCTGTGCCACCTTTGCCCCCAGTGGAGACATCGTATCCCGGTTGGGAAACAAACCTGCCCTCTGCGTAGGGGGGAGATGCTCTCCCCATCTTCCAAGACCATTTGCTATACAAACATTCTCAAAAGGATCCTCAACAAAGCTGTCAACACCTCATTATAAGGCATGCAGAAATGCAAGAGACCCATGAAGAATTATCACCCCCCCCCCCACACACACACACACATTAATCTTTGTTCTTTCTGGCAGCTAGCACAGGGTTGGGAACATAATGGATATTCAGTAAATATTTGTTGATGGATGATTGAGAGCAGCTGGAAATTGAAAAAAGGAAGGGTGGGGCAGAGGTTTGCTTTCAAAAATCTTTGAGCAGAGATCAATTTCTTTAAATATATATATATATATATATATATATATATATATATAAAACATGGAAATATATATATATAACATGGAAATATATATATATAACATATAACATGTTATATATGTGTGTGTGTGTGTGTGTATATATATATATATATATATATATATATATATATATAACACATGAAAAAATATATATATATAAATAACATGGAAATCATCCTATCATCCTGAGACACTCTCTCTACCTTGCTAGGTGCATCTGAATGCTCTGTTGTGCCCTCCACCTTTGGCAAATTCTCAGCCTTCATTCAGCTGCTTTGTGGGAGTGGGCACAAGGAAAAAACCAAACTTCTAGGCAGTCTGGGAAACACTGTTATTTCCCGTCCAAAGGATATGTTAAAGCTAAATACTGAATGCTCATGCCTACTCTAAAGGACAATTAACAGATTCATTAAACTTCTGTTTACCCTTATATCACACTAAATCTCAATAATTTATATAATATGGCCTTTTTCCTTGGCTCAGTGATATTAGCCTAATAAAGTGTTTGCTGAATCTGACTCGTGGTGTAAAATGTTGGGAAATTCGAACATGCTTATAGAGATGAAAACACACTTTTATTTATTATGAGTAAAAACCACTTACTAATGTACTTTAGGCTGTATTGAAGTAATAGGGCTCATGGAGTTCAAACAAAAGCAACTGTACTCTTACCCCTCGCCCCCTTTCCCGTCTGATTTGTGAGGTGAGTTCTTCCTTGCTTTTTTGATAAATGCAAGAGTAGTTCCACAATTTAGTCACTGTTGTAAAACAAAACATCCTCAGTTACTTTGAATAGCAAAAAAAAGTATCACGTTGTACATGCCCTTGTAAATGGACAAAATGTCATGTCCTTATAAAACTTCATGTCAATTCACTGAAAGTTCAAGCATTCCACTACCACGACCTTCAGGGCTACTCCATGCGGGAGGTTGCTTTGGAAAAGAGGGAGCCAGTCAGCTTTTCTGTGAACTCTGCCATGTCCTAGTGCAGCCTGTGACTTTCCAGGGTTAAGGTGGCAGTGGGGAGAGAAAGCATCAGGAAAGGTTTCACTTGAAAGGCACTGATGTAAAAGACTATTGACTTCCTCTGAGTGTGGTACGTGTTTAAAGCCTTTATGGGATACTAGGAATTATTTGCAGATTGTCCTCCTCCCTAAATATCTCTCATGTGCAATTACTTTGCGTCTCCAGTAGACTTCCACATCCTGAAGACCAACTCTGGCCTCATTTTGCGAAGGTCCCCTAACAGGTCCCGGCTGACCCCGGGGATGGATCTAAGACAATGCGGGTCAGGTCTCCTTTGGCTGTTAATAGGTAGAGTGCATTTACTTCCCAAACTCAGCTCTCCAGTCTGCAACCAGAGTGCTTCCAGGCACTAGAATATATCCCAAACTTGGGTAGGTTCTCCTGGAAGGCACTTTCATTTGACCTGAAGCCTTACTGACACCTTCCTTCACTGAAATATTCGTTTCAGTTGGTAACTCAGCCAGTCCAACTTTAACACCTTAATCACATCAAATGAGTTAGGGGCAAAGAGTTACAAATTTGATTTTCCCATTTCCTTTGGAATACGGGAGTGCTAGCCACCTAGTCTTTTGTTCTCAGCCTTTTGGGGCCTCAGCCAAATCTGAGATAAAGAATCCTATTTAAAAAATTTAGCTTTGAAAGGCAAAATACAAAAATGCATTGCAGGGGTGCCTACGTGGCTCAGCCGGTTAAGTGTCCGACTCTTGATACCTGCTCGGGTTGTGATCTCATGATTGTGTGATCGAGCCCCACTTCAAACCCTGCATCACGTGTGGTTCTCCCTCCTCCTCTCTCTCTTCCCTTCCCCCACGCACACACGTGCCCTCTCTCTATCTCAAAATAAATAAATAAACTTAAAAAAAAATATATATATATATATACTGCAATCTATGTTTGTCAATTCAATTATTTTTGCTGGATTACAGTCAGACTTGGAAAAAATTCTATCTCCACAGATCAACATTGAAAAGAAAGATGTATAATGGGAAAGAAATATAATTTTATGGACTGTGGTTCATAAATTTATTAAATCAAACATATATAATTACTTATGTATGAAATTAATATAATCCATAGCAGATATCCTCTGGTCCCAATTTTATGTATGCCTCTCAAGTAGGAATGAGTTCAGTAAACAAAATGAAGGCATTATACATTGTTTATCTTTGTTTTGTGCTCTTTCTTTTCTGGGTCTTCATAATGTAATTTGGGAAAGTACCAAATAACATAGAATTCATAATATTCCCTTTAATTGTAAAAATCAGGAGGAATCAGGGGCACCTGGGTGGCTCAGTCGGTTGAGCGTCCGACTTCAGCCCAGGTCATGATCTCATGTCCGTGAGTTCGAGCCCCGCGTCGGGCTCTGTGCTGACAGCTCGGAGCTTGGAGCCTGTTTCGGATTCTGTGTCTCCTTCTCTCTCTGACCCTCCCGCATTCATGCTCTGTCTCTCTCTGTCTCAAAAATAAATAAACATTAAAAAAATTTTTTTTTATTAAAAAAAAAAATCAGGAGGAATCATCTAGGAAACCTAACTGATGAAGAATAAAGTCTTCTATAGAAGAAACTTTTTGGTTAATTGAGGTGTAATTGACATGCAACATTATATTAGTTTCAGGTGTACAACATAATGATTCATTATTTGTATATATTATGAAGTGATCACCACAATAAGTTAATGGTCATCACTACACATAGTTACAGAATTTTTTTTTCTTAAAGTGATGAGAACTTTAAAGATCTACTCTCTTAGTGACTTTCAGAGATTCAGTACGGTATTATTAACTACAATCACCATGCCATACATTATATCCTCATGACTTATTTTATAATTGGAAGTGTAGGTGCCTTTTGAAAGTTCCTAATTGGAAGTTTATTGTGCCTTTTGGCTCCTTTTATCCATTTGGCCTACCCCCCACCCCCCACCCCCCAATCTCTGGCAACCATAAATCTGTTCTCTGTATCTATGAGCTTGGTTTTTTTTTGTTTTTTAGATTCCACATGTAAGTATTCCACATACAGTATTGATCTTTCTCTGTCTGACTTATTTCACTTAGCATAATGCCCTCAAGGTCTATCCAGATTGTCGCAAATGGTGACAATTTTGGGGTTTTTTTTTTGTTTTTTTTTTGTTTTTTTTACAACTGAGTAATAGTCATTGTACATGTATACCACATTTTCCTTATCTAGTCATCCTTCAGTGGGCCTTAGATTGTTTCCATATCTTGGCTTTTTTTTTTTTTTTTTTTGAGATGGGAGAGAGGGGCAGAGGGAGAAGAAAAGAGAATCTTCAACGTTTATTTATTTTTGGGACAGAGAGAGACAGAGCATGAACAGGGGAGGGGCAGAGAGAGAGGGAGACACAGAATCGGAAACAGGCTCCAGGCTCTGAGCCATCAGCCCAGAGCCTGACGCGGGGCTCGAACTCACAGACCGCGAGATCGTGACCTGGCTGAAGTCGGACGCTTAACCGACTGCGCCACCCAGGCGCCCCAGAAAAGAGAATCTTAAGCAGGTTCCACACCAAGCATGGAGCAAGATCATGATCTGAGCTGAAATCAAGAGTCAGACACTTAACCAACTGAGTCATCCCGGCACCCCTAGCTTTCTTTAGAGAAATAACCAGAAATGGAATTACTATATCATATAGTAGTTATAGGTTTTGATTTTTTGAAGAACCTCTGTATTGATTTCAATAATAGCTGCACCAATTTACATTCCCTCTAACAGTGCACAAATGTTCTCTTTTCTCCACATTGCCAATATTTGTTATCTCTTGTCTTATCATCTTTTTTGATAGTCATTCTGACAGGTGTGAGATGATATCTCATTGTGCTTTTGATTTGCATTTCCCTGATGATTAGTGATGGAAAAACTTTTTTGATAATAATTTTAGGTCAAACTTATTTGTTTTGTTATAATCCAGGTTTATGACTCCATGTAGGCCTTCCAGGGAAGGCTCACTTGTGACTGTAATTAATTTGAGCATTAGTGATTTTGAATCTAAGCTGTTATCTGATCCTAATGTTTCATTCTTTGATAAAAATGAGGCCTTATTGGGAGGCAGGGGGGAGGCCATGTCAGTGGTTCAGCCCCAATCAGGATGTTCAGATTAGAGACTTGGCCAGACATAGCTAGGTTCTTTGGCATTCCAGGCTGGTGACCTCCCTGTCTTCCCCTACCTTGCTTAAGTCTGTAAGCCTGTGTGACAGAAACTATTTTGGACTTTGGCAGTGAAGCAATGAACAAAGAAAAGTCCCTGCTATTATAGAATTTATATTCTAGTGGAGGTGGGGGGAGTACAATAAATAATGTCACAATGTGTAAGTATCAAAAAGAAAAATGTCCAGAATAAAGAGACAGAGACTAGGGCTTGGGGGTGCCATTATAGGTAAGATTGTTAGGAAAGACCTCCCTCTGGACGGGACCTTTGAACAGATGACACTGTCCGTGAAGATATATCATACTACTTAAAGATAGATTGTGATGAATTCAAGTCTTCTATAATTAGAGAAAATTCCACTATTCGTGTTCTTCCCATACTATTCCATGGGATATCTCAGTAATTCATGGATAACACATGAAAAAAAGTATCCCATAATCAAATAGGTTTGGAGTCAGACAGTGTTTAGCAAACTTCTGAGACACGTTAACATACTATTCCATCTTATGCAGCATTTGCTAAGTGTATGTGAATATGGAAACATCTCACGACTCACTTATGTCCCAAGACATCCAGTTGGGGCAGTGGTGCCTAGTATAGCACATCATGGACAATTAAGTTTTTGAAGCAACTGGTAAAGTTACTAATGTTGAATGAAATCTGCAAAAAAAAAAAAAAAAAAAAAAGAGGGGCTCTTTTTTCTCACTGGATCCATTTACTGACTAGTAAAAATAAAATCATGGAAAATGTAAGGATTGATTAGTTAAAACCCAGATAAACAGAATTGTGACCTTTTCAGAGGCAGGGGCTAGAACATTTCTAGTCAAAGTGTGGTCTACGGCCTAGCATTACCTGGGAGCTTGTTTGAAATACAGAATTTCAGGCCAAGTCAAAGACCTCCTGGATCCCAATCTGTACCAGGCTAGAAAAATATGTGGCACTAGGCTGCATAGGAGTGGAATATCACTTCCCATATGTCATTTTACTCCTGGGGATACAATTCAAATCTATCTGAATCTGAGCTGTAGGAGCATCAGAGTTTGCCTTTGCTTCAATGACTGGTGGAAAGAAACCCTTAATCCAAACTCTGGGTGTTAATGCACCTTCTTGACACTTAATGTTTATATGTAATTTCAGATGAAATAAGCATTTGGAATTCAGTCATCCACTTCAAACTTATGTACTTAACATCTGAGATTTTCCTTAGTTTCCATTTTCAATATTTAAGCAGCTACACCAGGAAGGAGGCTTCTGGATTGTCCATGAATTTCACCCCTGGGGAAGCTTCAGAGATTTTGCCCTCCCAATATCTAACCATAATCTAAACCAAAATCTCACTTGCTAAAATGGCAACTAATTTTAATTTATTAACAAATCTTTTTGCCTTTCCCCAGAATGAAGTCACAATCTTGCTTAAGCCAGAGGCAGGCCAGGTACCATCTTTTTGCATGTCTCAGTGTAACAATAAAATGGAGATAGCCCTTTATAAAAGATTGCTTTTACAAAGAGGAGAGATAGAGTTGGGAATTTACAGGTGACATTTAATTCTTTCAGCTTTCACCACTTAAAAAAAAAAAACCCACACAAAAAATCCACCACCCCTTTGATGAAACTGATAAAGACAACAACCTGTCATTTACTCTGGGATAAGCACACAGGCCAGGCAGAAAATAGCTGTCTGTCTAGATGAAATCACAAGGAAAGGATGCCTTCCTTCTCATTTGACTAAAAACAGCTGGTGCTAGGACACCTGTAATCAGAGCCCCCTGAAGCTGTGATTCTCCCTGGCTCGCCTGATGGCCTGATGAGGGGAGAGCAGAGTCGATTCTGTACAAGACACTGAGCTGTGTATGACTCACCTCTTCTCCCAAGGAGTGTACAATTGAGTAAATGCCTGTACACGCTAATAAGTCAAGCCGGATATGAATCGTTTCCAGACCTGTCAGTAGTAAGTTTTCATCCTCCAGGAAGGGAATGAGTATCGTAGAGAATGGATGGCCTATTTCCCTCCAAGGCCAGGTCTCCACAGTCAAAGCAAAGAATTAGGGCAACTATCCAGATAATTCAGGCCACCCAAATCTATGTTGGCCTGAATTATTCAAGTTAAAAAGCAACCTTCTTTGCAAGATCTGGTCTCACATATATTTCAGGGGGGTTGAGATCCTCCAGTATTTTCTTAATTTTGGAAGTTGGCATCATTTTCTGCCTCAGCCAAGAGAGGTAAGAGTATTAATGTAATCCACTTACATCTGTCCTGTGACTCTCTTTGCCTGGGTACATTACAGTTTGCTTTCCATTCTAAAAAAAATTTTTTTTCATCTTTATTTATTTTTGAGAGAGACAGACAGAGTGTGAGCAGGGGAGGAGCTGAGGGGAGGGAGACACAGAATCAGAAGCAGGCTCCAGGCCCTGAGCTGTCAGCACAGAGCCTGACGCAGGGCCGAACTCACGAACCGTGAGATCATGACCTAAGCCCAAGTTGGACGCTTAACCGACTGAACCACCCAGGCGCCCCAGTTTGCTTTCCATTCTAAACAGCACTTTGCTTTCCTGCGCTGCACTGTGACCTGAGGGAGAAACAGTAGTAAGTAGCAAAGGAGGCAGTAATCAGGTGGGTGGTTTAGGACTCTTGACTTGGAAGTTCAGAAATCGGCGGCCCCAGTATTCTATTGTCTGTATGTGATAAAGACTCTGTTTCCACACCGAGGACTTCATTTATTATTTATTTATTTTAACAATTATTTATTTGCACATTATCCAGAATAGTTTTGGGTTTACAGAAAAATTGTGAAGATGGCCCAGAGTTCCCATATGCCCCCCATCCAGTTTCCTCTCTCATTAGCATCTTACCTTAGGAGGGTACAGTTGTTAAAATTAATGAATTAATATTGATATACTATAATTAAAGTCCATAATTCATATTTGCTCGGTTTTCCCCTAGTGTCATTTTTTTAGATCCCATCTAGGATGTCACATTATATTTACTTGTCACATCTCCTTAGGCTCCTCTTGGCTGTCAGACTTCCCTTGTTTTTGATGACCCTGACAATTTTGAGGAGTGCTGGTCAGATATTTTGTAGAATGCCCTCAGTTGGAATTTGTCTGATGTGTTGCTCCCGATTTTTCTGGGGTTATGGATCTCTGGGATGAATACCATTGAGTACCGTGCCATTCTCAGCATATCAATCAGGAATGCAAGATATTGACATGACTTATCATTGGCCATGTTCATGTTGATTACCTGAGGTGGTATTTGCTGGGTTTCTCTACATACTGTAAAGGTACTGATATAAACTGTTAATGCCACACTTATTATAAATCTATATTCATTTATATATAAATACAAATATATTTAAAAAAAAAAACTGGCCCTTAAAGTAATTTGTTTTAAAAAGAATTACAGAACACTCATCTGTATAGCAAATTCTAGAGAAGAAGTCACTGAGGGCATAAAAGATTATTCATATCCCAGGTTCAAAAAGTGTTTTAATAAATGTCTGGTATGAGCAGAGGTAATCAGAATTATTATGAAAAGCAAGTAAGAACTAGAAAGCCATCCCCTGGCAAAACTGGGTGGGAGGTGAATTTCCTCCTAGAAATTCAACCGTTTTTCAGGTGCCAATTCTCAGCCATTCTCTTTTCAAATATTCTTCTGCCTTATTCTCTCTTTCTTCCCCTTCTGGGATTCTACTTACCTGTATGTTAATTATTTGATGTTGTCCCACAGATCTTAGATCCTCTGTTCTTTTTCCCCCCCCTACTCTTTGTATGTTTCCATAAATTCTTTTTTTTATAGTGCCTGTTTTTAGAATTAAAAAAAATTCTATTTACTTATCTGTAGTTTGCTTTCTTTTCTCAGATGTATTCAGTAACCTGATAAGCTTGTTGAAGGAACTTTTTTACATCTTTTAACTTATTTCTAGTATTCACATTAGGATTTTTTTTTATGTTTTCTGTATCTCTTTTTATTTTTTCTCTTTCTCTGTTCATTTTTTTTAACCTTTTATACTAGGCTGATATTACACTATATGCAACTAACTGGAACTTAAAAACTTAAAAAAGAAAAAAAAACCTTTTCTACTGGACCTTTTATCATGCAAATCAGTTAAAGTCACTGAATGGTATTTTTGACATCTGTAGAGGCTCTGAGTCTGATTCTGTTGATTGCTTTATCTCTTGACAATTAAGAACATGTATTTTAAATTGTCTTTTTGTGTTTCCTACAAATTTTGAATAAATGTCAAACATCATGTGCAGGAGAGCAATAGAGAATTAGGTAAACAGTATTTATGCCTAGAAGTAGGCATGCCCTTCTTCTGTAAGGCTGTTTGTGTCAGGGGATGAGTTGGTTGATTAATCTTGGGTTTTGTTGTTTTTCTTTTTTAATTTTTTAAATGTTTATTCATTTTTTAGAGACAGAGAGAGAGACCAAGGACGAGTGGGGGAGGGGCAGAGAGAGAGGGAGACACAGAATCTGAAGCAGGCTCCAGGCTCTGAGCTGTCAGCACAGGGCCCAACACGGGGCTCAAACTCATGAACTGTGAAATCATGACCTGAGCTGAAGTCGATGCTCAACCGACTGAGCCACCCAGGTGCCCCAGGTTTTGTTGTTTCTATAGTTATTTTCACTGCCTCACACAGTCTTCAAATTCCTCTCACAGTGGGCTACTGTTATTTTGTGCTTACTGTGGTCATGTAGTGCCAAAGGGTTTTTCTTCTTTTTCCTGCCTCACTCTCAGCTTGTAGTAGGCCCTACATATCTACTCCACAGAAGGAGTCAGTCTCTCTCTCTCTCTCTCTCTCTCTGCTTTTGTTTCTCCCCTACCTGTAGATTTATTTTGCTTATTACTTGGTGCAAGGCTTGTGGAGGTGGGAATTCTCCTGGTCCAGCTTTAGTTTTAGACAAGTCTTCTGTGTTTAGAGCTTGAAGGTAAGGCCTTCTCATTGCTCTTGTCTCTCTCCCCCTTTGGCTGTCAGACTCTGTCCTGTTATCTCTGGAAGCTCTTGAGAAGTATAGATTCCTCACCCCACCCACTCCGTACCCTGCCCAGTGAGACCAGATGTCTGCTCAGGATCCTGGCCCCAACAGGTTTTCCTTATAAGAGGCTCTTATATCTACCTTTCTAGAAGCAGTAGATTTCTTCTTGAGTCTTGAAGTGAGAAGATTTCTTATCCCTTCCTCCAGTGGCTCAAAATACCTGCTTTGTAGGAGAGAAGAGTCTGTTGAAGTGCGGGTTAATTCATGTCTGTCCCGGGTTATTTCATGTCTGTTCCCAACTGGCAGCTGATCATTACCTGAAACTCTATGCTACTCAAGTGGGGCTTTCCTGCTCTCTTGCCCTTTACAAATCTTTCTTGTGATCACCAAATAAGGTCCGTGGAGAAGAATATGAACTCTCTGTATTTGGGATTCCTAGTTATTCTAAACTTACGAATAGCCCACATTTAGCCTCTACAAATTTGTTAGAACTTTAGCTGATGTTTTATGGTGACTATCTATTCCCTCCATGCTCTGGCAAAGGTGAGAGAGTTTGTGTGTCCCATATCTTCTTGGGGAAGATGTCTCTGAAATTTAGTTCACTGGTTGCCTTATAACCTCATCTCTCTGATGGCCTTGAGAAAATTGATGATTTTGTAGTTTATCCAAATTTTCCTCAGTGTTAGAATGGGAGTGATGTTCTCTTGAAGCTGTTTTCTGAAGAAGAAGGAGAATTTCTTCCTTCATGGTTATTATGATGAGTGAAACTTGATGAGTGTGGCTCAGCAGCTTATTCTCATTCCATAGGTATTTTGTTTTCATTCACACTGAGTGTACCATTGCCGGCTTGGTCTCTGAGTGGCAGTTTGAAAGAATTTTAAATACTTTTTTTCTTTTTCTTTTTTCAAGTTTATCTATTTGTTTTTGAGAAAGAGAGAGCGTATGAGCAGGAGGAGGGGAGAGAGAGAAAGTGAGAGAGAATCCCAAGCAGGATCCACTGTCAGTGCAGAGCCTCACTCTGACACAGGGCTTAGTCTCGCTAACCATGAAATCATGACCTGAGCTGAAATCAAGAGTCAGATGCTTAACTGACTGAGCCACCCAGGCAACCCTAAATACTTTTTTTTTTCATCCCAAATTGTGAGGTACTACCCTGAGTTGTATAAAGCAAATCATACATTTAGAGTAACACAACACTTGTTTTTGAAGTCCAGTCATAATTCACCTGACCTCATTGGAAAGAAAGGAATTATTACATTTTTAGAAAAGTCAGACATATCAATTGCTTATGAAGTCTGGGAATTGTTTTTCAAGTGACCTTGGCAAATCACTGACTGTTACTGGAGACCTGAAAATCCTTTGCTTATTCTCGTTTTAATAGTTGGAGTCACTTTTTAGGTCATCATTATTTGAAATGTTTTATTTATAAATGTATTAATCTCAATATGTTATAAACAAAATAATACACCCCCAAAGATGTCCATGTCCTAATCCCTGAATATGTTACCTTATATAGCAAACATGTGAATATGTTACCTTATATCACAAAAGGGACTTTGCAGATGTGTGCAGTTTACATTATGGACATTGAAATGGAGAGGTTATGTAGGTGGGCCCAGTGTTATTACAAGTCCTGATAAAAGAGAGGCAAGAGGGTCCGAATCAAGAGAGATGTGATGATCGAAGCAAAGGTCGTATCAGAGAGAGAGATCAGGAAATGCTACAATGTTGGCTACAAAGATAGGGATGGGACACTAGCTGAGGAATATGGGCAGCCACTTTGAGAGGGTAAAAAAGGCAGGGAAACTGATTGTCTCCTAGAGCCTCCAGAAAGAACCCATGCCTATACCTTGATTTTAGGACCTCTGACCTCCATAACGGTAAGGTAATAAATTTGTGTTGCTTAAGCCAATAGATTTGTGACAGTTTGTTATAGCAGTAATAGGAAACTAAACTTGGGAAAGTTCAAATCCTATTTCTTATGCCTTCATAGCATAAGAAAAGGAATTATCCAGCAGATGTGACCATTTTAAAGAACATTCAGGCAAATGAGCATTTAGTTGGTAATCCTAAAATGGGTACTTGATATTGTCACTTGAACTGCTTAATGCATTTTATCCTATGATTTTAGCAGCTATAAATTCATGATAAATGATTCACTTTAATGAAGGAGAAGAGTCATGATTTTTAGTGGCCTCTTATTCTGGGAAAGTGGGTATTACACCCTTTATTCCAAAGATTTAATGTGATATCCTGTTGTAACATGATTAATAATAGACAACAACCTGTCTTTATAATGGGGAGCATATTATCTGGGTTTTTTTTCTGGCTCAATATATATGCATTTTCTCTTCACTGTAGAATTTGTGGCCATGATGAATTAGAGCTGTGCTATTATTATTTGTAGCAGTAACAACAACAGCAATAATAAATTTCCATTTATTGTGAGCCATAAACTATGTAAGCCACCTAACATTTATCTCATATAATCCTCATAGTTTTAGAAGTAAGTATTCTTTTCACTACTTTAGTAAAGCTCAGAAAGTTGATGTAACTTGCCCAAGGTCAGACAACGAATCAGTGGAGGAGCTAGGTTTGTACTAAGAGACCTATGTCTCTAAATCTTATGATCCTCATTGCTATAATAAAACACTACTCCTCAGTAGTGCTAACATAGATGGCACTAGGCAAAAGTAACAGAAAGGTAGATTTTTATCATTAATATGATTTGCATTCATATGCATTAATATGACTAAGCATTCAGACCTTTTGTTATATCTTTAACGTTGTGCCACGTAGGTAGCTGCTGCTAATCCTTGGGTTATGCTTTCTAAATAGTAGGTTCTGATTACTGGTTGCACAAGGGATGTTTTCTTAAGTTTTAATTTAAATTCCTATTAGTTAACACACAGTGCAATCATAGTTTTAGGTGTACAATATAGTGATTCAACACTTCCATACAACACCCAGTACTCATCATGAGAAGTGCAGTCCTTAATCACCATCCCCAATTTCCCCCACCACCCTCTACTTCCCTCCCATGTGGTAACCATCATCTCTATAGTTAAGAGTCTGTTTCTTGGTTTTCTCTTTTCTTCCCCTTTGCTCATTTGTTTTGTTTCTTAAATTCCACGTATGAGTGAAGTCATATGGTATTCGTCGTCTTTCTCTGACTGACTTATTTCACTTAGCATAATACTCTCCAGCTTTATCTATGACGTTGCAAATGGCAATTTTCATACTTTTTGATGGCTGACTAATATCCCAGTGTGTGTGTGTGTGTGTGTGTGTGTGTGTGTGTGTGTGTGTGTGTACACACCTCATCTTCTTTGTCATTCATTAGTCAATGGACACTTGGGTTGTTTCCATAATTTGGCTATTGTAGATAATGCCGCTATAAACATCAGGGTACATGTATCCCTTTGAATTAGTATTTTTGTATTGTTTGGGTAAATATGTAGTAGTGCAATTGCTGGATGATAGGGTAGTTCTGTTTGTAACTTTTTGAGGAACCTCCATACTGTTTTCCAGAGTGGCTGCACCACTAACACCAAGAGTGTAACAGGGTTCCCCTTTCTCTGCCTCCTCGCCAACATCTGTTGTTTCCTGAGTTGTTAATTGTAGCCATTCTGACAGGTGTGAGATGGTTATCTCATTGTAGTTTTGATTTGTATTTCCCTGATGATGGGTGATGTTGAAGATCTTTTCATGTGTCTACTGGCCATCTGGATGTCTTCTTTGGAAAAATGTCTATTCCTGTCTTCTGCCCATTTCTTAACTTTTGGGTGTTGAGTCTGATAAATTCTTTATAGATTTTGGATACTAGCCCTTTATCTGATATGTTATTTGCAAATATCTTCCCCCATTCCAGAGGTTGCCTTTTTGGTTCCGTTGATTGTTTCCTTTGCTGTGCAAAAGCTTTTTGATGAAGTCCCAGTAGTTTATTTTTGCTTTTGTTTTCCTTGCCTCAGGAGCCATATCTGGAAAGAAGTTGCTACTGATGTCACAGAGGCTGCTGCCTGTGTTCTCCTCTAGGATTTCTATGGTTTCCTATCTCACATTTAGGTCTTCCATCCATTTTGAATTTATTTTTGTGTATGGTGTGAGAAAGTGGTCCATGGGCACCTGGGTGGCTCACTTGGTTAAGCCTCCAACTTTGGCTCAGGTCATGATTGGGCGGTTTGTAAGTTTGAGCCCTGCATTGGGCTGTCTGCTGTCAGTGCAGAGCCTGCTTTGGATTCTTTGTCCCCCCTCTCTCTCTCTTCCTCTCCCCCTTCACATGCTGTCTCTCTCTCTCAAAAATAAATAAACATTTAAAAAAAAAAGAAAGTGGTCCAGTTTCATTCTTTTGCATGTTGCTGTCCAGTTTTCCCAACACATTTGTTGAGGAAACTATCTTTTTCCTATTGGATAGTCTTTCCAGTTTTGTCAAAGGTCAACTGGCCATATAATTGTGGGTTCATTTCTGGGTTTTCTATTCTGTTCTAATGATTTATCTATTTTTGTGCCAGTACCATAATGTTTTGATCACTAGAGTTTTGTAATATAACTTGAAGTTTGGAATTGTGATGCCTCCAGCTTTGCTTTTCTTTTTCAAGATTGCTTTGGCTATTCATGGTCTTTTATGTTTCCACACAAATTTTGGGATTGTTTTTTCTAGCTTTGTGAAAAATGCTGCTGGTATTTTGATAGGGATTGCATTAAATGTGTAGATTGCTTTGAGTAGTGTAGACATTTTAACAATAATTGTTCTTCCAATCTATGAACATGAAATGTCTTTTCATTTCATTGTGTCATCTTCAATTTCTTTCATCAGTGTTTTATAGTTTTCAGATTACAGGCCTTTCACCTCTTTGGTTAGGTTTATTCCTAGGTATCTTATTGTTTTTGATGTAATTGTAAATGAGATTGATTCCTTAATTTCTCTTTCTGATGCTTTATTATTGGTGTATAGAAATGCAACAGATTTCTGTACGCTGATTTTGTATCCTGTAACTTTACTGAATTCATGTATCAGTTCTAGCATTTTTTGGATGGAGTCTTTTGGGTTTTCTATATAGAGTATGGTGTCATCTGCAACTAGTGAAAGTTTTACTTTTTCCTTGCTGATTTGGATGCCTTTTACTTCTTTTTTTCGCCTAATTGCTATGACTAGGACTTCCTGTACTATGTTAAGTAACAGTGTTGAGAGTGGATATCCTTGTCTTATTCCTGACCTTAGAGGAAAAGCTCTCAGGTTTTCCCCACTGAGGATGACATTTGTTGTGTGTTTTTCATAGATGGCCTTTATTATGTTGAGGTATGTTCCCTCTACACCTATTTTGTGAAGGATTTTTTTTTTATCATGGATGTTGTAATTTGCTTTTTCTGCTTTTTCTGTGTCTATTGAAATGATCATATGATACTTATACTTTGTTTTATTAATGTAGTGTATTGTGTTGATTGACTTGCAAATGTTGAACCACCTTTATGTCCCAGAAATAAATCCCGCTTGATTGTGGTCAACGATTTTTTTAATGTATTGTTAGATTCGGTTTGCCAGTATTTAATTGAGAATTTTTGCATCTGTGTTCATCAGGGATATTGGCCTGTAGTTCTCTTTTTTAGTGGAGTCTTTACCTTGTTTTGGTGTCAGGGTAATGCTGGCCTCATAGAATGAGTTTGGAAGTTTTTCTTCCTTTTCTATTTTTGGAATAGTTTGAGAATAGGTATTAATTCCTCTTTAAATGTTTAGTAGAATTTTCCTGTGAAGCTGTCTGGCCCTGGACTTTTGTTTGTTGGGAGTTTTTTTTTTTTTTTTTATTACCATTAATTTCTTTGTTGGTTATTGGTCTATTCAAGTTTTGTATTTCTTTCTGTTTCAGTTTTAGTAATTTATGTTTCTAGGAATTTATCCATTTCTTCTAGGTTGTCCAATTTCTTGGCATATAGTTTTCCATAAAATTCTCTTATAAGTGTATTTTTGTGTTGGTGTTGGTTGCTATTTTTCTTCTCTGATTTGTGATTTTATTTATTTTGGTCCTTTCTCATTTCTTTTTAAAAAAAATTTTTTTTAACATTTATTTATTTTTGAGACAGAGAGAGACACAGCATGAACGGGGGAGGGGCAGAGAGAGAGGGAGACACAGAATCAGAAGCAGGCTCCAGGCTCTGAGCCATCAGCCCAGAGCCCGACGCGGGGCTCGAACTCACGGACCGCGAGATCGTGACCTGTGCTGAAGTCGGACGCTTAACCGACTGAGCCACACAGGCGCCCCTCTCATTTCTTTTTGATTAGTCTGGCTGGAGGTTTATCAGTTTTATTAATTTTTTCAAAGAACATGCTCCTGGTTTCATTGATCTATTCTATTGTTTTGTTTGTTTGTTTTTGTTTTTGTTTTGTAGTCTCTATGTCATTCATTTCTGCTCTAATCTTTATTATTTCCTTCCTTCTGCTGTCTTTGGTCTCATTTGTTGTTCTTTTTCTAGCTCCATGAGGTGTAGGGTTAGGTTGTTTATTTGAGAATTTTATTGCTTCTTGGGTTAAGCCTGTATTGCTATATACTTTCCTCTTAGGACTGCTTTTGCATCATCCCAAAGATTTTTGGACCATTGTGCTTTTATTTTCATTTGTTTCCATGTATTTTAAATTTTTTTTCTTTGATTTCCTGGCTGACTCACTCATTGTTTAGTAGCATGCTTTTTTAAACTCCATGTTTTTGTGGTCTTTCCAATTTTTTTTTTCTTGTGATTGATTTCTAGTTTCATAACATTATGGCCAAAAAAGGTGCAAGGTATGATTCCAATCTTTTTGTATTTGTTGAGGTCTGATTTTTGACCTAATATGTGATCTATTCTGGAGAATGTCCCATGTGTACTTGAAAAGAATGTGTATTCTGCTGGTTTAGGATGGGCTGTTCTTAATATATCTGCTAAGTGCATCTGGTCCAGTGTGACATTCAAAGCCATTGTTTCCTTGTTGATTTTCTGCTAAGAAGATTTGTCCATTGGTGTAAATAGGGTGTTAAAATCCCCTACTATTATTGTGTTATTATCAATTAGTTCCTTCATGTTTGTTATTAAATGCTTTATATATTTGGGTGCTTTCATGTTGGGTTCATAAATATTTACAATTCTTAGATATTCTTGTTGTATTGTCCCCTTTATTAAGATATAGTGCCCTTCTTTGTCTCTTGTTACAGTCTGTTTTAAAGTCTAGTTTGTTCAATAAAAGTGTTGCTACACTGGTTTTCATTTGACATCTGTTTGCATGATAAATGTTTCTCCATTTCCTCACTTTCTTTTTTGTTTAAGTTTATTTGTTTATTTTGAAAAAGAGAACAAGCAGGGGAGGGGCAGAGAGAGAGAGAGAGAGGGACAGAGAGAAAATCCCAAGCAGGATCCACACTGTCAGTGCAGAGCCCAATGCAGGGCTTGAACCCATAAACAGTGAGATCATAACCTGAACCGAGATCAAGAGTCAGACACTTAACCAACTGAGCTCCCTAGGCTCCTCCCCCCTTCCCCTCACTTGCAATCTTCAGGTGTCTTTAGGTCTAAAATGAATCTCTTGTAGGCAGCATATAGTTTTGTCTTTTTTTTCTTTTAATGCATTTTGGCACCCTACTTTTTTTTTTTTTGAGAGAGAGAGAGAGAGAGCAGGAGTGGAGGAGAGGGGCAGAGGGAGAGAGAGAGAATCTTAAGCAGACTCCACACTCACTGCAGAGCTTAACATGGAGCTTGATCCCACAACCCTGGGATCATGGCCTGAGCCAAAATACAGTCAGACATTCAAACAACTCAGCCACCTAGGCACCTCCTCCCTATGTCATTTAATTGGAGCGTTTAGTCCATTTACATTAAAAGTAATTATTGAGGGGCGCCTAGGTGGCTTGGTCGGTTGAGCGTCCGACTTCGGCTCAGGTCATGATCTCACGGTCCGTGAGTTCGAGCCCCGCGTCGGGCTCTGTGCTGACAGCTCAGAGCCTGGAGCCTGTTTCAGATTCTGTGTCTCCCTCTCTCTCTGCCCCTCCCCTCTTCATGCTCTGTCTCTCTCTGTCTCAAAAATAAATATACGTTTAAAAAAAAAATTAATTATTGATACATAAATCTGTAAAACTCACTGAAGTATACACTTAAAATGGGTACATTTTGTTGTTTGCAAATTATACCTTGGTAAGTTGACTTTACAAAAAAAAAAAAAAAAGCAAACTAATTTTTGATAAATATGTATTTATTGCCATTGTTTCTGGAGATTTTCTCTGATCCTTTCTTGTCTTTGTCAGTTTTGGTCTCCCCTTTACACTCAGAGTTCCCTTTAATATTTCTTGAGGTCTGGTTTAGCAGTCATGAACTCCTTTGGTTTTTGTTTGTCTAGGAAGCTCTTTATCTCTCCTTTTATTCTGAATGACAGTCTTGCTGGATAGAGTATTCTTGGCTGCAGATTTTCCCCATTCAGTACTTCAGACATATCATGGCACTCCCTTCAGGCTTGACAACTTTTCGAGAAATCTCCAGTTAGCATTATGTGTCTTGCTTTGGAAGTTAAGGACTTCTTTTGTCTTACTGCTTTTAAGATGTTTCCTTTATCACTATATTTTGCCAATGTAATTACAGTATGTCTTGGTGTTGGCCTGCTTTTGTTGATTTTGATGGGAGTTCTCTGTGCTTCCTGGATCCGGATGTCTGTTTCCTTCCCCACATTAGGGAAATTTTCTGCTATTATTTCCTGAAATAAATTTTCTGCCCCCTTTTCTCTCTCTTCTTCCTCTGGGACTCCTATAATATGAATGTTATTTTGTTTGATGGAGTCAATGATTTTCCTAAGTCTATTGTGTTGCATAATTCTTTTTTCTCTCTTTTGTTCAGCTTCATTATTTTGCATTATTTTGTCTTCTAGGCCACTAATGTTTTCCTCTGCTTCTTCCAATCTGCTGTTCATTGTATCAAGCATGTTTCCAATCTCATTTATTACACCCTTCATCTGTGACTGATTCTTCCTTAACTCTTATCTCTGTAGTAAGGGTCTCACTGATGTCTTCCATTCTTTTCTCAGGTCCAGTGTTGCTTTAAATTCTCCACTGGGCATGTTACTTATATCTGTTTCATTTAGATCTCTGGCCATGGCCTCATCTTGTTCTTTCATTTTGGAATAATTTCCTCCATCTTGGCATTTTTGTCTAAATCTCCACCTTCTTCTGTGTGTTAGAAAAGCCACCTTCTTCTGTGTGTTATGTCTCCTGCTCCTGAAAGTAAGGACTTTATGAAGAAGAGGTCATGTAGTGTCCAGGGTCTCACACTTCAGGGAGTCTCCGGTATGTGTTGTGTGTGCTCTGCTGTTGTGTTTTGCCTGGCTCTTCCTTCAGGCCCAGTCATCTGTAGAGGCTCTCTTTGCACAATGGACCTTTGGGTAGCTAAAAAGAAAGCTCTCTCCATAGCTTTACAGGAAAGAAAACTGCTGGATATTGCATGCCTTTCCAAATCAGAAGCTACTGCTTCCTGCTTTGACTCTTTCCAACTTTGATTTCTTTTTTTTTTAAGTAGGCTCCATACACAGCATGGAGCCCATCACACGGCTTGAAATCATGACCCTGAGATCAAGACCTGAGCTGACATGAAGAGTCAGACACTTAACTGTCTGAGCCACCCAATCTCCCCAGTTCCAGTTTTGATTTTTAAATGGAACAGTAGGTTGCATTACAAATACAATTACAAACGCCTATTGATGTAGGGAACCCAACGTGCTTGCTGGACAAGGGGATTTTCCCTACAGTATATCACTGTCTCATATTCTCTGTGCTTGTAGAAATTGCTCGGAAAATGGTGCAGAATGGTGATGATGATGATTTATGTAGTGCTTAGCAGTAGTTTGTTACAAAGAATAAGAAGTTCAAACTGCTTCATGTATAATAAATAATGAACCTTCCGAAAGAACCCTCCTCGAAAGCCAAAAGCTCATGTTATTCCAAACACTGTTGGGGGAAATGTTCAGAGAATTCAAGTAACTCCCTTAGAATTTGAAGAAGTTATTCATGAATTACAGTAATTTGCATTCAGTTCATTTACAAACTTAACACACCATATCTTTTATTCATTAACTCAACAAATATTTATTGAACTCTTATGTTGTACAAGGCACTATTCTAGGCACAGAAGGTATAAAGATGGACACGATAATATCACTGCCCTCCCAGGATCCCACAGTCTAGTGAATGAAAGAGGTCAGCAAATTAACAGTTAGAAATAATGCAGTGTATGCAATCAGAGAGAATGATTTGTTTGGATAGAATTAGAAAGAGTACCTAACACTCTTTACAGTGGTTAAGGAAAATTTTCTTCCCAAAGATGATTAAACCTGAGCTGAATGTTAAAGAATGAGTAGCAAACAAGGAGACCAGGCTGAGGTAGGATTTTATATAAAGTCATGGAGGTATGAGACAGGATAGCATGTTCCTGCAGCCATAAATACTGATGTTAGGATAGGATATAGAGTGTTACAGGGAAGTGCTAAGTAAACAAGAGCCAGTACATTATTAAAGTCCTGTATATCTTGCCAAGAAGTAGGGGTGTTTTCCTGCAAGCAAAGGGAACATTGAAGGTTTTATACAACAACAACAAAAATGATATGAGCAGCGCTTTATTGATAACATGACATTGACTATATTACCAGACGAAATATATCAGGGCGATGGGGACCTTGTCTCATTCTTTATCTGCCCCTGTACTCACACAGTATTTGGGACATAGTTGGTGATTAGTACATGATTTTTGGATTGATTATTAGTAGATTATTTTAATGATCATATTTATTATAAAGCCCAGTTCTGGTCTTTTCCTCATCCCAAGTTCCTATTACATCCCAAGTTCCTATTAGATTGTTGGGATTCCAAAAAACCCTCATCTTCTGTGACATTAGTCAGCAACAATTACATGCATATACATATAAATCTGTCAGTCTTCGTGTACCTGTGTGCTGCCTAGGTACCAAATATCAGTGTCAAATTTTGGCTTTATATCTTGGTAAATACCTTAAAGAGATGTTTGTTTAAAACATCTGTAAGTAAGAGATGTTTGTTTAAAACATCTGTAAGTAGTGGGACATCTGGCTTAGTTGGTTGAGTGTCTGACTTCGGTTTAGGTCATGATCTCAGAGTTCATGGGTTTGAGCCCCACATCAGGCTTTGTGCTGACAGCGTGGAGCCTGCCTCAGATTCCGTCTCCCTCTCTCTCTGCCCCTCTCCTGCTTACATGCTCTCTCTCTCTCTCTCTCTCTCTCTCTTTCTCTCAAAAATAAATAAATATTTAAAAAAGTAAGTGAGTAGAGGTTCCTGGGTGGCTTAGTTGGTTGAGCTAAGATTGATTAGCTCTTGATTCTGGCTCAGGTCATGATCCCAGGGTGGTGGGATCAAGCCCTGCATTGGGCTCTATACTGAGTGGGGAGCCTGCTTAGGATTCTCTCTCTCCCTCTGGCCCCTCTCCCCTATTCATGCACTCTATCTTTATAGAAAACAAGATAAGATAAGATAAGATAAGATAAGATAAGATAAGATAAGATAAGATAAAAAATAAAAACCTCTGTAAGTGAATGTAGGTTCCTAGGTACTGGGAAGTTATTTATAATAAACTATGTATAACAAACTAGGAACACTAACAGATAATATAAGCAAACATATTTTATGTACTAGAACAAGTTCAGAATTTTGGCTAAAGTTGCCATTATCTACAATATTTGACATTAACCTAGTTATTTTGAAATGGTTAAAAAACAAGCCATTCTCTTCCTAACAGACCTTAGAGAGTAAGTGCTGGCACTTGGTATACCACCATTCTTTAAAAATCTTTAATGTCATCAAGTGAAAACAATTTGGGCTAATTCCAGTTTTTCCTATCAAAGGTTAAAAATTAGTCACAGATTATTGAAATTAGCCAGAATTTGAACTTTAGTTGGTATGCACACAAACATACACACAATATGGAATTATTTTCATGTAGCACTCAGCAGATGGAGTTGAAATTCTGCTAAATTGGAGTGGATATTAAATAGGTTTAAAAGAACAAATAGAAATGAATTGGGAAGTCATAGGGAATAGATTATTGCATCTATATGTGACAATCCGGGTAAAGGTCAGGGTGCAGAATGAGTAGTTTTCATCCAGTATTCATTTTTTTTTCTCCCATAGTGGAAGACTTTTTGTCTCAACCGATCACTGACCAGATGATGATCACATATCTCAGCCTCCCCTATAGCTAAATGTGCCCATACAACCATCCTCTGGCCAATAGACTATGGCTACAAGTGGTATGTGCTGCTACCGAATTCTGCCCTTAAATGAAAAGAAGATGCATGCTCTTTCTTCTTCTTCTTCCCTTCTCATCTTTGAGCCAGGAACACAGACCTAGTGATGAGCCACCTTCAACCACAGAGATTACAGCATAACCAAGATGTGATGACAATAAGATATTAAGAACTTGGGCCCCAATTCCATAAAGCAGCCATATTGGCCTTGGGCTAAGGCATTGTTATTTTGGATAATAAATATTTTGGACAACCAAAACTTTATTCTAATATGGTTAGGAAGAAGGAGAAAGCTCTTGTGCTACGAATAACAGAAACTCAATCCAGACTGGTTAAAACAATTAGGAAATCTATTGGCTTCTGAATGAAAACTCTAGAAGTAGACAGGCTTCAGGGGTGATTTAATCCAGTGATTTATAATACCTTCAGGGCTCTGATACTTTTTGTCCACAATTCTTTCCATTTGTCTTCTTCTGTAAGTCAAAAAGATACTGCTGGCAGCTCCTAGGGCTACATTCATTTTTGTTCACACTGTGAGGTCAGGTGGTGGCCACTGAACGAAGAAATTGAGTTTCATTTCAAATGAAACAAATTTAGTTCTCGTGTCTACACCTGAATTCATTACTATGTCCAAGATAACGCCATATACTTACTGGCTTATCTCTGTGGTAAAGGGGATGTATCATCCTGAATAGCTTAAGCCAGTGAGCATCCCTGGGCCTAGAGGAAAGGCCAGACTCATTCAGGCTTCATGGCTGCTGCTCAGTGGCAGAGGAGCGAAATGGATGCTGTGGTGTAGAGGCAATGTGTATAAGGTTGGGCGGGGCTGCTGCAGAAGGTGTTTGGAAATCATAATCCACATTTTGCGTGTAAGTTGGGCATTTGGGCTGTGGCTAGAGCAGGACTCAATGAAAGTGAATTTTGGTAGTAGCACAACAGTAAGTGTAAATTAATAGAATGACCCCTAAGAGAGTCCAAGGGAATATATGTTTGGATAGCTTTTTGATCTTATTACTCTGTGTGCATGGGTCTGAGACACACCTGAGAAGGCAATGGGATTCTTGTGAATTTCCTGTTAAAAGGCTCTGGGCACAGGGAATGAATTCTACACGGTTAAAAGCACACCCACACACCTACATACAGTAATCAGTCTCTTACTAGAATTCTAAGGTTATGAGTCGACTGTTGTTGTCATTGCCCTTGTTTTGATTTTGCCTAAATTATCCAGATGACTGACACAATCGCCTGCTTTGACCTGGCTGAAAAGACTTGGAATGGAGCCTGGTGCTTCTTATGGTGCACTTATAATGTAGCACCACTTTCCATCCTATGAGTGGCTGAAAGTAAAGGCGCGACTATGGTTTACATATCCCGAATCCTCTGGCTGTGCCCAGCAGAGAGCTCTGCTTCTGTCACGTTGCAGGATGAATGAAACTGGGAAATCAAGTTTCTATAGAAAAAAAAAATCATAGTTTTATCTAGAACAAAGTAAAATACTACATGTTGGTTTTAAAATGTGCACTCTAGGGGCACCTGGGTGGCCTGGTCGGTTAAGCGTCTGGTTTCGGTCGAGGTCATGATCTCACAGTTTGTGAGTTTGAGCCCTGCGTTGGGCTCTGTGCTGACAGCTCAGAACCTGGAGCCTGGTTTAGGTTCTGTGTCTCCCTTTCTCTCTGTCCCTCCCCCACTCATGCTCCCCTCTCTCTCTCTCTCTGTCTCTCTCTCTCTCAAAAATAAATAAACATTAAAAATTTTTTTAATGTGTATTCTATGTTAATTATTAAAGGCAGCTCTGTTAAAGCCAAGTCTTTGTTTCTCAGAAGAATTATTATGATGTATGTTCTCCAGATTTTGCCAGTTTCAATAATTTCTCCTTAGGCTTGTCATGGCTTGACCTTGGAGCCAGAGTGGGTCAATACTGTTTCAAACAGTATTTTTAGAGTTAAAAAAAATCAGGCTAAGATTGTCATATGATTTCAGGTAGGTTTTCATTGTCTTATTACCTTGCTATTGGCTTATGAAGTAATATAGATCATTTCAATTCAGCATGACAGAATGTAAAGGAAGCTTTTGTGTTCATTCTGGGGGCCACAAAAGAAAATCTCCATTTAACCATTCTCTTAACTGATAGAAAAATAATGACTAGAACTCCCAGGAAATCTGTAAAGTATTATTGACCATTTCTTTCTTCCTACTGGTACATTTTTGAAGGATTCTGCTTTTCAATTCTGTGTAGATATTCATTAAGTATGGTTGGGTTGAAAATATGTTGACTATACCTTGGCACTTCTGGAGAAATTGGAATGATAATAAATACAAAGAAAGTATGAAATGGAGGATTTTGACCCCCTTTTTCAGAACTGAGCCATAAAGAGTGCTGTTGATCCTGGTTTTAATTCCCCAGTGATACTAAAACAGTTGTTATCATTTTTTATAAACACATTAAGCTTATCCAATTAAGTATGTCCCATTCTTTATTTGGCTTTCACATTTACTTACGGATTCATACACGTGCATGAATGTATTTCAATAGATGTTACCTCAGAACCTTTTTTTCTCAGGCTAAATTGATATGTTTTATGTTTTCACTGTTGAAGAGCAAAATTTATTGAGTTACTTTTGGGAGGAGATATATAACCTTAACTCTGCTTCCAGGATGAGATGGCAGAGTGAAGCCAAATCACAGAATCCCCTCTCCCAAAAAGTACACCTGTGGCATGCCCAGAGACCAAATAAATTTAAAAACCAGCAAAAAGTATGCTGGCAGCCATCAAATAAAAGTACAGGCACAGCTTCCTGCAATGTGAACAGCCAGAAAGAAGCACAAGGCTGCAGGAACCTTGGTGGCTCTTAATTCCATTCCTTTCCTTCCTGCTCCCCTGATGCAATTGAGGGAATAGGATGTGAGTGGAAATGTCCTAAGGAGTCTCTCCATTATTCCTCAGTTTAGATAGAAGCAGTCTGTGGAATGTGTGGGCAGGCCTGGGGAGGAATTTGAAAAGCTCTTTCTGTGCCCTCAGTGTCTCACCAAAGGAAGAAAAGCATCACGACTAACCTTTATGAAACTGACCAGGTGGAAAGAAAGCTGAGAGGGAATTGGGAGTGACTGTAATTACCCTGAGCGAACGATCTCCAGCACTAATTGGCGATTTAGATGAATGAAGGATGAAGGGTAACGTGAAGGAGAGAGGTAGGAGCCTAGAGAAAGAGGTCCTCAGACGATCCAGTTGTTAAGACCATAGCAGGATGTTTCTTTTCTTTGGTCTCTGTTGGCTGGGAAGAGAGTGAGATCCACTGCTGGTAGAGGAGGGGGATGCCGGGAAAGTAGACACGGCTCGGTCTAAATGAATTTTCCTCGGCTCAGCCTTTTTGGGAAATTGGGGAAATGAGGATAACACCCATCCGCATAGGGAGAATTAGAAGGTGTGTGCCCAGGTACAGCGTCTGTGCTTATTAGGAGCAGAGATGCGAGCACAGCAGTGGGGTCTGCTGGCCATAGCTGCCCACAGTCCCAGCTGAGCTCCCCTCCAATAGAACTGGAAATTCCCAACTCTCACACGGAAAGTAAAAGAAGATGAAGGTGTCTGATCATATGGAAGAGCGCAATTTTATGGTCAGCTGTTCAGGTTAAACATGAGCAAGGTGAAAAGAAAACACATAGAAGCTAGGCAAGAGTAAAGGAGCAAAGAGGAAAAACAAGAGAGAGGAGAATAGAATGTCAGCGAGAGAAAAAGAATTTGTTCTGTAAGAATACTAGCTGTGAAAAAGAAACATCTAAATGTTGCATTTTGCTATAAAGAACTTAAAAGGGCACGAATTCCATGAAAAGGGCACTGGAGACAAGATGATAAAGCTGATAAAGCTATAGAATGAGATAAAAAAAGGAAATGCCAGAGTCAAGAAAATAAATGGGGGGCCCAAACAAGATTGTTACCCCAGTGATAAATAAATTAGAAATAGGAGGAAGAGGATAGACACAGACAAAACCTGAAATAATGGCATAGAAGAGAGGTTTGAAAGAATCAGTGGGTGTAAAAGGGAAAGAGAGATTTAAACATTAGAAGATAATAGTTATGGAGCTCAAAGATGATCACAGCAAAAGGAAAATTGGTATGTCTGAGTTAGAAAATAGAACAAATGGGATAGAAAAAATATTAAAAGAAATGATCCCCCCAACTCTGAAATCGCTGATTCTCCAGATCAAAAGAACATAGTATGTTCCAGGAAAAATTGACATAGAAGTCTCAATACCAAGATACATATTCTCTGGTTAAACTTAGAAGCTAGAGAATTATTAATTCTTCGGGCATCTTCTTCATACATAAAAACAAATCACTTACAAGCAGGAAAAATCAGGCTCACCTTAGAATTCTCTAAAACAATACTCCCAGCCAGAAGGCAAGAGAACAAATTATACAAAATTCGAAAGAAAAAGAGTCACTCAAGAATTTCATATAATTATTAGTTTAAAATTTAAATAAAAATAAGCAAAAAAAGAAGAATACAAACCCCTATTCCTTGCTAAACAAAACAATGATGGCTACCACTCAGCAATAATTACTATTAATGTTTTGTCACATTCCTGCCACATTTTCCTAAGTGTGTGAATGTGTGTGTACGTGTGTATCAGACATAATGAATGAGTATACTGTTACCATTTAAAAAGTTACATGATTACAGATAAGTTAAAATGATCCAAGACACATACCTATTTTTTAATGTTTATTTCTTTTTGAGAGAGAGAGAGAGAGAGAGAGAGAGAGAGAGAGAAAGCGTGAGCAGGGAAGGAGCAGAGAGGGAGGGAGACACAGAATCCAAAGCAGGCTCCAGGCTCTGAGCTGTCAGCACAGAGCCCTATGTGGGGCTTGAACTCATGGACCGTGAGACCATGACCTGAGCCGAAGTCTGGTGCTAAACCAACTGAGCCACCCAGGCACCCCCAAGACACATATCTAGACTCTAAATTTAGTATGTTTGTCGTTCCAGTCTTCCTGCTATACTTTTATACATCTGTACCTATCAAAACTCTACAATGTTTTTACGTGTTTTCTTTAATGTATATAAATGGTATTATGCTGTATACATCATTTTGCAACTTGGTTTATGTTTTAAAAAAAGTTTTACATCTGTCCTCATTGATACCCATTTAATGTTCCTTATTCCCTTTAACTTACGTACTTTGTTATATTGTATGTAGATATTTAGATTGTTTCTAATTTTGTTAGTTTTACAAATAAAGCTGCAATGGACACCCATAAGTGTTTATGCACAAATTTGAATGTCTAAGGTAAACATTAGCATTTCTAAGTTGCAGGATTTGTGCATTTTTTTATTTTTATTTTTTTTTAAATTTTTTTTTTCAACATTTATTTATTTTTGGGACAGAGAGAGACAGAGCATGAACAGGGGAGGGGCAGAGAGAGAGGGAGACACAGAATCGGAAACAGGCTCCAGGCTCTGAGCCATCGGCCCAGAGCCCGACGCGGGGCTCGAACTCACGGACTGCGAGATCGTGACCTGGCTGAAGTCGGACACTTAGCCGACTGCGCCACCCAGGCGCCCCTTGTGCATTTTTTTAGTTCATCCCAAGCATGTTATACCCAGCCAAATTGTTTGACATCTAAGAACAGCAGAATATTTTCAAATATGCAGGACCTTCAGGCATATTATTCCTAGAGAAGCATTTATTTCAACTAGACTTTCAAGTTTATTTGCCTAAAAGCTTGCAAAGTATTATCTCATAATTCATTTGTTTTTCTTTGTCAAAGGATAAAAAGCATAGTCATTTTAGTAGATGCCAAATAGGCACTTGATAAAATTCGGTTCTGAAAAGAGAACAAGTACCTTTTAGCAAAATAGGAATGGATGAAAGTTTTCTTACATTAGTTTAAAAAAATCAATCATACAACCTTAAATGTTCTCCCATTAAAATCATGAACAAATGCCATCTATCTTTATTATTTACCATTTTTTGATATGGCAAATGAACTTAGACCAAAGAAAGAAATAGTGCTAGAAAGGCAAAATACAGTATGTTAAGAAAAGCTGAGAGAATTTAACTGAAAATACTGCTCAACATGTTAACAGAATATGGCAAGGTGGCTCATTATGTAATTGGTAAGGAAATAAATATTAGGAAATGCAATGGAAGAAGAGATCCTATTATAATAATAGCCAAATGATAAAAATATGTGGGAAGAATTTTACAATATTCCTCAATATGTGAAAGGCCAGTGTAAAATTAACATTAAAAAATCCACTGAGGGGGCGCCTGGGTGGCTCATTTGGTTAAGTGTCTGACTCTTGATTTTGGCTCAGGTCATGCGTTGGGCTCTAGCTGACAGTGCAGAGCCTGCTTGGGATTCTCTCTCTCTTTCTCTCTCTGCCCCTCCCTTGCTAGTCCTCTCTTTATCTCTCATAGGTAAATAAACATTTTTTAAAAATCCACTGGGACACTTGGGTGGCTCAGTCGGTTAAGCATCTGACTTCCACTCAGGTTCCAAGTGGAGCCTGCTTGGGATTCTATCTCTGCCCCCCCCCCCCCCACTCACACCCACTTATTCTCTCTCTCTCTCTCTCTTTATCAAAATAAATAAATAAACTTTAAAACAGCATTAAAACTCTACCAAAGGACATATGAGAAGACTTATGTAAATTTGTACTTTATTCTTGACTAGGAAAATTCTAAAAGATGTTGTTTTCCCCTAAATTAATCTCTAAGTAAATATCAACTAGAAGTCAAGGTATCCTTTTTGGAATTTGACAGAATGACTGTCAAGACCATGTGGAAAAATAAACTTGTAAGAACGGCCAGAAGATTACAGGGAGAGAACAGTAATAAACAGTCAAGATTTAAAAATAAATTATGAAGTTCTAATAACCAAAACTGAAAAAAAATTGATCACAAGAGAATAAAGATTCTAGAAGTAAACTAAAATTCATATAAACGTTTGGTATTAAAAAATGAAGCATTCCAAATTAATATAAGAAAAGATGATAAAAGGCCAATCTACTTAGCCGACAAAGAACAAAACCTTTCAAAATAGAAAGCTAGATAAGGAGTATGCACAGGAATTTCATAGAAAAATAAATACAAGTGGCAAACAAACATGAAAAACAAATATGATAATTATATCACTTATAATCACAGAAAAGCCAAATAAAATGACATGTTATTTTTTGTGTACCTGATGGCAGTGTTTTCGGCACTTGCTAACACACTCTGTTGGCCAGGCTGAGTGGAAGCAGGAACTCTCACGCTGTGGGTAGGAGTGCAAATTAATGCATTATCTTTAAAGGAAAATATTTGGCAGTATTTCTCAACAGAAAAAAAAAAAAGCATACATACCCTCTAATTTAGCAGCTCCGTTACTGGAAATTTACCCTCTGGATAAGTTATGCAAAAATATGTAAAATTTATATGTACAAGGATGTTTACTGAAGTATTGTATTAAATGTAAATGTCCACTGATAGGGGTCAGATTAAAAAGAACTAAAGTACATTCATACAATGAAATACCTCTGAATCATTACTGAGAAAAGCCAGACGAATAATTGCACATGTGGAACGAGCTCTGGGATGTACTATTTAATGAAAAGAGGAAACAGGTGGGAAAGATCACATGTCAATGGCCCCTTTGTGTAAATAAAGAGGAAGAGGTTTTGACACAGGTGCAGGGCTTGAAAAGTATAGAGATCGATTTAGGCTAATATAGGCATAAAAGATTTCCTGAGGGACACATAAAAATATGCAACACTAGGTATCAGAAGGTGAAGAAACACATGTCTTTCAATCTTCTGCCTTTTGTCCTGTTTGCATTTTTGATCATGTGCGCATATAAAGGTTATACATATCATCCAGTCTACGTGGGAACCCAGCCACAGCAGTTCTGCTGCCAGCCTCTTCTTTTTATCCCTATTAGGGGAGTACGCTTCTACCATGCTCAAGGGCTTTCTTTAGTGCTGACTTCACACTGGCAGGTAGAAGGTGCATAGAGGAAGATCATCAAGCCTGTACTTCTGTTACCAATACTAGTTGTCACTGATGTTTACTGAGTGCTGATTGTGTTGAGGGCTTCCCAGGCATGGTCTCAGTTCCTGTTCACAGGGACTCATGAGACTGGTACTATTTTCATGTCCATTTGACCAAAGAATCTTACCATTTAGCACCACATGGATGGACCTAGAAGGCATTATGTTCAGTCAGTCACAGAGGGACAAACACTACACGCTTCCTCTTATAGGAGGTGTCTAAAATACTAAAAGGTATAGAAGTACACGATAGAATGATGGTTTACAAGGTCATGCGGTGGGTTATGGGAGTTGTTCAATGGGTATAAAGTTAAGGTTATACAAGATGAGCAAGTTCCAGATATCTGCTGTTCAACACCGTGCATATAATTAACAATAAGGTGTTATGGACTTAAAAATTTGTTAGGAGTGCAGATCTCACATTAAGCGTTCTTGCCACAAAAGACAAAACAAAATAAATAGAAACGGGACAGGAGGAAACTTTTGGAGGTGATGGATATGTTTATTACCTGGATTGTAGTGATGGTCACACAGGGTATACATATTTCCAAACTCTCAAATTGTACGTATTAATTATGTGCAGTTTTTTCTACTACAGTTCTACATCAATAAAGCTGGGAGGGGAGTGGGGAAGAGGTAGACTGAGGATTATCCAGATGTAAGTATTTTCCCAGGCCTCTACCTGTCTAATAAGAAGCAGGTCAAAACTTCAAACCGTGGTGCACCCAACCCCAGCTAGAACTTTCAACACCATCACAGTACCACTGTGACACTCTTCAGCCCTGGGGGAGTCAAACAACGTTCCCCCGGCCGGGCAAACCATACTTATGACTTCTTCCTCTTGATGGGACTATGTGTCTCAGGTCCCACATCCTGACTCAGATGGACTTGGGGAAATGTACGTCCTTTATAAGCTGAGAACCATCTCAACTGAATGTTCTTTTCCCTTCAATAATACATGTACAGCCAGAGTTCCTTAAGTACTTTTCTGTCCCTTGACTGCTTTCCCCCAAATAATTTCTGATTCCTCAATTTTATAGTTGTCAGGACTATTTTTGGTGCTTCAAAGGTGTATTTTCGGACTTACTCATTTGACTTCAGTTCACTTACTGCGTTCTGACAGGATGACTCTTACGGCTAAACATTGTTTCAGGCAAGCTGCAATTTTTCTCTCAAAGGCTATATTGCTCTGACAAACGAGGGTAAAAACTTGGCCCAGCATGGTAGAGTTTTAGCCTATAAATTCATGAGACTCTTTGAACAGAAATTAAAGAGGAGTTTTCCTTAGGTTCTAAAAGTTTGCCTTTTCGTGTTCTTTCCTCTTAATCCCCATCCTCCCTCTTAAGCCTATACTCTTACCCTTTCTCATAACTCTTACTGCCCTTCCCTAAAATCCAGAAGCTGAAAGGGACTTTAACAAGGCTGGTTGTTATCTTCCCTACTATTACTAGTAGTAGTAGCAGTAACAGCAGCAGCAGCAGCAGCAGTAATAATAATAATAATTAATAATAATAATAATAACTATCACTGGGTGCCCATGATGAGCCAAGAATTTATTGCAGGTACTTTATGTTTAGTATCATTTATTTGTCTGCGTAGAAGAAAGACAGAAGGCCAAGCCTACACTTCTGCTACTAATAATCCTAATTTTAACTGCCATTTATGGAGTCTTATGAGGTGATTCTATTCACTCCATTTCATGGTTAAATACAGGCTCTAAAAAGTTGTACCCAGGGGCGCCTGGGTGGCGCAGTCGGTTAAGCGTCCGACTTCAGCCAGGTCACGATCTCGCGGTCCGTGAGTTCGAGCCCCGCGTCAGGCTCTGGGCTGATGGCTCGGAGCCTGGAGCCTGTTTCCGATTCTGTGTCTCCCTCTCTCTCTGCCCCTCCCCCGTTCATGCTCTGTCTCTCTCTGTCCCAAAAATAAATAAATGTTGAAAAAAAAATTAAAAAAAAATAAAAATAAAAATAAAAAAAAAGTTGTACCCAAAGTCACAGAGTAGTAAATAGTGTCGCTAGAATTTAAACGTGGGCCTACCTGACTGTAAATTCTTTGTTTTTTCCTATGAACTTCTGTTTGAAAGAGGGTTTCAAGCAGGCAATGTTAGACACATAGGTAAATTTAGTAATGTCTAGCAAGAAAGACACCTGTCCCTTTTTCTACTCTAGGTTGCCTTCAATGGGCCCCTAAATTCTGTGAGTTATTGATGGTATTTTCCACCTTCTAAGTGGTATCCCTAAGCAGAGAACTTTCTATACCCTCCTGTTTGCTGATTGGAGGGAAATTTTCTTAGCCTTTGTGGCCAAAAAGAGGAAGCACAGGGAAGACTTTTGGAAGAAAGAGGAAAGGTCTGCCTCTTTGGGTGGCCCAGTGTTATCCATGCCTGCTGGGGTTTCAGCCCTTAAGACCCCTTTCAAATCTACCCTTTCTTAAGAGATACCGTTGAGAGTCCCAATGCTGGAGTGCCAAACAACACCATCCTGACCTTCATGGATGAGGGGAAGCGTGGAAGTGTCATATATTGGAAAAAGCAGGGACAAGCTAGACAAGACTAGTTGAAATTCCAGGTAAACCACTTAAGAACTGTATGGCTTTAAACAACTTCCTTTACCTTTTTCATACTGTTTCTTTATATGTATAATGGAGATAATAATAGTTATAACACAAAGTGTGTGATGGGAACTAAATAATAAAGTATGCAGAGTTTCTTCAAATAAAGATATTTGCCATTTGATATGGCAGCCAGATTAATTCTGGGACAAATGTTAATTTGCTTAAATAAGTTTCCAAACAGATGGGAGAGAAACAAATGTACTTAGGTAGAGACAAAGCACCAGATGACAAAATTTATCTTGGCACTCAGATCTTATGTGTTTTACTTTTGTTATAATTTTTCATATGGGTTTTAGCAATGTACTTATATCATTAGGCACTAAGATTAACTCACGTAATGCAAAATGAGACTTTTAAGAAGAAAAATGAAATCAGTATTGCAGGAAGAATTAAGATGAAACAACTTGAGCATTGATGAGTTTTATTAACTTGATTAACATAAGGATTGGGAAAAAAAGACATTGTAATTGGAAAAGTATAAGGGCAGTTTCTGCTGCAGTAGGGTTTGTAAAAAGCCATTTAGAACATGAACCATATCTTCAGTATTGTAAGATACAGACACCTCTCTGTTTGAAGCAGTCAGTGCAGGATTTATCCAGCAAGATAAACTCTGGATTAAGTTTTGCGTTCTAGTAATATCTGTGAAAACAGGTCAAACTGGAAACAAAAAGTGACAATTGGAAAGGTATTTAAATCTATCAGGAGGTTCAGGAAGTCTTTCTGTTCTTAAAATGTATCAATTAAAAGATAGAACTATGCCTCCAAAAAGTTTACCAGTTCCCACTCTCATTTTCAATCTTATTTTCCCTGCAGTATATGCCCCAATAGTTACAGGAGCGAAAGTATCATTGCTTTCTCCTCAGCCACTAAGAGTCACTGAGCAATCCCAGCAATATGAATTTGCATGTGGTGTATAGTTTTTTCTACCAAAATATTCACGTTGAGAAAACCAGAATAACGTGTGTCACAAAAGTGAATTGTGGTTATGAAAAAGAAACTTCTGAATCGCCTTTCTTTCCAAAAGGCTCTCTCAGAGCGTACTTCCAAGTGTACTCCAGCAGTATTTTCTGCACAATAGACACAACCCAAGAGTTGTCATCAGCAAAGATACACAGATTTGACCACAAATAAACTAAAACTTCTGTACAGCCAAAGATGCCGTTATTAAAGTTGAAAATAGTATGATGCGGATTTTTTTTTGAAATATGTAAAGATAAGATCAAGAATCATGAAATGTAGAGTTTCAACAAAGTTACATAAAAAAGAAAAATGACCCAATAGAAAATAAGAAAAGGATATGAAGAGTCAGTGCACAGAAAAAGAAATAATAAATAGCCAATAAGCATTTGTAAAGATTCATACCTTTTCTTGAAACCAGGAAAAGCAAATTTAAACCATGAAACACAATTTTTTTTTGGCCACCAGGTTAGGAAATTGTAAGAAAGACTTTACTACCTACCTTTTTCATTTATTTGTCTGTATTACACTGTTTTGTCTTTTTTATAGTAGATTGAAATCATACCAAGTATATTTTTCCAACCACAGTGGTACAAAACTAAAGATCAACAATGAAGCAAAGCTGAAGTATTTACAATGTAAATATTAAATATTTAATTTGTAACAATTAAGCAACATACTGCACAAGCAATGGGCCAAATAAGAAATCAAATGGTAAATCAAAATTTATCTCAAGAGAAAAAGAAAACCCAATATTCCAATACCTATGGGATAAAGCAAAATCAGATGCTAGAGTGAAATTTATGCTATAAATGCTTATACTGAGAAAAAAAGTTTAAGTAAACAACAACATACCACAAGGAACTAGAAGAAGAAGAAACTTAGCTGACATTAGTAGAGGAAGGAAATAACAAAGAAAAATCATAAATAAATAAAATAGAGACCAGAATAAACAATAACATAACATTGAAAATAACGACCAGTTTTAAAAAAATTGGCAATGCTTTAACAACATTAACTAAGACAAAGAGAGAAGCCTCAAAAACTAAAATGAGAAATGAAAGAGAAAACAATACAATAGATAACCAGAGAAATACAGTTTGATAACAGATTACTGTAAACAAATACTAACAAATCAGATAACTTAAGAAAAAAACCCAGATAATTCCGGAAAACGCACATTACGGTGATTGAAACATGAATCTTGAAACCAAGAAATAGGAAATCATCTAAGACCAATAACAAGAATGAAATTTGAATTAGGAATCAAAAATCTCCCAGCACAGAAAAGCCCAAGACCACATGGTTTCATTGGTGAATTCTACTAAACATTAAAAAAAAATTAATGACAAACTTTATCAAAATGTTACAAATGATGGAATGGAAGGAACACATTCAAAATCATTCCATGAAGCCAGTATTACTCTGATACCAAAGCAGAATAAAAACAATACGAGAACAAAAAAGTCTAGTTTTTCTGCTATAAGTGTTGCTACTCTTTCTGTTGACATCCATTTGCATGATCATTGTTTCTCTATCCCCTCACTTTCAATCTGCAGGTGTCTTTAGGTCTAAAATGAATCTCTTGTAGGGAGCATATAGTTTGGTCTTGTCTTTTTTTTTTTTTTTAATCTATTCTGACACCTTATGTCTTTTGATTGGAGTCATTTAGTCCATTTACATTCAAAGTAATTATTGATAGATGTGTATTTATTGCCATTTCATTACTTGTTTTGTCATTGTTTCTGGAGATTTTCTCTGATCCTTGCTTGTCTTTGACACTTTAGGTCTCACCTTTGTGCTCAGAGTTCCCTTTAATATTTCTTGCAGGGCTGGTTTAGCAGTCATGAATTCCTTTGGTTTTTGTTTGTCTGGGAAACACATAAGTGTCCTGTTCTGAATGATAGCCTTGCTGGATAGAGTATTCTTGGCTGCAGATTTTCCCCATTCAGCATTTCAAATATGCCATGCCATTCTCTTCTGGCCTGCCAAGTTTCTGTTGAGAAATCTCCAGCTAGCCTTATGGGTCTTCCTTTGTAAGTGAAGGACTTCTTTTGTCTCGCTGCTTTTAAGATGTCTCCTTTATCACTATATTTTGCAAATGTAATTACAATATGTCTTGATGTTGGCCTGCTTTTGTTGATTTTGATGGGAGTTCTCTGTGCTTCCTGGATCTGGATGTCTGTTTCCTTCCCCACATTAGGGAAGTTTTCTGCTATTATTTCCTGAAATAATTTTTCTGCCCCCTTTTCTCTCTCTTCTTCTTCTGGGACTCCTATAATATGAATGTTATTTTGTTTGATGGAGTCAGTGATTTTCCTAAGTCTATTCTCGTGTTGCATAATTCTTTTTTCTCTCTTTTGTTCAGCTTCATTATTTTGCATTATTTTGTCTTCTAGGCCACTAATGTTTTCCCCTGCTTCTTCCAATCTGCTGTTCATTGTATCAAGCCTATTTCTAATCTCGTTTATTGCATTCTTCATCTTTGACTGACTCTTAACTCTTTTATCTCTGTGGTAAGGGTCTCACTAATGTCTTCTATTCTTTTCTCAAGCCCAGTGAACATCCTTATTATTGTTGCTTTAAATTCTCCATTAGGGATGTTACTTATGTCTGTTTAATTTAGAGCTCTGGCTGTGGCTGTATCTATCTTGTTCTTTCCTTTGGAATGAATTCCCCCATCTTGGCATTTTGTCTAAGTTTCTGCCTTCTTCTCTGTTAGCAAAGCCAGTTATGTCTCCTCCTGAAAGTAATGGCTTTATAAAGAAGATGTCATGTAGTGTCCAGGGCCTCACACTTCCAGGAGTCTCTGGTGTGTGTTGAGTGTGCTCTGCTATTGTGTTTTGGCCGCTCTATCCTATAGGCCCAGTCATTTGCACACTGTTTTAATTACTCAAGGTAAATAGTGCATGTTGCTAGCTGGTGAGGAAAATGCCCCTTAATTTTTTTTTTCTTTGCATTTTCCCAAAGGAAGGAACAATACCCTCAATGTCTTGGTGATGACCTTCAGTGATACCCCCATGTTATTCATGTGTCACTGGCCCCACTGCCTTCCCCCTCTTTGCTATGGGGGAAAGCAGAAGGTTTGGTTTCACTGTTTCCATTACATGTGTGATTTGGAGTCTGGAGGCTGTTCTTCACTGCTCTCAATAAGGAATCCTAACACCTAGAGCATTTTGTGAGTTTAGTCTCTGCTGAAAATCAGGACTGTGGAGGAGGAATCCTATCCCATATCACACAGCTTTGACTACCCCACCTACTATTCCTGTCACCCTCCACCCCTTCTAAAATTCTGGTGAAAGTATTCTCTAGTGCACCAATCCTCCTGGGAATGTAATCCAGGCTCTACTCCAGTTGCTTCTCCTGTGGGTTATGGCCCCACCAGGGTAATTTTCTTACCTGGTTCCTTCTCTGCACCACACCTCATGTGGAATTTCCGTGAGTATATTTTTCTCCATCTTATTGCACATACATGAGAAATTTGGAGGTATTTGTGATTGACCCAAAATACAAATACATAGGCATGTAGGGAGGTAACACAGCATAGGGTTCAAGAAATACTCTAGACTAGAAATTTAGCCACTGTGTGTCCTTGGACAACTTTCTTAAACTTTCTGTCTTTCTTCATCTATACAGTCAGATCAACAGAGCCTCCCTTGTGCAGTTGTTGTAGGGCATAAATGAGATGATATATGCAAAATGCACCAAGTGCTTAGCACAGAACAGAGGCTCATGGTAAGCAGGGCCATTGCTGCCATCACCAAACAGTCACTGAATATAGCCCACTGGGTAAACTTGGCTTCCACCATCTCCACTACTCCTCTGTGGGTGCTGATCAGACCATCATTCTGCTCAAAAAGAAAGAGAAACTCATGACTGAGACAAGAAAAGAAAAATTGCACCGACACATGATTGCTGCAATTTAGCAACATTACATAGCAGACTTGGAAAAGGTATTGGTGAAGTACATGCTTTTCCTGGTGTTAATAGGGCAGCTATAAACTAGGGCTTCATCCTGAAAAAAAAATTATAAAAAGTAGTCATCACGTATTATTCTACTTCATCCATTTGGCCACATTTTGCCTCTTTATTGGCTGTTAATAATTAATTTAGGTAAGAGACTTAGGATAAAAGGCTGACTTGACTCCTTTCCATTTCTGCAACCGTGTGCAGTGAAGTTTTATCGGTCCTTCAGGATGGTTCTAGTTCTGTCAACCCAGGGGAAAATTGCACTAGCTAAGTTGATAGGGAGTTATTTAGTCTTTTCAACTTGCATTCTTATTCCCAGCTACTTTCATTGTAAAAGAAGCCCCAAACTAGAGTAGCCCAAAATGAGAGTATATTTTCCACTTCCTGTGCATAGATTTTGAGGGATAGATTGCTGGGTAGGTAAGTATCTTCCAATAACAGTGCCTGCATGACCCACCTTTCTGTGCTGAGTCTATGTACTCTTTCATCATATCTTTAAGAAATGTCTGTCTTTCAGTCCAGAGATTTTTTTTTCCTTAAAAAATATTTTAATATATATTTATTTTGAGAGAGAGAGAGAGAGAGAGAGAGAGAGAGAAAGCATGCATGCAAGTGGGGGAAGGACAAAGAGGGAATCCTAAGCAGGCTCCATGCTCAGTGCAGAGCCTGATGCAGGGCTCAATCTCACGACCGCAAGATCATGATCTGAGTCGAAATCAAGAGTTAGGTGCTTAACTAACTGGGGTGCCCCTGATCATCAGGGGATCAGGTGCCCCTATCCCAGAGATGTTTTAAAAGCTATATGTTGTTTTGGTTTTTAAAACTAATTCTTATCTAACCTACTCACTTCATTATATTTGTGATTTTAATCAAGTCATGTGTCCAGGGAACTCAATGCATAAGAAAAGTAAGGTTTAAATGACAGGCACTTTAGAAATTCTTATAATTTGTAAACATCTCAATAGCAATTAATAACAATGGGAATAGGAGGGAATGGATATATGAAATCTGTCTATGGTTATTTGAAAGAAAACAAAATAATGGCAGAATGTAATATTTTATAGCCTTAAAAATGACAAATGGTGTGAACCCTATCAGAAGATGGGGCCAGATTTAAATAACATTGAGTAGAAAAAGCAGAGACTCAAAATTCTATCCTGATTACAACTGAGTAGAACATTGGCATATATAGAGACAACAATTGGAATAGAATAGGAACAGGTACATAAACAGTTGATAACTAAAATTTAGAGATTTTTGTTTCTCTAAAGATGGTGAAGTCTACAGTGAAGTCATTAAAAGAAAGAAAGAATCATCCACGAGGTCTGCTCTGATCTTTGTTCTGGTCTGCTCTGAACAAGTAGAAAGGAGATGGCTGAGTGATGGAGAGACTTTCCTGGATTCAGATCCCAGTCCCATCCTGTCCATGTGACCTTGGTCCAAGCACTTCCATTTCCTTATTTGCATAGTGGGGATAAGACACCAGTTCCACAGAATTGCTTGGGGGGACTAAGTGAGGTGATAGAAGTAAAAGGTGCTTTGCATGGTCTACTCATTATTATCATGTAATTAGAACATATTATTGTATACTAATAAAATGTAAATATTAGTACATGCAGATGGACGTAGAAGCTTTCATTCTGTTTCTAAGATAAATACCTCCACCTCTTGATATGATATCTTTTGCTGTTACAAGTTGCAAGTAAAGTGAATAAATATTTGTGGCAGTAATTGTTTTGCAGCACCTTCTTGTATTTACCTTGCTTTTTTCTATGATATAATTAGATTCACTGCTACTAAAATAAGCTTATGTTATGGTAATTCAGTCTTTTCAGTCCTTTATTTAAGTAGCAATGAGAAGAAACAAATACAAATAGAGTTGCCCTTAAATAGTGAGAGTGAGACAGAGAGAGAGAGGGAGGGAGGGAGGGAGGGAGAGAGAAAGGCAAAGGCAGAAGAGAGAAAGACAAATGAAAAACTGGCGAATTGTATGAGATCTGAGATCTGAGATCTGCACTAGACCTTGGCTCTCTACTTTCAAAAGCTTCTTCATTCAGTTAAAATGAGGCTGTTCCACATTCTCTCTCCGCTTTGATAACCACCAGCTTTGATCACCTCCTGGATGGTTGGCACTATTAGGTAACATTTGCTTGTTATGGTTTTTCTTCCTCCAAGCTTCCTCTTGGTTTCATGACAGTTGGATATAAATCCAAGATGATGTTAAGTTTTGTTAATATTGGTCATAGATTTTCCTTAATTTATTTGAATTTCTTTGCTTTTATGGTGATATTTACATGCCAAGGAAGTCAGGTTTCAGTACAAGCATTGAATCTCCTCTCCAGACCTTCAGATAGGATTCCACCCTCAATGGCACCTGCAAAGACCTCTTTCGCAGCACGAATCATAGTGTTTTCTAAGTGTCAACCAGTCCAGCCTCCTAGAATCTCCTTGAGGACAAAAATCATGCTTTTCCATCTTTTATTCCTAGTACCTAAGCCGTGCCTGGCAACAAGAGCGGTAAATGAAGGACTGAGGCCAGAATTTGCAGGAAATACCAAGTAGTAGGTTATCTATGGACTTTTTTTTTTTTTCTAGTCCTGATAGAACTTAACTGTAGAAGGAAATGATTCTGGGTTTAAATTCCTGCTTTACTATTGACTAGTGATGTAATCCTTGCTAAATCATTTAACATCTTGGTGTTAATGTTCTCTGAGATTACAGAGTGGAGGCAGGGGAAAGCAGAAAAGCAATGAGGTTATGAACAATAATGAAAGAACTGAGGGGGCGCCTGGGTGGCGCAGTCGGTTGAGCGTCCGACTTCAGCTCAGGTCACGATCTCGCGGTCCGTGAGTTCGAGCCCCGCGTCGGGCTCTGGGCTGATGGCTCGGAGCCTGGAGCCTGTTTCCGATTCTGTGTCTCCCTCTCTCTCTGCCCCTCCCCCGTTCATGCTCTGTCTCTCTCTGTCCCAAAAATAAATAAACGTTGAAAAAAAAAATTTAAAAAAAAATAAAAAAAATAAAATGTGTATGCACAGAGCTGGATTAGGTTCTCCAAAAGAGGTCAGGCAGATTCTCAAAATCACTAAGTAACCTGGTCAGAATATGCCAAAACACCATGAAAATGCCCAGAAAAAAAACCATAATGTATTAGAAGGAGAGTATGGTGGGAACCATTTTCTGTTCTTTATTGTTTAGAATAAAAATGTTGGGAGTAACTGCCTCCGTTACTGGCCCCAGCTCATCAGTCCACACCACAAATGCAGGTTTGCTTCCTTGGGATTCTGGCTTCCCTCCCTGCGGCTTTCTCCATGACCTCATTCATACCCATGGCTTTACCTACCAACATTGAGCTGAGGTTTCCCACCTTCCTTCCTCTAGCCCAGTGAATAGCTCCACTCCCATGTTTCCCAGGCTGTTTAAATTCAGTGGACCTCCAAATAGAATTTGCTTTCTGTCTTCCCAAACCTCTTTCTGTCCTTCATATGTGGGCAACTTAAACTACCATTCACCTAATTAGTCATGCCCCTAACTCGAGGATCACCCCCAGACCCCTCCCTCCCTCTCTACTTTCATACCCAGTGGGTGTCAGATCATGTTGATTTCTCTTTCATTAGCGTCTCCTATATCTGTTCCCCTCCATCTCTCCTGCTACTGCCATAGTTGTGATCATTATTACTGCTACCCTGGACCACTGCTGGATCCTCTATTCTGATCTTCCAATTCCCAGACTCACCTGCGCCTAATCTGTCTACCACTCTCCACTTCAGACTGACTTTTCTGAAATCTTGTCAGATATTCCTTGCTTAAGACCCTTCAGTGATTTCCCATAGCTATAGCATAACACCCAAGGTCTTTGTATGGTATATGAAGCCCTCCCTGACCCGACCGTGCCCACTCCTCCCAGCCTCATAATCTGTGTTCCTGCACCGTGAGTAGTTGCTCTATCTCAGGGAGCCCCACTGTCATGATATTCCATGCCTTTGCTTCCAGGGCTGCCTCAATCCTAAAGCCCTTACTCCTTGTCTGTTTGGTAAGCACTTGCTTATATTTCAGGATTCACTGCTCTTCTGGGAGACCAGTCTTCCCTCTCCTGTGTATGCCTGGCATATGCTAGACAAACATCCTAACCTGCACAATATTTTATTTGACTTACTTGTTTGCAGACCTCTCTCGCTCAGAAAGACTAGGATCTCCTTAAAGAATTGTGGCTTACTTGTTATTTTATTTCACTGTCTGGCACAGAGCAAAGTAAGTAGTGAGCACTGAATAAATATTGGATGAATGCATGAATAAGTATGGTCTCAGGCTCTATCACTTATAGTGACTTGGACAAATCATTTAGCCCAGCAAACAGTGCTTCTTTATCTTAAAAAATTGGATTTAAAATATCTATAGCACAGGACTTTCAGGAATTTATTAAAGCCACTTATTCATTAGAAGAATTCAAAATTCAAAACATGGCTTAAACTGCCATGATGAACAAAAACATATATGGTCCCTGCTGTCATGGAGCATACAATCTAGTTAGAGAAAATAAAGTAATCACAGAAATAAATGCCAAATCACAACCGTGACTGGTACTTCAAAACAGAACCACATGGGGCCTGGTGAATCTCTTATAGAGGTACTGACCTAGTCAGAAAAGTCTGGGAAGCCTTCCTGGAGGATGCAGTGAGTGAGCAGAGATCTGAAGGATGAGGAGTCAAGTAAAGAGGGAGGAAAGTGTTTTCCAGATAGGACACATCAGAGCGCAGCACATCCAAGGAACTGGGAGAAAATCAGTGTCCCTGGGACACTGAGGGCAAGGGGTGAATGTGGAGCAAGAAACAGAGGCAGGTGGAGGCTATATTGTGAAGCCCTTGACTTGGCACAAGAACGACATGTAGCTATCCTTGTCTTGATTCTTTCTCATCTTTGATTTCTAAAGACTTAGAAAAAAACGGGGGAACAACTCATTCTGCTTTGCTGAAAATGTAGTGTCAATCTCATTAGACACCCACTCCTTCCCCAGGAAGGGTAGGATATAATACCTACCTAAGAGTGGTCCTAAAAAGGGGCTAAAGGGCTAGGGTTCAGAGTCCAGCATTAAAACGTCCTTAGCCGAGCCAAAGAAACCATCGTTGACTTCCATTTTCCTCCACAAAGAGGTTATTTAGAAGAAGTGCCACCAAGTTAATGACCAAAGTGAAGAAAGAGCCAGCGGTAGGTACCAGTCATAATAGAAGGGCATTTAGACAACAAAGTCACTGGGTTGGCATAAGTTTAAAAGGAGATATTGCTAAGATGGGAAGTGTAGCTTCAACAAGTGTAAGTGTTCTACTTCCAGCTGGCCAGTAACTATTACTGGGAGAAAAGGAAGCACTGAGAGGTAAGAAGTCTATGCGCCATGTTGAAAGACAAACAGGAAAAGCAAGCAGACACCCCAGAATTTTAGGATAGGTCTCTAAACCAAGAGAAGATGGATGGCCCATCACACCCACAACAACGATGGGTAGCATTTGCTCTCCTCCAGTAACATAGCGTCAGAGAAAGAAGAGTGCAAGGTGGAGAGCCTGCATGCTCTGCGACGTGTGCAGAATTCCCATGCTGAGGGACTACATTTACTCCTGCCGACACATTCAGTCTTCTTAGGTGAGGGGCATGTCGCCCTGTGATGAACGCTTGCGCACAGTTGCCTGTCAGTAATGGCAGGTGGATTATTTCTAGTTTGGGAGCTATAACAATAAATAATTTAGGATATCCACAGGAATTTCAGTGTGGATTAATTTCAGGCCTTCTCTCTGAGTTCCGAACCAATCCAGTCAGTCAAGCCTACATGGTTGCTTTATTGATGGTAAACCTAGGGTGCCTGGGTGGCTCAGTCAGTTGAGCGTCCAACTTCAGCTCCGGTCATGATCTCACAGTTCCTGAGTTCGAGTCCCACGTCAGGCTCTGTGCTGACAGCTCGGAGCCTGGAGTCTGCTTCAGATTCTGTGTCTCCCTCTCTCTGCCCCTCTCCTATTCTCTCTGTCTCTGCCAAAAATAAATAAATGGTGTTTCTGGTAAACCTGGGTTGGAGGGCACAGCTCGGACCTGCAGTGGTAAAACGGGCTTCTTACTCCTCCAGAAATGAGTTTCCCATCCAATCCCCAGCATAGCTTCCTACTGATGACAGAAAAGAGGAGTGTTCAGTAACAAAGGAGAGTCAGAGAGGAGACGAGAGGCCTGGGGAGGCAGATTGAAACTCCTTAGCTCCACCCAGCAGAGGAAGGCTCGGCCTTTTCTTTCCAACAGGGACGAATGAGGCAGAGAGCAGAACTAAATAGCTTTTCTCCCTAAAACACTTCCAAGGCAAAGGAAGCTCCTATTTTATGAATCTTGTCAGAAATCAGGAGAAAGAAGAACAATGGCCGGGCAACTGATTTTTTTCTCACAAGTGTTAGCACAAAGTATTTATTCCCCAAGACATAGAATTTTGACTGTGGGGTAAAAAGGACAATGATAGAATGGGGCTAAACTCAATTATAATATGGCATCTTATCAAATCACATTTTATTTAATTTTCTTATTGGACATTATTTATATTGATTGATCTCTGGTACCCTCAATTTAAAACTTCATATTCCTAGTTGTAAGAGTAACAGTTTCAGACTTCAACTGGCTTCTCCTCTTTATTTAAGTTATTAGAAACAACTTACCATTCCAAGAATGAATAAACGGTCAGTTTAATAAACCAGGCTACCAGTCCACAATTTTTATTGCCTATTTGCAGAGTGTATTAAAATATATATTGAATCAGGGCGCCTGGGCAGCTCTGCTGGTTGAGCGTCCGACTGCAGCTCAGGTCATGATCTTGCGGTTCATGAGTTTGAGTCCCACCTCAGAGTCTGTGCTGACAGCTCAGAGCCTGGAGCCTGCTTTGGATTTTGTCTCTCCCCCTCTCTCTGCCCCTCCCCCACTGGCGCTCACTCTCTCTCTCTCTCTCTCTCTCTCTCTCTCAAAATAAAAAATTAAACAGAATTTTTTTAAAAAATACATTAAATCAGAGGATTTTAGTATTTGTCATATAAAATATAGAGTACAAATTGTCTTATTTTTGGTCTGGAGATGCATCATCTGGTATTTCAGTTCAATTTCTGTTATTGTGTGTTCTTAAACTCACTGTGCCTCAATTTTCTCATCTGTAAAATAGGAATAATGAATAGTACCTACCTCATGAAGCTGTTACAAGGATTGAGTTGATATCTGTAGAGGATTTAGAACATGTGTGATGCCCAGTTTACAATTCATAATTGTTAGATATCAGCATCATTATCAAGAAGCATCATGTTCAAAATGCTGTGATAGGCTTTGTCTGAGTTACAGTAATGCTAGCTGCCATTTTTTAAATAAATCAAAGATGTTTAATGCTCAAACACAATCGAGGTTTATTTCTCACTCACATGAAGTCTAATATGTGTGTCCCTAAGCAGCGTGCAGCTCTCCCTCAAATGGGGATTCAAGAACCCAGTCTCTCTCCCTATTTTGTTTCTGTCACCTTTAATATGAGGTTTTCAATGTTACACAGACAGGGATATTCAGCCAGTAGACAGAAGAGAGGAGCGAAGGTACTCCCTTTTTACCCACCTCAGGCCGCAGTTGACACACATCACTTCTGCTTACATCCTGTTGGCAAGAACTAGTCACATGGTCCCACCCAAGCAAATGTCTTTGCCATACCCTTGAAGGAGGTTTCTGTTTATTATTATTATTTTTATGGAAATATAGTTGACACACAATTTATATTAGTTTCAGGTGTACAACGTAGTGATTTGGTAACTCTTATAGTTTATGCTTTGCTCACAAGTGTAGCTGCCATCTGTCATCATATAGTACCATTGACTATATTCCCCATGCTGTACCTGTCATCCCTGTGACTTATTCATTCCATAACTGGACAGCTGTATCTCCCACTCCCCTTCACTCATTTGTATTTTTTGTTTATTCCATTGTTTTGTTTTTTAGATTCCACATATAAGTGAAATCATATGATATTTGTGTTTCTCTGACTTATTTCATGTAGCATAATGCCCTCTAGTTCCCTCCATATTGTCACAAATGACAAGATCTCATCCTTTTTTATGGCTGAGTAATATTCCATTGTATATGCGTATACATCATCTTCTTTATCCATTCATCTATTGGCGGACACTTAGGTTGCTTCCATATCTTGGCTATTGTAAATAATGCTGTATTTTTATAAATAAATACTGCAATATTTTAAATAAATATGGGGGTGCATATACCTTTCCAAATTTGTGTTTTCATTCTTGGAGGGTAAATGCCCAGTAGCGGAATTACTGAATTATATGGTATTTCTATTTTTAATTTTTCGAGGAACCTCCATACCATTTTCCACAATGGCTGCACCAATTTACATTCCCACCAACAGCGCACCAAGGTCCTTTTTTCTCCACATCCTCACCAACATTTGTTATTTATTTTAGCCATTTCTGACAGGTGTGATATGATGTCACATTGTATTTTGATTTGCATTTCTCTGATAGTTAGTGATGTTGAACATCTTTTCATGTGTCTATTGGCCATCTGAATGTCTACTTTGGAAAAATGTCTGTTTAGGTCCTCTGCCCATTTTTTATTTGGATTACTTGGTTTTTTGGTGTTGAAGTGTGTGAGTTCTTTATGTATTTTGGATATTAGTCCCTGTTGGAGATACCATTTGCAAATATCTTCTCCCATTCGGTAGGTTGTCTTTTCGTTTTGTTGATACTTTCTTTTGCTGTGCTTTTTATTTTGGTGTAGTCCCAATAGTTTATTTTTGCTTTTGTTTTCCTTGCCTGAGGAGACATATCTAGAAAAATGTTGCTAAGGCCAATGTCAAAGAGATTACAGCCTGTGTTTGCTTATTATTGCGACAGTTTCCCCCTGAAATGCTAATTCAGTAAAGCAATATAAAAGTGGTTGCTTGGCCAGCGTTGCCTCTCCGATTAATGAGAAAAAGATGGTACTTTGATTATCAGGAAGATTTTTTTAGAGGAGTGACTTCCAATCATGCCGTCTCCCTGTGGGGATATTTGTGGATGTTTTATGAGTTGCCTATTGGCTGATTTTACTGTACCACTCCTCAGAGCTCAGCTCTTGGTGGGTGGTGAAATACTGTGACCAGATTTATCCACCTAGCTTGTGGTTTGTTCAGAAGGGAATATTAAGAACATATGCAAATATTAGATTCTGAGTGAAAATTACTTAAGTTTCATTGACTTCACAAGTTTTTCTTTGAGCCTTCTTGAGGAAAAAAAAAGTAAAGAATTGGACTCTCATGAACTGAATTTATCAGTGTAGAGAAAGACTGCCAAATAGTTTATTTCTCCATCATATTTTTGGCCTGAATTGTATTTGCCTAATTACTTCAGCTCTTAATCTTGCCCGTGTCGACACAGCTAAAACAGCAGGTGACACAGCTAAGATTGCAGAGGTGGAAAGAAACCAGCCCCTCGGAGCCAAATTACAATAATCTGTAGAGCGTTGTATAGAGTATACATCACTTTGTACACTTTTTATTCAGAGTTGATTCCACATTCCACCAGGTGGGATGCAGAATGCTTTGGGAGGATAATCAGCAATTTTTAAAGTCAACTTAGTAAGAAAGTCCCAGTTGTTGTTATAGAACAGTAAAGAATTATGCTATCATTAACTCAGCAGTTGCATTAAGTTTTAATTCTGCTGCTTAAGGCACTTAAAATTTTCCTTTCACTTAAGTGGTGCTCACAGCTGACTATAGATACTCTTTGACCAACGTGTGGTGAACCCAAGATTTGTGAACGGGACTTTCTGGTTAGCAAACCTGTGTGCAGGTTTATCCCAATCTTTTCAATGATGGAAAAATAGCAGTAACTGTTACTAACACAGAAGAAAGAAAGGTTTAGGTGGACAAAACTTCAGATGATTTAAAATCCTTATTTCATCATTACATTCCATCATCCTGGTATGATATCCCTTTCTGGATGTGCCAATAATGAAGTACCAGAGGATGGACTGAATATTCATTTCTTTTCCTGCCTCTTGTCCTTTTCTTTCATCTTCTCTGGGGTGTGATAATGAATGAGATTGTCAAAAAGCAGGGTGGAAAGGAGAAGAAAGACAGTAAGTGAAAAGTCGAGATACATCATCCCCTGCGTACCTGAGAAATGGCACTGCTCCCACCTGCTTGTAATTTCATGTGCTTGTCCTTGCTGAGTCTTAGACATAGAGGGATGAGCTGGTAGCTCAGGTGGGGACACAGCAGTGCCTTCAGGAGACTCTTCATGTGATGGAACAACTATTTTTGATACTTGATGATGGAAAATTTAGCTTTCATGAGATATTTAAAGGTTCAATCCAAAATGAGAGTATTTATGCTCTCTAAATGAATATTGTTATTGGTTTAAAGTGAGTTCTCTTTTCCATGTTCGTTCTCTACCAGAAATTAGCTTTTGGCAGCAGAATATACACAATAGATATAGAATGCTTCCTCATTTATTCCTGGAACCACAACAGTAAATTATATGATATAATACTATCTTTAATTTTTTCTTAGGTAGATTTAATATGGTTTTGTTTACTGTAACAAGAAATAAATGATGAGAATGTTTCTTCCAATGTAACCGACTAGGCATAGGAATAGTTCATAGCTAATGAGATAGAACACACTTTGAAATGTGTCTCACAGATTTGCACTTTATTGTCTTGGGGCTTTGACCTGAGAAGCCACTTACAATACTTAAGGAAAGGACAATGTAGTTAAGTCTTAATTTACGAACTATTTTATGGTAAGGAATGATATCCCTTATTAACAAATTTACTATTATACTAATTTATATCAAACCATCTGAAATTCATTGCTCTGAAATTTTACTGTACTGGTGTTCATTAGAGATGGAATCCAGTGTGAATTGGGCACAACTTGAACCTCATCCAAAGGAGCATGATGACTGGCATACCGAAGAGCTTCACTACCTAGAGCTGGACCATTTACCTGGAATTCAGTCACAGGGATCCCACAGACTTAGCTACAGGGTTTTATAAATATTACATCCTTTAATCGTTTTCTAAGCCCTAAATACCCCCATATCTAAAATGGGGAAAAGTCGTTTATTGACCAATGAGGATATTATTAGTAGGTTGCCTACATGTTTGAGAACCTGAGCTATTAAATAATGAAGGACAAGAGCTGTGTCTCAGTCACATTCATCTTAGGGGATGAGTGTTTTTCACAGCTTAGGAGCTTCCTTGAGCAGAAAAGCAGGAACCTAAAAGATGCATAGTCATAGTTGCCCGATTTAGCATCATGTTAGCAAAGGAATCAGCCAGAAGCAAAAGATTTCCTCTTATTGGGCCTTCTTCTTCTTCTTCTTTTCTTAAATCATTGGTAAGGAAAGGAAGGAATTAGGCTGTCATGGAACTTAATTTAGAAAGGCATAAGCTGTTATTTCGACCTTCTTTTGCTTCTTTGGTAGCACTCAAATTTCCTAGTAGAATGCAGAGCACATTGAAGGCAGCTAAATGTAATTGTGGATAAGTTGAACAATGGAATTGACATATAGTAAGCACATTTGTAAATGAAAGTAACTAAGCAGTAAAAAAAAAAAAAAAATCCCTGAGGATAGCATAACTCATTCAAATTTAAAAGTATCTCAGGATCGGTCTAAAAATGTGCAAACAACAGGTTAATACAGTTTAGCTTTTTAAAGCCAATTACATGATATAAAAACAATCAGATTTTTTTTTTTAATGTTCTGTAGATGAAACACCAGTTGATCGACTAAAAATCTTATTTTCCTAGCAATTATGTGCGTCCTCAGCCTCCAGATATAAAAAGTAATTTCGGTACTATTGTCTTCAAATGTTCTATTTGTTCAGCTTTTATGGAATTTTTTAGTCTATGTATTCTCAGAAGTGATTATCAAAGGCAATAGCAATAAATAATGAATAGTATACTCGAGTCTGAAATAAAATATTTCTTTGACAATTTAAATGTAGACATTCCTTCTCACTGTGTTTCTTGTGGTCTCATAATTTTAAAAAGCACAATGCAAAATGACAGGAATCCATACATGAGTAATTCTTCTGAGAATGTCTTGTCATATCCACAAGAAGCATAATTGGAGCTGCATATAAGCCTTTTATTTACTGATAAGGATAATTGAACATGAAGCACTTCAGTGAAGATTTCACCATATGGGAGAAGTTACTCCATTCCACTGTTTATTTGAAATTTATGGTGAGAATATTCACAGTAGAAGAATAATCGTTATGGCCTCCAGCAGCAGTTTGGCATTTTATTATGAAGTATTTTCATGGCTTGAAGATACAGCATTCTTTTGCTAATGTGCCTCGAACACTGCCATGCCTGTGCAGGATGTGGGCGTTTAATAAATACTATTTGATATAAGACTTAAATTAGGCATGACATTTTATGAATGCTTATGATTCACACACCTCCATGGTGCTCACAGATGCACTTGGGTTTTAATTTTGTAAAAGTTAAGGAGCCAACTTGGCACCTTAAAAAGCAATGCCTTCACTTCTTGCACGTAGTTCAGACTGATGGATTTACCGGCAATTCTTGGTTATTCTTAGCCTGTTTGGTGAGCAGCCCACTGAAGACCCCTGCAGAGGCCCATGATTTTGATAGATTCCATGGCTACAGTTGGCTCCCTCTGCCTACTCTGCCATTTTGTAAGTATGGAATCAAAATATCAGTTGGGGAATGAGAGTATAAAAGGGTCATCACAAATCCATCACAGGTTTTAGAGAAATAATTTAAAATACAGATCCTGTCGGTGATGGGTGACTTTGATATGAGAAGAAGAGCTCGTGTCATTACATAATTCTTTAAATAAAATATTCAAGGCTGCCAAGGCTTCTGGGAAATAGACTTGGTTTGAAAATCTAAGTCTTTATTTTTATTTCTGAATACTTGTAGTTGATGCAATCACTGTTAATTCCCATGAATCTCTAGTTTATAAAAATGAAGATACATACATACATACGTACATACGTACATACATAGAGCTTAACCACATCATTAAGGTTTTCAATGATAAATTCTTAGACGCGAGTAGAGGTCTGAGAATATTGAATTGGCCTTAATGCAAACTAGGTACATTTGCATACCCCAAGAATCTAAATAAAAGGAAACCATGCATTAATCCTTGAAATCCCAAGTGTTATATTGTTTTGGCTTTTGCTTTGTTTATTCTATTGTGTTCCACATAGCTGGTGTCAATTACATCAGATAATCTTTTTCTTAAGACTTGGACTTTCCCATGGCTTTACTCATTCTGTGGTCTCTGTTTGGGGAGGGTGAGACTCCTATCTCCTCCTGTTGCCATCTTATCCATCCACCCCAAAACCAGCTCCTGTTGATGCTCCTCCATATCCCACAGGTCAGAAAGGATGGCTTTCTCCTCCCACATTCCCACAGTGCATTGTCCTGTATCTTCCGTTCATTACCTTTCATCCCAGCTGTCGCCAATGTACTGTAAACTCCTGAAGGGCAGCAGACCACCCCTTCCTTGGTATCATAAGAAGTGCTTGTTGATGCAGTGGGTTTTCTCCCCCCCCCCCCCCCGAACCAGCCAAGAGGTGCATAGGGCTTTGATGTTTACAGGGATTGTGTAGACTATTGTGTGATAAAGGCAAAGAGAAATAACCCTTTTTATCTAACTTCTGTTTAAATTTACTCTTAATGCAAAACAAGACCTGCATGGCTGATCTTACAAGACTGCATTTCAGCGTTCTCAGCTTCTTGCCCCCCTGGGACCGGTTCTGTAAGTAATGGGGCCTAGGACAGTTCTCATCAGTAATTCTGGAATTCTTGAGGCAAAACAACTCATTGCTGGGGAAAGTGTCCACCAAAAATGTAATTCATTTCTAATGAGGTTTAGTAGTGAGTCTTTTCATATTCATGTTCGTATTATACAGACTAAGGGAAATGCTTGCTATGTATCGATACTGAATTTATTCAGGTGGCAAATCAAAAAGCATGTTTCTTAAAGTACAAGAGTGTTAATAGTGTTTTGAAAAACCCTATAATGGAGATTGCAGTGCATAATGTTATGACTTCATGAGAAAGGCTTTCCGGCTACCGCTGTTTTCACTTAACATTTGCTAGATACCCCAGAGAGAATTTCCATTCTTTTGAGTAATTGTCTTCATCAGCTCAGACTGCTATAACAAAATACCCTAAAACAGGAGGCTTATAAACACCAAAAATGTATTTCTATTTCTCACAGTTGTGGAGGCTGGAAGTCTGAGGTAGGGTGCCAGTGTGGTCCAGTTCTGGTGAGGGTCGTGTTCCGGACCACAGACTTCTCACCGTGTCCTCACATGGTGGGGAGCGGACAGCAGCAAGCACTGTCACCACTAGGGGCGCTAATCCCATTCATGAGCACTCTGCCCTCATGACCTCATCTAAATCTACCACCGCGAGTTCCACCTCCTAATACCATCACACTGGAGGGGTAGGGTCTCAATATGTGAATTTTGGGGGTTACATTCAGTCTATAACAATAATGAATACACAAAAAGTCAAGCAGTATAACATCAGAGTTAAAAGCAAGTGCTTTACAGGGCACCTGGGCGGCTCAGTTGGTTGAGCATCTGACTTTGACTCAGGTCATGATCACACAGTTCGTGAGTTCAAGCCCAGCATCAGGCTCACTGCTGTCAACACAGAGCCTGCTTCGGATCCTCTGTCCCCCACTCTCCCTGCCCCTCCCCACTTACATACTCTCTCTCAAAAATAAATAACACATTAATAACAACAACAAAAAAAGCAATTGGTTTAGAATCCAACTACCCAGGTTCAGATGCTTCAGCTACTGACAGGATGACTAGTTTGTCTCGGTTTGTCCAAGACACTCCCACTTTTAACACTGACAGGCCTAAGTCCTGGAAAACCCCATGGTCGTGGGCAAACCAAGATGATGCTCACCTTAGCATTATGTGATGCCTTGTTTAAGTCACTTACTTTCCCTCATTCTCAGTTTATTCATCTGTAAAATTGGCACAATAATAACACCTGCCTCACAGGGTTGTCACAGAGTTTAAATGAATTAATACACTGACAGCTGTCAGCACGGTGCTTAACACATAGGGAAGTTAAATAAATTGGTTATTGTCATTCTTTTTATTAGGCAATATAATTTTGTTTAATGGTGAGACACATGGAATTTCATGAAAGGGGGGAAGCAGGACTAGGTTAACATGTTAGTGGCAAAGTATAGTCATTTCATGGCTAAGACTGCCCCCCCCCCATCCTTGAGTCACTGATAGTAGAAACTGGGGCAGAGGAGTGAGTGTGGAGGAGATGTTTAGTTCTCTAAGTACAGTCCAGGGCCCTGTGGCATGTGGGCGAAGATGCCAAAACCAGACCAGATTGAGAGCCATGATACATCCACCGTTCTGAGGTACAGCGACCCCTCAGTTACCTCCAGTGATCCAGCCAAACTGAGGGCAAGATACATGATATACATTCTGATTGTAATCACTACACCATTACCAGGCCTTTGGAAAAGCTTGTCTTAAAAGATACAGCTGCTTTGAGGTTTTATCTTTTTGCTGCCAAAGAAGAAGGAATCTCTTAAACATTTGGTGAGTCCTACCTTGTAAACGTAATCATTCGAGAAAATTTATTGAACTCTTATTAAGTGCTAAGTACTGTGCTAGGGGTACAGAGACAATAGGACCGTGCTTGCCCTCAAATATCTCCCTGTCTAGTGTGACTATAAGACGAGGTAGACAACCATTCATATGGTTCGTCGCCGACTGGTTAACTGATGCATGTGGCTTTTTACGTAAAGGGGATAACAGTGGTACATCCAGAGAGATCAGGTACTCCAGGAAGGGACCAATCCCAAGACTTGATATAGGGGTATAGTAATTGCACCCTGGTATGTGGACAAGAGTAAAAAAAACAGTGCAGTCAAAATACAGGCAAGGAAAAAGAACTAAAAGCACAATAGGAAAATTTGAAAGCTACATATTGCCTCTTCTCATCTTTTGGACTCCCTCCTCAGAGTGGCCTGTGCATCTTCTTGAAAGTAATTCACCCCTCCCCACTGATAGCCTTTTATTTTTTCTATTGTTTGTTTCCTTCGGACCACTTATTATAACTGTAAGTTGTTTTATTTATCTGCTTTGTTAGAGCACAACTTAAGCTGCTGTAGCAAAGAGATGCAAAAATAGAGTGGCTCAAACAAGCTAGAATTTTATTTCTCTTAACAGCCCAGAAGCAGGTGAGGGTCTGTCCCAGGAGGGCATCCAGGACTTGATTCCTTCTGTCTTGAATGAACGTCTTCTTTGAAGACTTGAGCCAGAAGCAACACACATGGCTCTCATTCACATCCCAGTCATGTGGCCATATTGAGGTTGGGATCCTCCTAGATATGGCCACATGCTTCTGGACAGTTAAATAAGAGAAATGAAATTTGAGTTTGTTTGAGTCACTCTGTTTAGTATTTAGCTGGGTGACCATATGTTAGATCCCGGGGGCCGGGGGGGGGTTATCTATTTCTAAAGGAGAGAAAGAATAGACACAGGGGGACAATTAGCAGTCTCTGTCATGCCTGCATAGTTGTGTTTTTCTTTGTTTGTTGTTTGTTTCTCTCTTCTGTGGGGCTAGGGGGTATATATCCATCTCATTCACTGTTATTTCCCCAGAAACCAGGATAAGTGCTCATTAGCACATTATAGGCATTCAGGAAGTATTGAATGAATGAAGTTTTAAAACACTGAGAAATAGGGGCACCTGGGTGGCTCAGCTGGTTAAGTGTGATGGTCTTGATTTCTGCTCAGGTCATGATCTCACAGTTGTGAGATTGAGCCCTGTGTCGGGCTCTGCACTGGGTGTGGAGGCTGCTTAAGATTCTCTCTCTCTGTCTCTGCTCTTTCCCTGTTCATATGTGTGCTCCCTCTCTCAAAAAGAAAAAAAAAAAACACTGAAAAATAAACACTGATTTTTAAATACAAATCAAGTTTGTTAAATCATTATCAGGTTTGGCTTTTTAGAATATTTATTGATTGGCATGATGGAAACCTTAAGCATTAACATGCTGACTGGCAGGTACACAGCAAATATTCAACAAATGATAAATTTCCTTCCATTTCTTTCAGTCAAGAAGAAAAGATTCACGTATAGACTATAAGGTATGTTAAGAAATAACTTTGAAAGTATTAATTTTGCCATTCACAGAAGAAATCTGAAGCATTAAAGAATTGAATTAAAGAATTCCCTTAAAGGGTATCATTTTCAAAAAATCAGGTCTCTGGGATCATCTGATGAACAATTAGCAGCAGCTAACTGGCAACTGTACAGCTGTTTTAATCCTTGGTTTCTTTCCAGAATGTAAGAGCATCTGCCTGACACACTTCCAAGTAAATAAAAAATACAGCTGACCCTTAAACAACATAGTTTTGAACTGCAAGGGTCCACTTACATGAGAATTTTGTGGATAAATACAGTACAGTACTGTAAATGTATTTTTTCTCTTATGATTTTCTTAAAATAACTTACTCTTTTCTTTTCTCTAGCTTACTTAGTTTAAGAATACAGTATATAATCCATATAGCACACAAAATGTGTGCTAATTGGCTGTTAATGTTACTGGTAAGGCTTCCAGTTAACAGTGGGCTATTGGTAGTTGAGTTTTGGGGGAGTCCAAAGTTACATGTGGATTTTCACTGTGAAGGGTGTTGGTGCCCCTAGCCCCCACTTTGTTGAAGAGTCAACTGCAATATGTTTGAATAATATGCATGAGTTTGGAGCAAAAATAATAAAGCAAAGATAGAACAGAAGGTATACATCGACTCTTGCCTGTTTTCTACACACTTTAGGAAAGAGGAAACTTGATTCTCTGTTTTCTTTCCAACTGCTCTTTTCAAGAAATGTCTATTTCAAAAAAAAACTACTTTGTCTTGAGAGGCAGATTAAAATTCCAGCTGTTAACCAATTTTTAAAAAACACACCCTTAAATAGAATTGACTTTTGTTTGTGGCCCAATCTGTTAATTCGGTCCTTAACTAGAGCAAAGTATAATTCATAGGAGTCATGATTCGCGAGAGAGCTCTGAACACCAGATGCAGAAGATAATGTCCTGCAGATTATTTTAAAGAGTTTTTAAAAACTATGAAAATTTAATGCTTATATTGAATTATTGACATAGTAATTGGTTGCTGGTTCCTCTTCCAGGACACATTTGATTGTGGCTTCTGCTCTCACTCATGTCATGAAATCTTATTTATATTTATGGTTTTACCCAGAATATTTTAACTGTTCACGTACTAGCTTGCTTAGGGTTTAGTCAACTTTTTTACCTCAAACATGACAGATTCCTTTCAGACTATTCAAAGAAGATGACCACACTTCCGTCCTTAGAAATTCTTTACCTATTTTTTAGCCTATTATGAATCCTTCACATCCTTCAAGGTTGAGCTTCAATGCTTTCAATTCTGTGAAACTTTCCTAATCAGCCATTTCTGTACTAAAAAAGTCTTTCTTTTGAACCCACTTTCTCCAGTCTCTTTGACAGCGATTCTGTCTGAAGTCTGGAGCTCCAGGCTCTACTTAAATGCGAGTCCTGGTGGATGTTTACTCTTGTTTCATAGCATCTGCTGGAAACAGCCCTTTTCTTAGCCTCTGTATTGTTGAATCCTGCTCCTTCTTTGTTTTCTTCTAATTCTTCCAGTTTGACATACAGGTTTGGCACAAAGAAGAATGTTTTACTAGGCCATTTTCAAATAGCTATGTAGTAAAGTTCAAAATAGTTACATTCTTGAACTCCAGTGGTCTCATCAAAGTCATGTACTCAAGGGATGTTTACTGCAGCATATTTTTAAAAAATGTTTATGTATTTATTTTGTGAGAGAGAGAGACAGAGAACGAGCGGGAAGGGATAGAGAGAGACGAAGACACAGAATCTGAAGCAGGCTCCAGGCTCTGAGCTGTCAGCACGGAACAGGACATGGGCTCGAACCTACAAACCGTAAGATCATGACCTGAGCTGAAGTTGGATGCTTAACCAATTGAGGCGCCCAGGCGCCCCTACAGCATAATTTTTAATAGCAAAAGAATGGTGCATCATAAATGTCCAACAGAAGGGGAGTGCCTGAATGAGAACATTCATTCTATGGAATACTGACTTTTAAAATATAAAGCAGATCTCTCTCTCTGTCTCTCTCTCTCTCTCAGAGAGAGACTAGGAAGTAGGGATAGGGACTGTAACTTTTTAAGTTATGTATGTTTATATTTTTAAAAAATTTTTATAGTGATCATGTATTATTACGTTTATAATTTTAAAAATCACGCATTTATTTGACATGACCCCAAATGTATATGCTGCCATTGTGGAAGCTATTTTTGGACTAGAACAATCACTGGGTCCTTGTTTCCCACCACTTTTTTTTTTTTTTTTTTTTTTACGTTTATTTATTTTGGGGACAGAGAGAGACAGAGCATGAACAGGGGAGGGGCAGAGAGAGAGGGAGACACAGAATCGGAAACAGGCTCCAGGCTCTGAGCCATCAGCCCAGAGCCCGACGCGGGGCTCGAACTCACGGACCGCAAGATCGTGACCTGGCTGAAGTCGGACGCTTAACCGACTGCGCCACCCAGGCGCCCCTTCCCACCACTTTTTAAAGTCCTCATGCTGGCTCCATCTACCCAGCTCCCCCTTCTGGCCTGAATTCCCTCTGCTTCCCAAGCAATCCCTCCTGTTGGAGCCGGGATTCTTTCCAACTCATTATTTTGCCTTTGACTTTGCTATTATTTCTGTCCCTGAAATAACCTCTAACTGCTTCCCTCTGCCTCTTTAAAATCATACCTATTTTCAAAGCCCCGGAGCAAGTCTTGCTATCCTTTCAGTAGCGATCCTTCTCCAAATTCCTAAAAAAAAACAAAGTATTTTTATGATCATCATTTAGGTAGTTTGTACTAGAAAAATGCAATATTCTAGTTACCCCTCAGAATGTTCAGGCGATTGAAATTTTGGATGAATGTCAGAAATTATGCGTGTTTTTTTAATTGATTGCTTATTGTTTATTGTCCTTTTCTTCCTGGGGTTAAAAGGAAAGAAAGTGGGAAGAAAAGAAATGTTGATAGAGTTTCCTGACTTAGCACTGAGAGCCACTTGGATCAATACTCCCAAACTTTGGCACCTCAATGGCTGAGTTATTGTCTTGCTTTAAACACACAGTTTACCTCAGCCCGTAGATCAGATAGCTCAGGGGAGCAAAATGAATGCTGTTGTTGATAAAGGACATTAATCTTTCTTGTCACTTCCCTTGGTTAGTACGGCTACCTCTGGGGTCTATTTTCTGTACACCTAGTAGAATACATTTTCTCTGTATATTTTGATCTTGACTCTGTGTGTTTGTGTACTTGTGTACACATGTGCACACGTGTGTGTGTGTGTGTGTGTGTGTGTAAAAGTCAAAAGATTTGCCTTTGAGTCTACCAAGTGATGTGCCCCAAATTCCAGTTTGAAGCTAATTTGCCCCAAGATGTCATTCACCTGTTTCTGTTTTATAAGATGCATTCCAATATTAGATTATGTTTGAAATCAACAATGCTCAAAACACAAAATTACATTTCAAATATTCCATGACTACCAAAATATAGGAGTTAGATTTTGAAAACTCGAGGAAGAAGAAATGCTGTATAAAGGCAAAATGACAAGTAATGATAATATTGAAAATAAAATATTTCAAAATATTAACATTTCAAAACAGAAGTCTTCCTTCTACCCAGGTACCTCAAAAAGGCAGTCAGTTTAAGAGTTTTTAAAATCCACTTTGATACACTCTCAGTTGAATCATAAGTTCTAGAACACACACTTCCTTGCCACAACCACTTAACAATTTATGTAAGAAAAGAACATTGATCAGCCATTGAAGTCTACTTTGTGCAGGTTGTGCAAGACAGTTTCTTCCCACTCTACTGCATTATTAGCTATGACGTGACTCCAAATCAGATCCATCTAGCTTTGCTTAAGAAGCCAGCCACAAACTGTTTAGTCTACTTTAATCCTTGCAGCAATTCTGAGAATAGTGCTAATAGCATCCGCTTTGCAGTCCGATTGCCCTAAATCCAACTTTTGGTCCTGCCATTTCTGGTTGTGTTCCTCAGAGCAAGTTCCTTAACCTCTTGAAGTTTCGATATCTTCTTCAATAGCATGAGTGTGATTTAAAAAATGTCTCATAAACCGTTGAAGCTGGAAATGAGATAATCTGTGTAATTATCTTGTTTGGAGCATAGTAAGCATGTAACTTACATGTTCGTCGTTGTTGTGACCTTCCTCTTTTCCTGAGAGTTTAATGACATTAAAGATCAGTAACTCGACGAAAATGGAGCTCCAGGTCCTCTTGACGCCTGTGATTTTTCTGTCACAAAACGCCATACCCTGAAGCCCACCACACCACACACCACGTCCTGTCTTGTTGTCATGTCACGCCACCGTGTACCACAGCACAGCACTGCGCACCACACTATACTGTGGCATAACAGACTTCCTACCGCATCATGACACATCACATGCCACGTCATCTTTCTAACAGAATTATCCCTCCGTTGTCATCCTCATTTGTCCTTCCTTATGTACCTCTCAAAGCGGTACATGACATTGTCTTAGATCCACCTAAGATGTATGCGACCTATGATCAGTTCTCCACACTGGCACAAAACCCAAGACCTTCAGCAGAGGATGCAAGCCTGCGGCACAGGTCTGTGTCCATTAGAAGAAGGATATCTTTTTTTTTTTTTTCCATCAAGACACAGTATGGACTGGTGGCAGGCAGCCCTACAGGGACGGCCCTATGCTTTGTGGCTGTACATTTCCCTTTATGAAACATATTCTAATGTGAAGTCCCTAATGCCAGCATTAGCTTGATTTTGTGGATTATGCCAAACTGAGGTAAATTCCATTCCTAGGGTCTTCAGTGTGTTCTAAATGGTAGATGCAGATGAGAAAGAATGAAATCCTGCCATTTGCAGCAACATGGATAGAACTGGAGGGTATTATGCTAAGTGAAATAAGTCAGAGAAAGACACATATCCTGTGTTTTCACTCATATCTAGAACTTTAGAAACTTAACAGAAGACCATGGGGGGAATGGAAAGGGAAAAAAATAGTTACAAACAGAGAGGGAGGGAGGCAAACCATAAGAGACTCTTACTACAGAAAACAAACTGAGGGTTGATGGAGGGGTGGGGGGAGAGGGGAAAGTGGGTGATGGGCATTGAGGAGGGCACTTGTTGGGATGAGCACTGGGTGTTGTACGTAAGTGATGAATCATGGGAATCTACCCCAAAACCAAGAGCACATTTTACTCACTGTATGTTAGCCAACTTGGCAATAAATTATATTTTTAAAAAATGATAGATGCAGGTCATAGGCAATTATGAAAATTCTTTGCATCTGAATTTGATGTCTTCCAAGCTTATGAAAAACACCCAGTGCTATGGGTTAAGTGTATTTTGAAATTATGCAGTTATTTAGAAACAAAAGAACAACTTCTATGCCCACAGGTTTTGGTTAGCTTGCAGATGCAACATGAGCCAGTAGTGCAGGGCAGCAGGTGTAAAAGTTTGTGAATCAAGAAACAGACTCTTATCTGTAGAGAACAAATTAACGGTTACCAGAGGGGTGGAGGGTGGCGGGATGGGTGAAATAGGGGATGGGGATGAAGGAGTGATGGGGATGAAGGAGTGCACTTGTGATGAGCACCGAGTGATGTATGGAATTTCTGAATCACTCTATTGTACACCTGAAACTAATATAACACTGTATGGTAACTATGCTGAGATTAAAATTAAATTAAATGAAATGAAATGAAAAAGTTTGTAAGTAAAAATAGAAAGTTTAAGTCATGGGAATCAAAACTGGTAGGGGAAATTATCTCACTGTCCCACCCTGTATTCATCAGCTTATGGTCAGGTCCAACTCAGATTTTGGAGGGAAAAGGACATATTGCAGTGCATTCCCCAATGGAAACCACCAGTGTGATGAACCTGGAAACATATTTATTCACTCCATAAGTATTTACCAAGTAAAATCTATTTGCTGGCTAGCAAGTGTGCACAGCATGAGGGAAGCAATGAGGCACAAGGTGCAGTCTGTGTCTCCTAGGAATTCAGCGTGCAGAGAACAGAACACGTGAAGGAGAGAATGAAGAAAGTGTTAGCCTGAGCCGGGAGAACCTCAGAGAGGACATATTTGTCTTCACACCTTTGAGCATCTGTCTTGTGGAAGAAGGAAGCGGGGTTGGGGCTTCCCATCAGAGCTTGTGCAATCCTGTTGTTTTTCGTTTTCTTTGTTTTAAAATGAAATTAAAACTTTATTTTATTTTATTTTTTTTTTTTAAATTTTTTTTTTCAACGTTTATTTATTTTTGGGATAGAGAGAGACAGAGCATGAACGGGGGAGGGGCAGAGAGAGAGGGAGACACAGAATGGGAAACAGGCTCCAGGCTCTGAGCCATCAGCCCAGAGCCTGACGCGGGGCTCGAACTCACGGACCGCAAGATCGTGACCTGGCTGAAGTCGGACGCTTAACCGACTGCGCCACCCAGGCACCCCGAAATTAAAACTTTAAATAGTATACATTCATTTTGTGGAAAAAGGAAAATGGTTTTTAAAAAGAAGGACACGATGAAAAGGCTTCCTTCTACTTCTGTTACTCTCTGTCCTGTCCCAACCCCGTGGTTAATAAATAATTTCTCATGAATTCTTCCAGTGTTTATGCAAAAATATATGCTTGTAATGCAAATATATATTCTTATTTTCACCTTTTCTTACAAGAGACTTATCATTCCGTATATCCATAGTTATTTCTAGACCATATTTTCTGCACCTTACTTTTCACTTAGCAATATTTTTCTGGAAATCTTTCCGTATCAGTGCATGCACAGTGTCTTCATTACTTCATACACCCACACAGCATTCTATGTGCGGAAGCATATAATGTGTTTGACCCAGCCCTGCTCATGAATATTTGACTTAATTCCAATTTTTGTTACTTTAAGCTATGCTGTGATGAACAGCTTTGTTCATATTTATTTTACACATGTGCAAATATGTCTATAGACTAGCTTCTGTAAGTAAGAGTGCTGCTTCAAAGAGTAAATGAATTTATAATATGGATAGACACTCCGAATTGCCCTCCTTAGAGGTATATCATATTCCAATCCTACCAGCCTCCACTCAGTATGAGAATGCCTGTTTCTCCCAGCCTCACTAGAGTGTATTGCCAAACTTTTTTGAGTGTTTCCCAATCTGAAAATGGAGAAATGTTATTTTAAGTTTGTTTTAATTTGTATTTTTATGTTCTGGGGTCACTTATATTGATTTTCCCGTGCAAAGTGTTTATTCTTGTCCTTTGTCTATTATTAAGTAAATGGATTGGTGGCTTTTTCTTCTTGATTCCTAGGAACTCATTATATATTAGGGAGATTAGCTCTTTTTATGCCGTATTGTTTACTAATTATTTCAGATGTCTGTTTCCACAAACCTGGGACTAGAGGTGGGGGATGGAAGACGTGAGGGCAGAAGCCAGACACTTAGGAACTGGCCACAGTCATTCAAGTGGAAGGTGATTAGAGTCTCACTGAGGAGGTGGCCATGGAATGGGAAGGAAGGGAGAAAGATCATGTAACAGGCATTATGGGGATTAGCTAGATGATTCTATGTGGGGGGAGGGAGCAAATGAACCATTAATGTACAAGGTTATAGTATACCTTTCTTTTTTCTTTTTTAAATGTTTATCTTTTAAGAGAGAAAGAACATGAGCACGGGAGGGTCAGAGAGAGGGGGACAGAGGATCCAAAGCAGGCTCTGCGCTGAGAGCAGAGAGCCCGATGTGGGGCTCAAACTCACGAACAGTTACTATCATGACCTGAGCCGAAGTCAATCGTTCAACTGACTGAGCCACCCAGGTGCCCCTACCTTTTTTTTCCCTATTACCTGTGTGTACATAGCATTGGAGTAATGTGACCCAAAACAATTATTTTCCTCCTTGGGAATCAAAGAGCAATATACTATCAACAAATGATAAATAGGATAGGATAGTTCTTTTTTATGTTCCAAAGAGAATTCTTTACATGGCAGGGGTAACTTAGAGCTTTCTCTGTATTGATAGCATTAAGAGGAGAATGCATCTGAATTGGGTGGGTAGATTAGATAGTGATAATGGTTGTATAACTCAGTGAATATATAAAAACTGCTGATTGTACACTTCAAGAGGGAATTTTATGGTTTGTGAATTATGAATCAATAAAGCTGTTTAAAAAAAGGCAAGGGTAAGTCTATGTAGGGTTTTAAGGACCTTTTCTGAAGATCTAAGTAAATTAGAAATATTTACCTCCTCTCTCCCTCCAAAAATGATTGCCCCCCAAGGAAGATCACAGAATTGCATTTTTACCTTGGATGGCAAGCAAAAATGTATCTCACACCCCAAGCTCTTCAGAATTTCTGGTCCCGTTTTATCTCCATGCTCTGCAGCTTTGTGTTTTCCAAGGCGCTGCTGAGAACTGTCAGAGAAACTTAGACAGTGGTTTGTCTGCCAGGCCAGGATTTCTCCTCTAACAGAATTTTCTGCTAAAGTGAAAACTCACAGGCAGTACATACCCTGGCTCTTCATACAGGAAGATGACAAAAAAAAAAAAAAAAAAAAAAAAGAATGTAACAACCCCCACCAAAACCAAAAACTTGCTGAATCATTTTTTATTAAACATTAATTTTGCAGTCTCAACAGCTAAATCTATTATCCTGACAAACAAGCTTTCAATAAGTCAGCAAATTGGGGAAGAAAGAGTAGTTACTCATATTCTTAAACCTCCAAACTTGCCATCAGCTTTGGCTTAGAGTCTTTTGCTACAGAATGCAGGCTCATTTTTCTTCTTTTTTCACTCTATTAACTAATCACCTAGATAAATTTTTAAAGAATGGTGTACCTGGATTTTTCAGCACCCATTTTTCATGTTAAATCACAGGCCATTTAACTTCAGAGGGAGAATATTTTCTAGGTGACATAGAGGCTCCTACAGCCTCCCTGGTATATTCATCCTTCTTAAATGGCTCTGTTGTCAAATGTGTCACAGCCTCCGTGCTGTGGGCCTGCTGATATCTCCGCACTCAGAAAAGATGAGTGGGAGTTTCAGGGAAAAAACCTTACAGCCTAAACTCGGGTGCAGGCTACTGCCATCCATCACACCGGCAGCCTAAGGGCAGACAACTGTGGGCAGAGGGAATGCAGATTTACTTTGGGTCAGTGCTTCTGGCCTTTAAGTCTTGAATTTTAATGTGTATCTCTCTCTCCACCCCCACTGTCATCACAATTTTTTAATTATACCCCCCTTTTAAAAATATACTTCTCAATTAATGGGGCTAATGTCCCCAAACTCTGTTAAGCATTGGCTCTATTCAAACAATAATTGGTGTTTTCTGTTTTGTTTTGTTTTGTTTTGTTTTTTTATCCAGGGAGAAGGGTAAACCAGATGTTTCTCTAATAGAGCACATCTACCTCTGTGCTCAGAAAACCTTTTTGGTATAATCAGTCTTGCTTTCTGGTACTCTCTGTTTCCATTCAAAGCAGTAAGGGGGGGGGGCTTTATTGAATATAATAAGTATTACGTTAAACCATAAACGCCTTCTCTTCACCCTGAGGAGTCAGAATGAACTCTAGTCACAAGGGAGAAAGCTCATCCTTGGACACTGAATTCTTCTGTTCCTTGACTGTCTATTGTCTTGGTAAGTTTCAGCTTTTCACATTCAAGTCGGTCATCACCACATCCATGAAAGGATCTATGTCATTTGCATCACTAGAAAGTACTTAAGGAATCACTACCTGCTCCTGATGCTGTGCGGACAGCCGTGGCCTTGCACTCTGGGGACTTTAGCATCTAAGGCAGACCCCAGAGTGCAACACCAGGGTGATGTGGCTATACTTAACTCTTAGCCCATAAGACCTTGATCACACCTCGTTACAGATAAAGACCCAAACTAATAAATAGATGGGAGTGTGTTGCAAATGGCTAGTATCCTCTTTGGAAAATAGAGGTAGTAATCAAATCTACAGCTCTCATTTATTGAGTGTGTGCTCCGTGCCACTCACAGAGCTAAGTGCATTATGTCCTCTAATCCTCGTAACAGCCTGATACGAAAGGAGCTATTACTGCCTCCATTTTCAAAATGAATAAACTGACACACAGAGAGGCATCCGCAGAGTCTCCCAACAGATAGTAGTAGAGCCACAATACAAAACTAAGCTGCAGGCCACCAGTCCCTTAAGCTCAACTCTGTGAGGAGGAGTCAGAGTTTAGGAGCTGAAGGATTTTAGGATTGAAACTTTCCTCGGGAAATGTAAAAACCACCTTCCACAAGCCATCTTTACTACCTCATTCCTTAGTATCGCCAGAGGATTAAGAATATAAAATAAAACAAAACAAAACACCCACCCTTTATGCAGTTACTGAATTTGTCTAACTCATGATTAGTATTTCTGACCTAGGACATGGACGGAGGCAAAAGCCTAATTTGATTCCCACCTGTGCTTTAATGACAATAGTTTTAGCGTATTTTCATTCTTCTTCCTCTTAGCTTTTGGCTAGAAATAGTGGCCTGGGAATCCTTTGGTTTTTTTATCGTGAGCCCGTTCCTGAAAAGTTGCTTGTAAATTGAAAATTTTAATGTCAATCCCGTTTAAATGCATTCAAGTCGTGAATTTGCTGTGCCTTCCTGTATAGCTGCCTCCCGAGAGAGCATCTGTGGGTCCGCACATTGACTCTCGAAGTGCGTCTGCCTCCACGCAAGTCAGACTTCTAGATGGCCAAGGAAACAGCTGGAGAGAATGAGGAAGTCAGACGTTCCAAGGAGTCTTCGGTTATATAAAGAAAAGTAGTAATTTCTAGCCCAGACAAGGAAAGCACTTTTATTTGGTGGATTTGTATTTAACAGTGTTCCTACTGAGGGCAACTGGCTTTTGCTCTCTGCCTCAGTTCTCACATCTGCCAGCTCTACAGGAAGCGCTGACAAGAATTAATTGGCTTTCCTGAGCCTTGAGGCTCAGTTCAACTTCTCAGATCTATAGTCCCACAGGACTCTGCCCTCACATAATTTACTGTCTAGAAGGACTTTCAGTTTTCAAGAGTTCTGTCTGATAGGCACTATGTAATGCATACACATTTCACTAAGTTAGACCTTAGAGAAACTTTCGGGGTATTTAGCTCAGTTTAAGAAAAGGGGACATTATTTGTTGTTTTTACAAGGGTCCTGACATGTTCGCACCTAAAACGTGTGGTTTATACAAATGACTTTATTCTTCCTCCTCTTGTTGGTGTGGCAGAGGGGTCCTTCCAATTTGATGTCAGGCTCTTTAAGCAAGACAGAGCTGGTAGGCCAGGAATTTCAGGGGTGGGAGTTCTTCCTAACTGTTGATTCTGTTTATAGACTCGCAGATGATGTAAATGCACTCTAGATCCTATTCCCTTAATTACCAACGTACATCTGGGAAGCCCCTATTCTTTGTGGCATCACCTCAGGGAAAATTATATTGATTCTCTTTTACAGGTAAGGCAGAAGTAGAGGAGGGACACCTGGGTGGCTCAGTCTGTTGGGTGGCTCAGGTCATGACCTCGCAGTCCGTGAGTTCAAGCCCCGCATCAGGCTATGTGCTGACAGCTCGGAGCCTGGAGCCTGCTTCAGCTTCTGTGTGTACCCCCCTCTCTGACCCTCCAATGCTCACACTCTGTCTCTCTCTCTCAAAAATATAAATAAAGAGGGGCGCCTGGGTGGCGCAGTCGGTTAAGCGTCCGACTTCAGCCAGGTCACGATCTCACGGTCTGTGAGTTCGAGCCCCGCGTCGGGCTCTGGGCTGATGGCTCAGAGCCTGGAGCCTGTTTCCGATTCTGTGTCTCCCTCTCTCTCTGCCCCTCCCCCATTCATGCTCTGTCTCTCTCTGTCCCAAAAATAAATAAACGTTGAAAAAAAAAAATTAAAAAAAAATATAAATAAAGAGTAAAAATAAATAAATAAAAAAGAAGTAGAGGAGGTTGTGTCTGATGACAGGGGCAGCCAGTCAGTATAAATAATCATAGAAAGGTGGAAGGGACTTCAGCACTTGTCTCAGCAACTTCCGCCCACATGCTTGCTCCTGCCTAGACAGATACTGGGCCTCTCTCTATCTGGGTGCCCACAGGGATCAAAACACTCTTGTTCCCAAGATGCAGGACCATACCCTTGTTGAGTAACTGGAATTCTAGACTGTTCTTTCACATGATAGATTAAAAACATCCTCTTTGTAACTTGCATCAGTTCTAATTTGTTCTGAGGAGCTGCATAGAATAAGTCTACTCATTGATCGATTGGTCCATTTATTCATTTTCTATCAGACACTTACTATGTGCAGTATAGTGTGCAAGACATGAGCCTCAAATTCCAGGAGGTGACAGGTTAGTAGGACATAACATGGACACATGCCATAGGAGCAGAATAAATTAGCTGCAACAGGAAAGAGGAGGGAGGAATATAGGAAGGGGTCAGGTCCTGACAGTATGGTCAGCAAATTCATCATGGAGGATGAAGCATTTAAAAGCTACTTATCTTTAATGGCTTGAGGCTAAAAGGCAGAGATTTGGACGTGAAGATTGGAAGGATGAAGTGTTGGAGAAGTGATAGGTACTTCATATGAACCAGAGCTCAGAGTTTGAATTGGTGCGCGGAAGGTAGGTCTAGAAAAGCCGGTGGAGTAAGTGTGAGACTGTGAGGGGTTCTGTGTGCCTGGAGTGGAGGGTCAGCGAGAGGAGCAGTAGAGATAGGGCTGTGAGTGAGGCCATGTGGCGTTCACCTCATCCCAAATGCCAGCCTGCAGAGTTTAAGGATTATCCAGTGATTCAGGGCAAAGCCCTGGGGCCAGTGGCTGAGCTGTTGACAGCTGTGTGTAGTATGATAACTGATGGCAGGAGACCGTGGGCAACGTGCCAGGTATAGACGTTATGGGCCAGGAGCCCTGAGGTGGCCCCTGCAGTGACAGTGTCAAGTGGGAGTTGAATGACAATGACTGTGCCACAGTCCTGGAAACCACCTACTGCATATTCTCCAGGAGAGCATCCTTGTCCCCACGGCCCACACCTCCACACTGTTTATGTCCATGGGCAAGCCCCTCCTTACTTTCTGGCGAACAATTACTTAGTAATGCATGGAAGTGCTTCCAGAGAATTGTGGTAGACAATCCCCAGATCCAGATGTCTGTAGTGAAATACCTCAGGTTTGATTTCCTGCCTCCGGTGAGGTCTACATGTAGACTGAACCCATATAATGAAAGAAGCTTTGAAATACTTTAGGGTAGAGGTTATGTGTGCACGTATGGATTTAACTTTACAGCTTTTTCTTTAATGGTGTATGTATGCTTCGGTAATAAAGTCCATCATTACCATTATTCCTTCTGTAATTGAGCTTTTTGTTGTTGTTGTTGTTGTTGTTGTTGTTGTTGTCTAACTTGCAAAGAGGAGCTGCCTTGGGTAAAGGAAGTACAATTAGAAGCTTTGCCAAAATATACAGATTTGAACTGGTCTGTTTTTCACAAAATTCTGCCACTTGCTCAATAGAGGATCATTATCAACTTTGGGGGATCTTCCAATGTGTCTTCTCACACAATCGTGTTATTTGTGTTTTATTCTAAACTTCAGATTACCTTCTTTTACTTTGCAAGTATTTATTGAGTACTTACTATGTGCCAGGCCCTCTTCTAGGTGTTGAACTGCCTCAATGAATCAAATATTCAAAGATTCCTGCTCTCATAGAGCATATTTCAACAATCAATAAATAGGTAATAAATAAATAAATAGGTTAATTAAGTGGTATTTTAGAAGGAGACAAGTGTTACAGGAAAAAGAAAAGGTAGAGAGAAAGGTAGGAAGGCACAGGATCACCAGGGAGTGGGGACATGAGGGCTGGTTGCAATTTGAGAGAGAGTGGTTGGAGTCATCTTCCTTACGAAGGTGACCTTTGAGCAGACTTGGTGGTGAAGGGGTCAGGTAGGCAGGTATCTGGGGGAAGAGAGCTCCAAGGAAGGAAAACAGTAAGTGCAGAGGCTAGAGACGTTGTGTTTTTCCATTCCCCAAGCAGTGGCTTAAGCAACCAAGAAGAGAGCTAGGAGAAGACAGAAGCCAAGTTTATTTGTGATAAAACTGGCTCAAAATTACTTCAAAGAAAATTCTACAAATTGATTTAAGGTGGTAAAAAGGGTGTTAGGGGATGTTCCCTGACTTTGAGACTTACTGGATTTGAATCCTGGCTGGGCCACCTTCTCTTTGTGAGATCTTAGGTGAGTTATTTGGCCACTCTGTTCCTCTGTTTCCTCATCTGTAAAACGTAGTTAATGATAGTACCTATCTTCTAGGATTGCTTTGATGATTAAATGAATCAATATTAATTAAAAGCTTGGAACTCTCTCTGACGCATAGCAAGCGTTCAGATATTAGCTATTAGTATTATTGTATCACTGCTACTACTTTTTTTACTTTTATGAGTTGGTGCCCTGGAATATTCTTCCAGTGTGTCCTAAGAGTTTAGTGTATATTTGTGCATATGTATGTGTGTGATGTGTTGGGAATGTGGGGCTTAGTTTATAAAAGAGTTGTGAGAATTAGGTAAAATCACACTGCTTAACACATGATAAGCCCTCAATAAATGTTAGGTTTTCCCCCCTCTGACAGCATTTTACAGCAAAGAAAAATTATAGAGGTTTCCCCTCTTCTTGCTATTAGTGAAGTTTTGGGCTGGTTTATGGGCATGAAATCCAGGTGAAACCATTGCATTGAGTCAAACTTTAGAAATTTGCTTTGTTCTTAGCACCACCAGTGGAACCAATAGATTCCCAGTGGATCACTTTGAATATCACTGGGAGGTAGAAGATGGGCAGTAGGCGGGTGAATAAAGAGGGAAACAAAATGAGGGGAAAACCGAAGAAATAGGGAAGTGCTTATTAAGGTGATACTTCTTTGGGATGAGGCTATTGGAAAACTGGGAGTCCCTTTCTCTGAAGACCTTTAAAAAGAGAAGGGACAACATAAATCCAGGTGGAGCAAGTGGCCCTGACTGAAAGGGCCAGGCCAGAGGGTCTCTTGTGGCCTCTCCCAGCTCGCTGAGTCTCCAAGAACAGCCCCTCTCCCCACTTGGCTATCCCATTGTTGGATTTACAAACTTGAATCAGCCTACATTTCCAGCTCTATTTGGAGTCATTAACACTTGAGATCCTAAGAGGGCCAAGAAGGACCAAGTCACTGTATATTGAGAGAGTAAATGTTGAAAATCAGCTTTCTAGTCCTCTGGGATCTGTCCCCAACTTTTCTTGGTGTGGCAGCTTCTGTGAACCTGTGTGATCTGCCACCCAGAAAACAGCAGTGCTGAGGGCTGTGAGGGAGACCAGGAAAATGAACATGAGTGTGCTCTGAGGGGACTCCGAGGGCTTCAGGAGAAAGGATACCATGTCTCCACAGGACCGGGTGGGTGATGGGTTAGGCAGGAGAGAGAAATGAAGCCAGACACCCACTCCTTGTCTACTGCTGTTTTGATTCATAGGTGCGGCAGATGTCTCCAGTGCCACGGATCATACCTTTTCAACAGCATCAAAAGATGGAGAAGGATCGTGTTACACATCTCTGATTTCCAACATCTGTTACCCACCTCGGGAGGATTCTACATATTTCACTGGAATTCTTCAGAAGGAAAATGGCCATGTCACCACTTCAGAGAGCCCTGAGGAGTTGAGTACCCCTGGGCCCTCCTTACCAGATGTGCCTGGGACAGAGCCTCGTGGCTTATTTAGTTCTCATTCTGGAATAGAGATGACTCCTGCAGAGTCCACTGAAGTGAACAAGATCTTAGCAGACCCCCTAGACCAGATGAAAGCAGAAGCCTATAAGTACATTGACATAACCAGGCCAGAGGAAGTGAAGTATCAGGAGCAGTGTCACCCCAACTTGGAAGAGACAGGCTTGGACTTTAAGAATAAGGACATTGAAATCGCAACAAAATCTGAAGAGGCCCGTGAACCAGAGAAACCAGCTCCTGTAGAGGGAAAAATCCTCAAGGACCATTTATTTGAAGAACCAACATTTGCACCTTACGTAGATGATCTCTCTGAAGAGCAGCACAGTGCTCCTCTGATCACTGCCCCCGTCAAAATCACACTCACTGAGATCGAACCTTCTGTTGAAACTGCGGCCCAAGAGAAGACCCCCGAGAAGCAAGATATCTGTCTGAAACCAAGTCCTGATACAGTCCCCACAGTCACTGTCTCAGAGCCTGAAGATGACAGCCCAGGATCTGTCACTCCCCCATCTTCTGGAACAGGTAAGGGAACTAGTGTTGCTTGCCTTGGGAAAACCCAGGATTTGGAAATCTGGATTTTAAAGGGATGTAAATCTGCATTCAAAATATTTTACTATAAGGGTCCCTTTAAGTCTCAGTTTAACTAATTTAATTAAACATACAACTTTTTCAGTGTTTTTTTAGTGTTTATTTATTTCGAGGGGCGGGGGGCAGAGAGAGAATCCCAAGCAGGCTCCACACTGTCAGTGCAGAGCCCAACACGGCCTCAATCTCATGAACTGTGAGATCATGACCCAAGCTGAAATCAAGAGTTGGACTCTTAACTGACTGAGCCACCCAGGCCCCCTAACATACAACTTTGTCAGTTTTGTGCCCATGGTACAAAGTTTGAAATCTGGGATTTTCCTTAAAGTCCTATCAGATTTGCCTTATAAAGTGTTTCTTTCCTCATTTGAAGACAGAGGTAAAGATCACTGAAACATGACAATCCTCATGTGGCTCCACTATTCTGAGCAGAGAGGGAGGTGCTGCTTTGCAGCTAGACCTCCAGGTCACCTGGAGGCATCCCAGAGAGAGCACCTTAGCTGTCCTCCCCAGACCAGCCAGGCCACCTGGGACAGGGCATTTCACATTCCTCGGCCCAGCTCCATGTCTGTACAATGGAGGAGGGCTGGGGTGGACTTCAGGGTCTTCAGAGGGACATGAACAGTGAGAGGAAACCTAAAAACAGGATACTCTTCCCCTCCCTTCAATCTCAGCAGGATCATTTTGGTCTTTTTAGTTTGTTGAAGTGCTGCATACAGTTTTATTTCTTAAAGTTAAAGGATTCATTTGATTAGAGTAAAAAAGTTCCAAATTCACTAAACTATGATCTTTTTCATCTTGAACATTCTCCTACTGTGACCTAAGGCTGGGTGTTAAACCATACTCAGTATATCCTCTCAAACACAAAGGGGTCTCCTATACACGGGTGAAAGGCCAGAGTGGTAGCAGGAGTGTCCCCACCCCACCCTGGGAACCTAGTCCCAGGTGGCAAAAGTGGAGCCTTTGTATCTCTACTTCTTTTGAATGTTCACGAGGTATCAGGATAGAGAGAACCATGAGATGTCTTTGGATCTTCTCCTGCCTCCAGTGTCTGGCATTCTTACCTGACTCAAGAGTGATTTACAAACCTTTCTGATTAAAAAAAAAAAAAAAGATTTTCAGTATGTCAGGAAGGAGCTTTTACTGAAGTCTTAAAACAGATCCAAAGCCTATTAGGAGCCATTGCTCTAAATCCTGATAATGCAGTAAGTCCAAGTGTTAGAGAGGACTTAATGTAAGTCTCTCCTGCCCTGTTTCTCTGAAGATTTTATCATCAATTCCTCTCCTTCCCCAACCTGATCTCAGACTCATTCAACTAAAAAGCTCCAAGGGTCTTAAAGATCCACTGCGCCACCTCCCTGATTTTCAAATTCATTCATTCACTCAACAAACACGTTCCACATACTTTCTTTTGGTCAGGCACTCTGCTAGGCACTGGTGAGGTTAGAACTGAAAAAACAAAAACCAGTTTCTACCTTCCAGTGGGATAGATGACCAAGGAAATAGTCACACTAGTGTGATCTGTGTTCCAAGAGAGGGAAACATAGCATGCTGAGGAACATCGGAGTCCAGCAGCTCCCCAGGTGAACAGAGCAGGAGGAAATAAAGGTGAGGGGGAGGGGTGGCCTTCCAGCCCGAGAAGGCTCAAGGACATGGAGGTGTGAGGTCACAGTGAATTTCCATGTGACATAAATTGAGGTTTGGATAGTGATGACAAATAAGAAAACTGAGGCTCCAAGTGAACTAGATATGACTTGTCCCAGATCACAGCATAAGGTAGGGACATGTCCAAGTCTCAAAGCCTCCTTGTGGTCTTTGTGACAATGCATCGTAAAACCCTTCTGTTATCCAATGAGTTGAAGATACTGATGCTTGGAAGATGTAAGCTGTAGTATCAGCTGTGCTTTCTCAAGCTCCAGGGTTGTCTGGGGATCAGTTTAGAAGAACTTCAGCCCATCTTCATGAAGAGTGAAATGCCCCAGCAATACAGGTCCATTTACATGGCACCTGCCTCATGTAAAAACTACAGTTTACAGAGCTTATGAGAAAGACCTGATATGATGTAGGGTTTATGAATTATTAAGGAATATCCTTTTTTTTCTTTTAGTGGCCATAGCCCATTGGGGTTTGGAGCAACTTCAAGATAAGACAAAGACAGATCTGGCTGACATGATCTTGGAGTTTTATAACCTTGGGTTGTCCACTTGACAGCACAGGATTAGGACAATGTTTTCTTTTCAGTTGCTCCAAATAAACATTCTAACCAAAGCTTATTGAAGAAAAAGAAAGGCCCCAGACCCAGTACACAGTCCTCTCCCATGTTCAGCTGCTCCTCTCTCCACAGACGCTTCACCTCATAACACCGGAGTCCAATGACAACAGATAAGAATAAAACTAACAGGAAAGATAGGAGGAATTAACTTGTCACTGAGGCCTTTCTCCTTGTTCTTTTTATCCTAAGAGGTTACCATAACTCCCTTCCCTGTCTTGAGAGCCCCTGGCACTCCAGGCATGTGACACTCTGATAATAATAATGATTCTAATAATTATTAGTAGCATTCTAATTATCTGTCCAAGTCTAATAATTCTAATTATGTGAATTATGAATCAGGAGAAATTCTCATTTAGAACAATTTTCGCCACACACCCTGAAGCTTAAGCAAGGAGTCTAATATATTTCCTTCACTTCCAATAAATTATTCCATTTTGTAAGTTTCTCCAAAGTACTGAGCTATTTTCATCATGTTAAATAATATATTCTGAGGTACAGAGGCAAAAATTCTTACAGCTTACATATTGGAAATGTCTTCTCAGCAAAGACCAGTCATGAACACAAGTAAAGCATTCTAGGAAAACGTACTAAGGTCCCTGACACACGCCAGACCATTGGCCTACTGGCACCACAGTGTTTCTGACACAGTGCCTAAGAGTATGTTATGGAGGTCATGGATGTTCTTCAGGATGTTAGCCTCAGAAGGGACAGCAATCGAGAGGTCATTGTTAAACCATCCCAGCTTCCCTTGGTAAAACAAATAAGCAATAAAAAGTAAATCAGTTTCGCAGCATCTGAAATTTCACAGAGTCTGATTACAATAATGAGTGATAGAGTGTTGGGCATGAAGGGGTCAAGGGTGGCCTCTTTGAGGAGGTGACATGTGGTCAGACATCTGAATGAGGAGAAGGAGCTTACAATTCAAAGGAGGGGGTTAAATGGGGACCCCAGGTACAGAGGAAAGCAAGTGCACAGGCCCCAAGGCTGTATTATTTGGGAACTGAAAGATGATGCAAAGAACTGTTAACCTTAAAAATAGCTATTTTGCCTGAAAACATTGATTTATTCAGGAATGGCAGAGCATTACAATTCAGGACATGCTATCTATGGTAAAACCATAGGCAAGTCCAACAAAGGAGAAGAACAGTATTTTATGGATAAGACCAAGGAAGTTGGGAGGGGTTGTTCTGAATGAAAGTCCATCAGAGAAAAGCAGGTGTTCAGAGTGATGATGGTTTCTCATTGGCCAAATTGCAGGGGTAATCAATTTCTTCTAGAAGAGTCAATGTACATCTTTTTCTGTTGGGGCCTGTAAGTGATCATTCTTTCCTGTTGATGGTTCTTCTGTTGAGGTCTGCAATTGACAATTCTTCCTGTAATTGACATTGAGTGGAATAGCACCCCCTTCTAGCCTCTCAGTTGTTAGTGAGGTTTCCCTTTATTAGTTTTTACAGGGACAAAGGAAAAGTATGGCATAGATCAGAGTCGGGGGGGGGGGGCGCGGGGGCCAGGGCCCAGATTGTTCAGGGATTCACATGCTAGGATGAAGAATTTGGATTTTGTTCCAAATGCAATGGGAAACTGCTGGAGGGTTTTGATGTGGGAAGTGACATCACTCATTCACTCATCCATTCACTTAACAAATATGTGTTGACCGTTTATGGTCATGCATGCCAGGCATTGTCCCATCACCACTGGGGAAGCAGTGCTGAAACCTAACAAGGTTTCTGCCTGCACAGAACTTATATTCTATTGAGAAGACTTACATACAAATAAATAAATGTGTAACATAATATTAGGTATTTATAATGGTAATGAAGAAAAATAAAGCAAGATATAGAGTGAAAGAGTGATGGGGTGGTTGTGAGGAAAGTCTTCTCCTTGCTGATGCCTCTGAGCAGAGACCTGAAGTGGGGTAGGGAAGGAGCAAATCATGAAGACACATGAGGAGGAGGTACCAGGCTTGGAGCTGGGAATGTTTTGTGTGTTCAAGGAGCAGCTGCAAGGTCAGTGTGGCCAGATTGGGGAGAAGGAAGGGAAGAGGGGCAGAATCAGATGTGTGTTCTCAAACGATTCCTCTGGATGGTGACTGAAGAATGAGCCAGGGGCAAAGGGGAGACCTGAATGGCAACATCATTCACAGTTGGATGGTGGCATCTGTGACTTGGTAAACTGGCCCATGTTCACCTTTCCTTTTATCATTCTAAATTATATTGTCATAATTAGCAGCAGCAGCAGCAAACACATCTCCCCAGGCAGGGCAGTCCTAACCTTCCCAGTTTTTATAATCTGTTCAATTATTTTTACTGACTCTTTCTAGATTTGCTGGGTCAGTTGTGACACATACTAACCAATATCTCAGCTACAGGTCCATAAATTTTAAAAGCAAGAGTACAAAAAACTTCTATTTTGTTTTAGTTTTTTTCCCTGATTCCTCTTAGCACTTTGTTAAACTTTTGGTTCCTATTAAGAACAAAGGTGGGGCGCCTGGGTGGCGCAGTCGGTTAAGCGTCCGACTTCAGCCAGGTCACGATCTCGCGGTCCGGGAGTTCGAGCCCCGCGTCAGGCTCTGGGCTGATGGCTCAGAGCCTGGAGCCTGTTTCCGATTCTATGTCTCCCTCTCTCTCTGCCCCTCCCCCGTTCATGCTCTGTCTCTTTCTGTCCCAAAAATAAATAAACGTTGAAAAAAAAATTAAAAAAAAACAAAAAGAACAAAGGATAGCATCTATAATTTCTACTGAGACTTTTAACTCATATTAAGGATGGATTCTTTTCAGGGTAGTACCTTCACCTGCCCAAGATGAAAGGCATTAGGGCCTTTCATCCCACACCCCACAGCTGTCTGATACCATCCTATTCTTGAGTAAATAAAGCAAGATCCTTGAGCCTTTTCTGAGTGCCGTACCTCAGTGGTTTTCAACTGGAGATAGGGTTGCCAAATAAAACACTCATACTTCATAGGATATCCTTACACTTAAAAAATTCAAAGTTTAGCACAGATTCAAATGTGACTGGATGTCCTGTATTTTTATTTGCTAAATCTGCCAACCCTAACTGGAGGTGACTTTAGAATTGCCCTTGGAGTGGGGCACCTGGCTGACTCAGTCGGTTAAGTGTCCGACTCTTGATTTTGGCTCAGGTCATGATTTCATGGTTGTGAGTTTGAGCCCCAAGTCCAGCTCTGAACTGACAGTGTGGAGCCTGCTTGGGATTCTCTCTCCCTCCCTCTCTCTCTCTCTCTGCCTCTTCCTCACTTGGAGGAAGTGATGTCTCCTAGCCAGTCTAGCCAGTCTCCTGAACCATGCAGCGCCAGGTCGGCTTGCACACAGGGCAGGCTGCCTTACAGGACCTTGTAGCCTTTGAGCCCCAGGCCCTGCCTGCCTGTTTCGTGGTTTACTAGGAATGGTGTACAAGCAGTGGTGATGTTGGTCAGACCCCTTGGGCCTCCTTGTGATACCTAGAAATCATCGCAGCTCCTACCTCTGGGCCTTTGCACTATCTGTTCCCTTTGTTTGGCATGCTTTTTCCTCTAATTATCCTCATGAGTCACTCTCTTACCTCCTTGAGTGTTGAATATAGGTTACCTTCCAGATGAGATCTATCTTGACTATCCTATTTAAAATTGCAAATTCACCCCACCCTGTCCCAGCACTCCTGATCCCTAAACCCTACTCTACTTTTTTTTTTTTTTCACAGCACTCAACATCTTCTTATATACTATATACTTTACTCATTTATTATATATAGTTGATGTACTGTGTTCTCCCACTAAAATATAAGCAGACATTTTGTTACCTGTTTCATTCATTAATATATCCTAAATACCTATGAATTTTTTTTTAATGTTTATTTTTGAGAGCGAGAGAGAGAGAGAGAGAGGGAGAGCGAGTGAGCACTGGTGAGTGTGGGGGGAGGGGGAGAGAGAGAAGGAGACAGAACTCCAAACAGGCTCCAGGCTCTGAGCTGTAAGCACAGAGCCCTATGTGGGGCTTGAACTCACAAACTGTGAGATCATGACCTGAGCCAAAGTCAGACACTTAACCAACTGAGCCACCCAGGTGCCCCCCCAAACACCTATAAGAAAGCCTAACCTGTAACAGATGGGTGAATACTGTCAGGTTAAAGGATAAAATCAATCCTGCTCTATAAAGAATTAGACAAATCTAAAATGTTTGATCCACTGAGGTTCTCCCACAGTCCTAAAGCAACAGATGACCTAGCCATAGTCTGCTCTCCTTACCACCCTCCCAAATCAGTGACCTCAAAGCTTTGGAGAAATGACGAGTATTTCTTGCTTATAAAAGGGCCAGAGACTACTGTCTGAGATATTCTGAAATAAGGACCTGCTGTACGGCAAGGGAAAAACCAAGCTCCTGAAAACTGTTGTCCTGGTGTTCCCAGGTAGTCTCGTCTAAGGGAGAGAAATATCAGCAAGATTGCTGGTGACGTTTTCAGGCCATCTGGATAAACATCAGGCAGAAGGCAGGCATTCACCCAGGGGACTGGGGGTGATTCTCAGGTTTTGTTCTTCTCAAGAGGAGGGGAGGAGAGGAAAAAGAATGATGGTGGGCTCCACCATCCATTAGAAGCCCAGGGGGGGATTGTGCATTATGGTAATCTTCACAGCCTGCTTGGTAGAACTAGCAAAACCTTTGTCTTATATTGCCCTACTTTGTTACACTTTTCACTAAAAATGAGTAAAAGTATTGATTCTTATGGGAAATGTAAAGCTCAGAAGCCATTGTGTGTAGGGTCCAGACTAAGCTTTCTTTGCTCACTGAGGGAGGCAACATGAAAAGCAATGGACAAGGAGTAATGGATGATGTTCAGATGTGTTGATATTGGTGGGCCACATTAGAGAGTTACATACGTCAGATTACCTGATGAAATCTGTGAACTTGGAACACTTCCCTGAGAGAAGGTATCAGAAATTAAAACCATGACTTCCAGGATGTTTGCCACATTGAAAGGGAAAAACCAACCGAGGTGCTGTTGCTAAGAAATTGCTTTGTCTTTTTTTTTTTTTTTTTTAAGTAGCTAGATTAAGATAGATAGGTATGTAAAGCACTGATTAATTGGGCCATAACAGTAATTAGCCTTCTCCTTCAGGTGGCCTGCCTTTTCAGCATAGCCCTGGAAACAGACTATTTTTGTGCTAATGAGATAAATGTGTTTCTCCAGCAACAAGAAAACATCTCCCCTAATGGAATTTTGTTTTATTTCTTCTCTCTATGTCCATCTGTCTGTCCGTGTGCGTGCCTCTCTGGCTCTTTTTTGCTTTGTGGGACGACAGAACCATCTGCTGCAGAATCCCAGGGAAAATGCAGCATCTCTGAGGACGAGCTGATCACTGCCATTAAAGAAGCAAAGGGGTTATCCTATGAAACGGCGGAGAGCCCACGGCCGGTAGGCCAGGTGGCCAGCAGGCCCGAGGCCAAGGCCAGGTCCGGGCTGCCGGCCATCCCCAGCCCCCTGGACCACGAGGCCAGCAGCGCTGAGTCAGGGGACTCGGAGATCGAGCTGGTGTCCGAGGACCCGCTGGCCGCCGAGGATGCGCTGCCCTCGGGCTACGTGACCTTCGGACACGTGGGCGGCCCGCCGCCGTCACCCGCGTCGCCGTCCATCCAGTACAGCATCCTGAGGGAGGAGCGCGAGGCCGAGCTGGACAGCGAGCTCATCATTGAGTCATGCGACGCGTCCTCCGCCTCGGAGGAGAGCCCCAAACGGGAGCAGGACTCGCCCCCGATGAAGCCCGGCGCCCTGGACGCCATCCGGGAGGAGCCCGGCGCCCGGGCCGAGGAGGGCGCGCCCGGCCCCTTCCCCAAGTTCCCCTCGGCCGCCCCCCAGACCGGCCCCGAGCTGCCCTCCGGGGACCGGGCTCCGGCGCCCGACGGGCCCCCGGCGCAGCAGTGCAAACCTGCGGAAGCCACGAGCTCCGGTCCAAGCCCGGCGGCCGCCCAGGGCCCTGAGCCGCGGGGTCCCGGCGTCCCGCCTCCTCTGCTGTTCCTCAGTAAGCAGCAAGGTAAAGTGGCCGCTTTCCTCATTGAAGCGACTTGTCTGCGCAGTAGTGTTCTTCCCCTGGGTGCTCTCAGGTACTCAGCCTGGCCTGGCTGGTCGACCAGTTGCCCAGAGAACAGCCAGGGGAGGAGGGTGAGGAGATGATGGAGAGAGCGGGCTTCGCAGCTGGGACTTGCGTGGGAGGCACGTGCTCCAGGGGGCCGCGCTGCGCTGGCTCAATCCCCGCGTGTCCCCAGTGATGAGCACTTTTGTGGACGCGCCTGGATCTCCTGAATGGAGGGAATGTGTCCTTGCTTTCATCCCGGGGTTGGATTTCCTCACTGGGGAAGGGTGGGTGTTTTGTGATTGTCAAGGCTCATTTCCAATCTTCCACCCCTCAGTGATGGAGAGTGGCTGCATCAACCCATCATCAGCACATCTATTTTGCACCCAAATTCGCACCCATTTAAATGGCCCTGGTAGGATCTCAGCACCTTCCTCTGTCTTACCCAGGGAACAAGGCATTTGGACCTTGATAAAGGTTTTTGTGTCCCAACTAGTCAGGAAAGACAGGGACCAAAGTTAACGCCAGAATTTCTCTTGTTCTTCAAGCAAGACCTAAGTTGATTTTTAAAGTCACGTATAATTTAGAATGATTTTAATTTGGCCGTTATAATCTTCCTGTGAGAAATTTTCCTGTGAGTTGAAGACTTAAACGGGCGAGAAATGGAAGTCGTTTTGTCTTACAGATATTTGTACGTGAAGAGCGTGTAGCATTCTTCTTCCCAAATCATCGACTACACCTGACTGCAGTTGTGTTACAGAATTCAGAAAGGAATCAAAGAGTCAGTGAATAAATTAAGCCCTGTGCAGTCTAGTTCATGGGCTGCATTGAGGGAAAGGAGGGAACCTCTCTCCAGCTCCTGGGTGGGGAACACCCAGGTAGAACTTTAAAACAAACCCTAAAAGCACAGCTTTATTCAAAGTCCCCTTCCACCCATCTCCTCTGCTTGTCGCTTCCTTAGGAGTATTTTGCCTTTTGCGGGTAAATGAGTTCAAGAGTACACCCTCCTTCCTGTGTATATGCTAACCAGTGATCTTGGTGGTGATTAAAGTGCTTCATATAAAAATAGAGGGCAAAATCTTTCCCGTTATAGATTGAAAGCTAGCTTCTAAATTCTTTAAAATTAACACATTGGAACAGGGGAATCTAGAGGGATGTAATAAAAAGATAACCCTGCTGCATGGTTACTGGTGGCTTAGACACATGGCATTTATCATGTAGGGGCCGATATAACTGACTTTGAATTTCCCAAATAACTCTTCCCTGAGAGTTTGAAGTATATTCAGTGTGTGCAATAGTGAGGATATTTGATGACATTTAACAGTGGCAGTGTGTGTTTGTTGGGTGAATAGTGAAACCAATTTGGATTCTTTTCCTACCACTCTGACCGTGATGGAGATGGACCCTGAAACTTGCAGGGAGCCCTGGGGAATAGCATAAGCACAAACCATGTGCCATCCCTTCCGGTCATGAAGCAGTTGAGCTTGAGTCTTGCTAAACCTGAGTTCCTATCACTGTACTTTAACAGACACGTGTTTCCATTTTATCCCCTAAATAGCATCCCTGAAATAGTCACCATGTGTGCAGCGCTGTTCAAGTATATATATTCTCAAAAGCAAATAAATCGGGAAGCTAATAAGGAGAAAATTGAATTGTGCAGGCCCATTTCTCTCCCTAGTAAATCTGAGACGTAAGTGTGACAGCTGGGACTGACTGAGTGACCAGACGTCTCATGAAGAGCTAAGGCGATGGACAACCGCAGCTGTGAATGCAAAGGCTTCCGAGCCAATTCTAGTGTCATTCTAATCTCTGTGCAAGTTGCCCCATATGGCTTGGACCCTCTGCTGCCAAGTTTAGACATTAGAGAGAAGAGGGTGGCAGTCTTTTTAAATGATTCAGGCATGCCAGGGTGAATAACCTCTGCTCTCTGCACCAAGGGGTCCTTTGAAATCCAGTCTCCTGCTGAAACTTACCGCTCAGCTGCATTCTGTATAAAGAGAGTCTAAAAGGCCGTTCTGGGGCAGCCAAGCGCCCGAGGTCTTGGGCGGATGACTCAGCGCTGCCAGCATGTTATCTGAGCTCTGAGGTTCCGCCTTGTCTCACCTGCTCCATCTCAGCAGGTGAGAGGATCAGTGCTGCCCAGCATCCCCCAGGCCGTTCTTAATCACTGTCAGTGGACAGTAGGATTGTGCTCACGTCAAGGAGGACTCTGTCAGCAGTAAAGTCAGGTCAGCTTCTGTGGTTTCCTGCTCTTGCCCACTGAAGCCGCTGGCCGTATGAGTGCATTCAAGTTCAAGTATTCACAGCATGCTCATCTCCCTGGCTTTGGAGCCATGTTGCTGAGGCTGAACTAAGTTGCAGAAAGGTCCAGAAATATTTATTTAGAATAAGGTTTGGCAAATACCTGATGGCATCGTAATATGTACTGTCAAGGAGTTTCGGGGTTTACTGGTGCACACGCCCTGATAAGGTTTATTTTTGGATCTTTTTGCCCTTCAGAGGCCTCTAGAGCTATTGCACCGGAGACGAAATGCAGTTTGTCATATTCCAGTTCCCTTCCTCTGTGCACCCTTGAACTTCTGCTGCCCTATAATTCTGCTCTCCCATGCCTTCCAGGAAGGTGTGTGAGGAACATCAGAATCTGAGAGCATGGATAAGTTTTCATTGCCGCAAGGTTGACCCTGACTGTTAGGAACATCTGAGTGAAAAGCCAATGACGAGATTCTCAATAAAACACTGATACCCAGTGTGATTCATCAGGATGTATGTGTGGTATTTACCAAACCTGTAGATTTTTTTTTTTTTTTATCAGTGTTCCTCATGGCTCATCTTCTAGGGAACACATTTTTGGGAAATAGTGTTCTCTTCCTACTCACGAACTCCCTACATTCTGATTTCTTTACCTTGCAACTCAAAAGTAGGGTGCTTGGACCAGCCATGTGAGTCTTATGTGACAGCTATTAGAAATGTCACTCCATCCCAGACCTACAGAATCAGAATCTGCGTTCTGACAAGATCCCCTAGTAATTCCTAGGCATGGCAGAGCTCGAGAAGCAGTGTTTTAGACTGTGGCAGCCAGCTTTCACATTCCTACCTGTAACCATCCTGATGAAAGTCACCAGTGATACCTTCTTGCCCCTAAAATGGCCTCTTTTGAATCTCTTCTTTTTGTCCTCTCTGGTAATTTAATATCATCCTGCTGGCCAGTCCTGAAAACACTAGAGAGAAAGTGGTGTATGTTCAAAATAATACATTTAAACTGCACAAAATAGTGCAAAATAAAAGTTACAGTCCCCCTTCTCCACCATCCTGATCTAATTCTCAGAGATAATCATAGGATTTTGGTTTGGTTTTGCCATTCCTGTTCCTTTCAGAAATTTTCTTGAAGTATTTGGGCACATACAATTTGTTACCCCACAAGTGCTATCACATTGAACTGACTGCTTTGTAACTTACTTCCTGTAACAGTAAATTCCAGGACAATCCCCACTCTTGTGGACATTGTTCTCTCCTTCTCGGAACTTTTTCCTCCTTATTTCCCTGATGTTTCCCCTTCCTGCTCCACCCCTTACTCTCTGACCTCTTTTCTGATCTTTTTTGCCACCTTCCTTCCAGTTCCTGTCTTGCCTCTGAGATCTGTCCCTGTCTTTCAACGTTTTTTTTTTTTTTTTTTTTTATTTTTTGGGACAGAGAGAGACAGAGCATGAACGGGGGAGGGGCAGAGAGAGAGGGAGACACAGAATCGGAAACAGGCTCCAGGCTCTGAGCCATCAGCCCAGAGCCTGACGCGGGGCTCGAACTCACGGACCGCGAGATCGTGACCTGGCTGAAGTCGGACGCTTAACCGACTGCGCCACCCAGGCGCCCCCCCCCCACACAGGTTTTTAGCCACTGCCTTTGGTGCCCCACCTCGCAGATCTCTGGCTTTGGAGAATTCTCCTGAGCTCCACGCCCATTTCCCCACTGTTGGCTGGACATCCCATAGACCCTCCAAATGTAATATGTTGATGTTATTTGTCAAACTCTGCTCCTTTCCTTCCTCTATGCCCTTCCTGAGCTGATGACAGGTTATCATTTGGGCTTCACGTTGGCTTGAACATTCAGATCGGGTCTAGATCTAAATAAAGACTCCCTAGCCTGAGACAAGGTTAAAAGTGCAACCTGAATGTAAACACTAAAGTGGAAGTCTTGTGGTAGTGTTTGGTTATAAAATTATCATCCAGGTGATCCAGAATGTTCTTAATAGTTGAACGATTATCAAAATAAAAACTATAAAATGTAAAAATCCTCTTTGTGGCACTCTTAAGAACGCACCCAGTGATACCAGTTTGAGAAATACCAGGTTAAGCCAGTGGTCCTCAAAGTGTTGCCTGAGCACCAGGTTTCTCAGAATCTCCTAGAGTACCAATTAAAAAATGCAGGTTCCCACTCTGCCCATACCCCAGAACTACAGAATCAGAATACGCCAGGACATAAACCTGTGCTTTTAATGAGCGTGCTGAAGAGCATTCTGGTTATAAGCAGATGAGCCGGGCAACCCAGACCCGTAGTAAAAAACACCTTGGTGAGTGTGCCCCTAGGTATATGTTGCTTTTTTTTTTTTTTAATTTTTTTTTTCAACGTTTTTTATTTATTTTTGGGACAGAGAGAGACAGAGCATGAACGGGGGAGGGGCAGAGAGAGAGGGAGACACAGAATCGGAAACAGGCTCCAGGCTCTGAGCCATCAGCCCAGAGCCCGACGCGGGGCTCGAACTCACGGACCGCGAGATCGTGACCTGGCTGAAGTCGGACGCTTAACCGACTGCGCCACCCAGGCGCCCCTATATGTTGCTTTTTAATTAGAGAGACTGAGGGGGCTCTCAGCTGCTTCCATCCCCTCTCATGCCCCGGGAAGCAGGCCTCTGCACCTTTTCTCTCTGTGGACACCAGCTGCAGCAGCTGGAGCTTGCCGGGCTCTGCCCCTCATGGCAGGGAAAAGCTTCTCTCTTCCCTGGGGGAGTGATTTGCAGGAAGGCTACCAGATGGAGGTCTTCTAAATAGACCTAACATTTATGATGTTTATTATTGCTTCTCATTATTAGGCCAGATATTGCTTCTGTCCTAAAACATTTGAAGAGAACCAAAATAAGTGTGACCCACTTACTTTTCTTCCCGTAATTCCAAGCAAAAACAAACAAACAAACAAACAAAAAAACATCTTCTAGTCCCATATTTTATTTGCTTTCATGAGACTGAATTCATAAGTCAGGCTGTCAAGATTCCTGGAGAGTCGCTACCTTTCACAGCGCACATTTCAGAATCATTCTGAGGACTTAGGCCCCTTCCCTTGTAGCGGCTGCCCCCGGCGCCAGCTTTCAACAAGACGGACCTGGTAGCTGCTGGATAAAGTTTGGCTTCTGTGAGGATGAATGCAATGTAATACTTAGATGGAGGCACTGAGCCTTCCATCTCAGACTACTCACAACAATTAAGCTACTTTTATGAGATTTTGCCCCGCGATAGAAGGTGCTGTCCTGGCCTAGGCATCCCAAACGAGACTGCCTGTAAGCCTCTCACCTCACTGCCTTTACCTTCTGAAGTAGTCACAAGGCAAGCATTGGCCCGGATTGCATATTGATCTATGATTTTTAAATGGTGACTTCAGAACACTGGGGAGATTTTCTTTTCAGGCTTGGATAGAATTGCTCCACCCCTTGGTGGCCCCAGAGCCTATTCTTTCTAGTGACAGATTTTCTTTGATACTTCAGTAGGGTGTGTATAATAAAGATCTGATATGCTGATTACATCTCTGTTATATTTCAGTGTCATTTTTGGGGACGTAGTAAACCCCAACTCCCTATAAATTTTGCCTGGGCACAGAGTGGAGCATAGATTCGCTCCTAAGATGGATTCAGGTCAACCTTGAACTTGCCTGTAGAGACACAGTTCACAGATGGCAAGCATTATGGTGCCTCTAAGAAATAATGACCCTGTTAGATGGTAATTCTGATTCATCATCCAGCTCTTTTACCACTCACGTAAATCATCCTTTCTTGCTGATGTAATCATGTAGCTTGGAGGATATAACTCACATACTTCTAATTCTCAGAGCCAAGACCTGCTCCAGGGTATTTCCCGCCCCTTTTAAATGCTAGCCTCACCTTCCACTGAAGTCTGGATGAGATATTCACAGATATAGTCTCTGCACTTCTGGATTCTATCTTTGCAACCCCACAAAACACTCTAATACAGAATGAAATAAATTTTACTGAATGTATGCCAGCCTTGCAAAAGCAAGACGTTACCAATTCCATTTATCCTTCTTTTGATTCAACCAATAAGGTATACTACATGCCTGATGCTATCCATATAATGGTGACTAAGGCAGACATGAATCCACCTTTGTGGGCTTACACTGGTGGGGAGGAGGGGTTTCGATGAAAAAGGAAATCAATAGAATGATGTGTATGAGAGTGAGAGTTTCCTGGTGGTAGTGACACTTAGATAGGAAGGTCAGAGAAGGAGGAAATTGCGTAGTCCACTATCGCAGGAGATTATTCAAGAGGGGCTCCTGGGTGGCTCAGTTAGTTAAGTGTCTGACTCTTGATTTTGGTTCAGATCATGATCTCATGGTTGTGAGATCCAGCCCCACATCAGGCTCTGAGCTGACAGTGCAGAGCCTGCTTGGGATTCTTTCTCTTAGTCTCTCTCTGGCCCTCCCCTGCTCACGTGTGCTTGCTCACTCTCTTTCAAAATAAATACACATTTAAAAAAAAGAGAGAGAAATAATCAAAATTCCAGATAACAGAAAATACCAAGCCCAGAGGCAAGAAAGTTCTGGGATCATTCTAGAAACTGAAAAAAAAAAAGGTCTGTGTAGATAGAGTGTGGTAGGCAAAGGGGACAGTGACAAGAAGTGGGATTGGAAGGTTGGCAGTGCCCTTTCATACCCAGACCAAGGTGCAGAGTTTGGTCTTTATATCAAACATTGCAGGGAGCCACCAAAAGATTTTGAAACTTGGAAGTAACATGACCTGCTTTCCATTTTTTTGAGGTCACATTGGCTGTTGTAGGGGGGAAAGATTGGAGGAGGACAAGTATGGAAGCAGGAAGGCTGATTAGGAAGGTATTGCAGTAGTGGGGGCATGGGATGATGGTGACTGGGAGAGAGTGGTAGCAATGCAGGTGGAGAGGAATGGAAGGATTTGAGGTGGATTTGGGAGACTGACTTCATAGGACTTACTGATGCATTGGATGGGTGGTTGCAGTGATCTTATTCCCAACACCTCTCGGTTCCATTTCAGTTTTCCGTCACCATAATGATTACAAGTAGATGCAAAAAGATTTACAAAGGGAACAATACCCTACACTTTGATGCTGTCATTGAATCTGTGTTTTTGTGTCTGCTGCTAGAAACCATCCATTTGGCTGATGATGGCACTGAAATACTCTCACAGTTTGAGCTGTATATCTAGTATATTTCCATGGCCAAGCAGCTGAGGGCCTAATGGTCATCAGTGTGTTTAGATGACAGGGATGTTTGGGTGGCTGGGGCTGGAATTGAAATGAGGGTCAAATATGGTACCTGTGGAGATTAAATAAGGCATGTGGTAAGGTGGGCAGGGATTGTGGACAAGCAAGTCAGTTATTTAAATAGAATTAGATAAGGGGCACCTGGGCAGCTTGGTTGGTTGAGCATCTGACTCTTGATTTCAGCTCAGGTCATAATCCTAGGGTCGTGGCATCAAGCCTTGCATCAGGCTCGGCGCTGAGTGTGGAGTCTGCTTCGGAATCTGTCTCTCTGTCTCTCTCTTTCTCCCTCTGCCCCTCTCCCCTCCTCATACTCTTCCCCACCCCCTGACTTCTCTCTAAAATGAAAATAATAAAAAAAAAATAGAATTAGATACAAGGTTGGGTAGAGGCTGGAACTCATAAAAGCTTCAGAAATCCTAAAGTACAGTCCTAAATATGAATCAAAATTATACTAACAGGCAAAGAAAAGATAGCACCCTGGCAGAGAGCAGAGGTTAAAGTCAAAGGAAAGGTAGCTTTAAGGCAAACCCTCAAATTGGGTCTGAAGGAGGGACAAGCATTCCATTGGGTGTAGTTACCTCAGCCCAAGGCTACGGCTGACCGTGGGCTTTGTCTGTGATTACTCAGTGCTTCGGAGTCAGTAGGCTCTGTAATAGTCCTTCTGAGTTTTAAATGACCTATGCTTGAGGCAGTAGTCCTCCTGTGCCTGGTGAAGTATTGATACAGGAACTTTCTCTCTCCTTGTGGAAATTTGGGACACTTGGTAGGGAGAGAGGACTAGGTGCTCAGTGGAACTGTTTGCTTCTTGTCGACAGTGTTTCTCAAAGTGTTGTTGGTAGGCCATTTATGTCAGAAACAAATTTGTTTTTTAAAATACAAATTCCTAGGCTCACCCCACGGTCTCCTAGGGAGGGGCTTGAGGAATCTGCTTCATTAAGTAGCTTCCAGTGAATCCTAGGCACACCAGAATTGGAGAATGATGAGGGAATTTTGAGGAATTATGAGGCTGAACTTTCAGAACACTCAGAGTAATCTTTGGCAGTTTTTTTTCCTGTAGTGCCCCAACTTCTTCAGGGCTTGAGCCAGAATCCTCAAAGTTGGCTTTTCTGTTTGGGCTTAGAGATTAATTAAAATGGTTCTTGTATGGAGTTTAGAATGAAGATAATACTGTTAACTCTGAGACTTCCACCTCCTCGTGGGAGAAAGGGAGGGGAGGTCATGTGAGTCTTACCAGCTCACTCTGGAGGATGCTTCTAACATCTCCCGACCTCACAAAGCCTCCAGAACAAAGACCCCAGAAGGACATGGTGGGAACACAGACAGCTAACCGTTCACATTGCCAGTAGTGTAGGGCCTCCTGAGTCAGAAGAGTCCCCCAGGTGGCCTCTGTTTATAGCTTGGAAAATTCATGGAAGAGAAAAAAAGGCCTGAGGGTGGAGTTGGGCTGTGTACTACCAGGCACAGTGAGGAGTTACAAGCTTGATCTCATACAAGACGAAAGATTTCACTACCACTAATGATTCAGTTCAAAGCTGCATATTCTGGTAAATATAGCATTCTGGCTTAAGTCTTCCCTTCTGACAGTTATTTTCTTACAACTCTTGGCTGAGCACTGAAAGCATGGGGGGTTTTTCTACACACAAACTAGTAGCAAAAGCAGATTATGTGTTCCCAAGCTAATTCTTTTACTTCCAAACTCACTTTTTGGTGTTTTTTTTTTTTTTTTTACCAGCCCCTAACATCTCGAGGAGATTTGATTCTACACCTTAAAAAGGCAGAGGAAATTAAGTAAAGCGGAAGAGTGGTTTTTGTATTCATTATCTCAACTGAGTGTTAATGTCTGTCGCCATCCAGTGGTTGTGATGAAAATATCCAACCTTTGCTTTTTAGCCTCATCTCAAACTGCCAGGATTTGAAATTTAAAGATCTCTTGGGATGTGATGTAAGAAAATATGTCTTTGAATGATTTTACAGTGGCCACTAAATGGCTAAATGGCTGGGCCATTTATGAGGTGATTGATCAGTTAAATTATTATCCATATTTGGGGGGGGGGGACCCAGCACAAGGACAGTGTTTCAAAAGATATTCCTAAATGGGTAACCTAGTTTTTATCAGAATTAATTTTGAGCTATACCATTTGGCCTGTAACAGAACACAAAATATAACACGATGTAGAATTTATGAACCATAGTTTCCTACTAATTGGAGTTTTGGGATCATTTTAAATTGAAGTCAAAAACTTAGGTATAGTCAGTTGTTCCAAATGATATTTCAGGGGGAGAAGAACCAGGATTTGAAATAATAATCTGATTGATTCGCATCTAGTGCCCTTTTCCAAATAAATTGATTTCCAAGTAGTTTAGTTGTTTTTAAGAAAATTTAAAAGTTTCTCTATGCCAAGTTACTTTAGAATATAAAGATGTAAGATTTATTATCATAAATGTTTATGTACGTAAATAGGACGTTTGTAATAGTACACAATATGTGCAGCTAGGTCAAGTGTTATCTTTATCAGTCAGCTGGAAATTCAGTCCAGTACCCTGGAAAGGATTTAATTTTTCTTTAATTTTAGGCTAGCCAACTGATAATGAATCAATTTTACATTGATTTTACATCAGTTTTACATTTCCAACTCTAAAGTTGGAAATAAATAATAGCATAAGTAAATTTGATTCTAGATAATTTTGATATGGGTAAAATGGCCTCATTGTGAATTTGTCCCTTGTATTTTCTTACTCTTCCCCTTTGTTGGAGTCCACATTTTTATGCCCTTTTATATTCCTCTGAACAGAATCTTGAAATTCAGGGTAGATTTTTTTATATTCTGCAAAGATGGGCTCTAATTTCAAAGCCAAAAATCCTGGCTTTGACTTTGATTTCTAAAACTTTTCATGGTTCACAGTCTCATTCTTGTGGACACCACACCTTTCCCTCAGATCCCATTAGTGTGTCTAAGAACACAAAAGGACTCCTTGATTGAGAAATCCCCTAGCCAAACCCTAGAGGCTGAGGGCAAAATCCTCTTGAAGAGACACTTTTTGGATTTCAGTGTTACTGCTCATGGGTCACATCTGGACTGTTATGCCTCTAGGATGAGATACAGATCATTCACTTGAATTGTAAGTTTTATACCTCCAACTGTACATAATATTTTACTCCCACCACTCTCGCATCCTTCACCTCAACACCGTCCTTCAGCTACTTGAAGGCTCCCAGTGCTCCTGAGCTCTCCTTGCTTCCCTTTCAAAACATGCATTCCCTGGGGCGCCTGGGTGGCACAGTCGGTTAAGCGTCCGACTTCAGCCAGGTCACGATCTCGCGGTCCGTGAGTTCGAGCCCCGCGTCAGGCTCTGGGCTGATGGCTCAGAGCCTGGAGCGTGTTTCCGATTCTGAGTCTCCCTCTCTCTCTGACCCTCTCCCGTTCATGCTCTGTCTCTCTCTGTCCCAAAAATAAATAAAAAACGTTGAAAAAAAAAAAAAAACTTAAAAAAAAAAAAAAACATGCATTCCCTATATTCTGTATCCTCAGAGTCCTTCACGCTTCCCATTTCTTAGGGTGTACTATACAGGTTTAATTTGATAAACCAATTATTTTTCATGTGTTAGTGAGCTAGGGTATGATTCTTCCTATGCAGCAGATCTCCAGAAGGCTCTGAAGGAAGGAGCCACCTTAGGGTAAGTCTAGTCCACTGTTTTAGGGAGCAGTTTCCTCAGTCCAAGACTCCATTCCCAGTAGTATATGTTCTGAAACACAAACATATTAGACTCTGGAATAAACTAGGATGCCTTTTCTAAATTTGCACGGCATATGTACCAGGAGAACTACATCCTAGTGTGGAGATCAGTTCATTGTTGCCTGATACAGAATTAGAGCAAGAAGAGTGGATGGCTTCATCGGAAATTTCCATCTCACTCTGGCAACCTGTGAACTGTTCTCTCAGAACTGGGATCCTCAATTAGAATTAGAGCAGGATCCCGGAGCCAGGCCTAAGGTCCTTCCCTCTCCAGTGGCCCCTTGTCTAGATTCCCCTTCTCTGAATCTGTATCTTCATTCTGTATGATTTTGATTGTATATCCTTCTCTTCGCTGGGACAAGGACTCAGGGGCCAGCTGGGTTTGGATCCTGTTCCACCACTTACTACCAGCTGTGTAATTTTGGGCAATTTAACCTGTCTGCACTTCAATTTTTTTCATCTGTTCGAAGGGGAGAATAGTACATGCATCACAGGATTCTTGTGAGGGTTAATTGAAATCATAGGTTAAGTAATTACTCTCTCATTTTATTACTATTTAAATATTTATGTTAATAATAATTATACAATGAGATAGGACTTCGGAAGAATCTAGCCCAGTTACCAGTTTAATGCAGGAATTCTTTCTACAACATATTCTTTCATAAAATTTCAATTAATAAGTTTATAGGTTTTCTTCATATGTCACAGTTTGAGTGGCTGCTTTCCAGTGATTTATAGGAAGTTGACTTGATCTCACTAATAAGCTCCTTCCCAAGCATATTGTGGGACAGGTTGCTTCTGGGAAGGCTTTTTAAATCCAGCTGGCCCAATTTATCTTCTTCTGTTAAGTGTTGATTTTTTTTTACCCAAAATATATATGCTTAGGTCCCACCCTAAATATCCCAGAGTATAATCTTTGCGTGTAACATCCATATATCAGAATTTTTTAGAATCCCCCAGGGTGATCTGAAATGCCCATGTAAGGTTTGAAGCCACTGAGTTGACCCCAACTGTGGTATGCAGTTCCCTGAATCTTCAGTCCCATTTGTTTTTTCCCCCCAGGCTTCGGCATTTATAGTTTTCTGACTCTGTCAGGCCATATTGGAGTAACAAACCGCCAAATCTCAATGGCTTAGCTCAACAAATATTTACTTCTAGCTCCTACAGAATCTGCTGCTAGTTGGTGGGGGCTCTTCTTTGTCCAACTATAAAGAGATCCAAGCTTCTTCTCTTCTATGCCACCGAATATCAACGTGTGGTTTCCCAGGTCACCATGACAGAAGAGAAAGCTGGAGGGGCACGCTCATTCTTCACAGCTTCCTCCTGGAAATGATACATTTAAGTTTTGCTACCATCCATTAGCCAGAATTAGTGACATGACTCTCTGCTGATGCATGGGACACACTAGAAATTCATTGAGCATGAAGTCCTTATCACAGACCTCTTGAACAAATATCTCTTGTTTTAGAACTTCATAGCACTTACCATTACTTACTATATTATACACGCATTTGTTTGTTTATTTATTGCTTGTTGCTGTCATGTAGATTTTAAGTTCTTTAACATCACACACTTTGATTTGCTGCTGTGTCTCCATTGCCTCCAATGGTGCCTGGTAAATAGTAGGGACACACCAAACATTTGATGAATAAACGAATAGTGACACCAGACACATAGGTGAAGACACTGGAGTATATTATGGGATTTTGTTGTATGTCAGTGTGTTTTATAGCTGTGCTCTTTCCCAAGAGCTCATTTAAATGTTATTGAGTCCAGTGAAAGGTTAAAGAATAATAGGCCAATTAAGTAGAGAATACTGTGTGTGGATCCCCTACTGTTATTCATGAAGAGCATTTACCTCTTGGCTGTGCACTCCTGGAGTGATCAGCTCAGGAAAGGGCAAACGGAGTCAGCAGAGAAAGATGCTTTTCTGCGGTTCAGCTGACATAGCCAATAACAGATTTGAGTTGACAAAGCAGAAGGTGACGACATCACTGTAGGCCTGTGTGCAGCCTTTCTTTGCTGAGCCTATGGAATTTGTACAAGTCCGGTCTATTGAAACTGTATAACCCCCATAAAATGGGAAAACTTTCTGTGGTGAATGCTTCTTGTTATTTTGAACGCAGCAGAACCCAATTTAAAAACAGGACTTGTTATTAAGGTTGGTGTGGAGACAGGCAGTATTATGGGGTGACTAAGGCATGAGCTCTGGAATAAGACAGATATGGGTTTGAACCCCAGTTTACCAGTTGCTGACCTAAAATTTGGCAGGCCTCATCTGTAAAATGTGGCCAATAATTCCTACTCTTAGAATTGGAATGAGATTCAAATTGAATTCATTAAATGATGTTTGAAGGGGCTTAGGTTAGTAGAAGATCTGGCACATTGTAAATGGCAGCAGTTATTACCACATTCCATGGCTGGATCATGTTTTCTATACTAGATAAGGTGTACACCCCAGCTATAGTCAGTAATGGGAGTTGCCAAGGATACGAGAAAATGTGAGGCAGTGGGGATGGGCTCCCCTCAGTGAATCAGCCTCCTAGCCTTGGAGGCTGGCAGTATGGCAAGCCTCTCTAGCACAGTGGTGGCAGCCCAGCCATGCACCTGAGCTCCATCAGCAGCCCATCCATCTTCCTTCTACACAGTCAGCATTACTGTTCCCCAGGATGGAGAGGATCTGAGTGGGCTGCTTCATCACCATCTGATGCTATTACTCCCCTTCATCAACGTTTAGTTCAAGCCACCAGCACAGGCTAGCAGGATGGATTCCTCCCAACACAGAAGAGGGACCAGGGTGGTAGCAGCTTTAGCAGAACCATTAAGGCTACTTTCCTTTAAAAGGGACTGAATTCATGGCAAGCTTAGAATTGCAGATTCTTCTTTCCCAATTCCCCAAGCGTAACTATGCACACAAAGAAGATTCATCCCTATGATTTATTTTTATGGAAAGCTACTTTCTGAACAATCAGATTCTTTAGGAATATTTGAAATGTTGTTTGGGGTAAAGGTTTAGCTATGTTGTCACGATGATAAACATGGAATAACCTCTTTAAAATGGATAGGCATATCCTTGAGGGTGTGTTGCTTACATAAAATGCTTCAAATGACTGCCATTTCTCTCAAAAATCTCTTCCACTTCTGTTATATGCTCTCGGCAGTCCTAAGTAGGACGTAAGCTGGGCGTTCAATTCAAGGGCAGTCTCTTCTTGTCTGCCTGGTCCCATATAGGTGGACCTGGCACCGGGCAGGTGGGATTTACACAGAAGTTCTATCTCCGTCTCTGGAGTTTTCTTGTAATATCTTCCTTGGTTAGTGCATTTTGCTTCATCTTTCTTTTCCACCAATTTCATACTTTCAAAAATAATTGTGTATTAACTCCCCAAATCCATACAGGGCATTTCATAGGCACTGACAAAGACTTGTCATCCATAACCTAGTATGTATTTTAATTATCCTTTAGAGAAGACAAGGTTATGGTCAGCTCTTCAAACACTTAACTCTTATCTATGATTTGGAAATGAGTACTCCTGGTTCTTTTTAAAAAGCTATTTAAAAGAGGTTATTATAGAAAGTTGCATACAACTTGCATTGGAGAAAATACTATTATGAACTACCACATAAAGATAAACAAAATTTAAGTCATTACCATTTTTGCACACTTGTTTCAATTGCTTTTGAGGGGAGCATTTTAAAATGAAGTTACAGCCATCAAGATATTTTACCTCTATGTACTTTAGTGTACATCTCTAAAAATAGGAACTTTTAGTTAGGTAACCATGGGACCATTGTTACATCGAATAAAACAAATACCTTCCGTTATCTAATGCCCAGTTCATATTCAAATTCTCTCGAGATTCCTCCAATTGTTTTTTCAGTTGGTCACTTTTTTTAAAAGATTTTATTTTTTAAGTCATCTCTACCCCCAATATGAGGCTCAAACCCATGACCCCAAGATCAAGAGTCACATGCTTTACTGACTGAGCCAGCCAGGCACCCCTTCAGTTGGTCACTTTTAATTAGCCAATGAGCAAATATCTCTCAGCTTTTATTTTTGCACTACGTTGCCTGTAATAACATGGAACAATGGAGAGTTCCTTTGGGTTGTATGTTATATGATGATCAGATGTATTTCCTTTCTTCCCAATATTTTATTATAAAAATTTTCAAGCATATGGAATAGTTGAAAGAGTTCTTCAGTGCACCTCTGTTTACATGGTACTATTTTTAATTCCTTCTCTGACTTGCTGAGGTGACTGAGACTGGATAGTGTCCATACCTTGGATTCAGTTAGACAGTGAATATTCTACGGCTTCTTTTTAGATAGAAGCTTTAAATAATATTTGCAAAGCAGATAGATAGTGTACTTATTACTTTGCACGGTTTATAAATCTTGAGAGTATCTTCTTCTCCAACTGGCAGCCTGTAAATATTATTAAGCCTGACTTTCAGTTGACAGTACTTTTCTGGGGTATCCCCGGAGAGCCAGGTGCTGCACTGTGACAGTGGCACCACCATTGTGGGTTAAGTGAGAAAAATGACAAGCCACCCTAATACTGGAGCAATTGGAACAGGCAGTGTGTTTACACCTTATGCAATGTCAGTTGTATTTCAACATTATCCAAAAATATCATGCAAAGGTACTTGGAAAAGAGAAAAACAAATCTGGCTTCTAAAGCGTCTGTCTGAGGGTTGCTACTGTTGCTATGGAGATCAGAGAAGCAGATTTTCATGGCTTTACCACACTGAGCTTGTTTTTGAACAGATTCATGAGACCGTGGGCTTTTTTTCTCTCTCCTATTCTGGGTGGTTTTGTTAGACGTAACCTTGCCTGAATAATATTAACATATCACTTGTGTGAAAGCACATTAGATGCTAATGCTTGGAGTTGTTTTTAGCAGAGTGATTTAACAGTACAGGATTCGTTTTTTCATTTGAATGTTTTAAAATAGACTGACTCTCCTAATCAGCGTTAACATAGAGCTCAGCTTGGAGCATAAGGAAATGCTAGTTTAATATTTTAGTGCCATCTGCTGTAAGTTTCATGGCATTCTACCCCATCTGGCTTATTTGCAGCAATCCCCACCACCACCTCCCGCCGCCACTTTCTTTTTTAGTCTTAGTAGAACGCAGCAAATCTCCTTCCAAATGTTTTATACTGATTGGCCCTGTTTCTTCCTACTGGTCACTGGATGAGGCTTCTGTCAGAGAAATATATTCCCTTGGCTCTAGGTATCCATTTCCTGACGACTTCTGCTTCAGCCTAGTGGCTGTACGCAAGCACGCGTGTGATAATTACCAAGCAGTTAACACATTCCTAGACCTCTCTGCTTTATCTCAAACGAATGCCTGACTCTTCATGAGTGAACATTTGTAAATTCAGCAACATCACTAAATAAATAATTCTGGAGAACCTATCATGTGCTAGGCTCTTTTCCGAGGCAGGGTGGGTGGTGGGAGGAGAGAACAAAGCAGACGCCCTGCTTGCATGGACCATGGAGTTCCGTTACAGGGGAGACTAGCAGGATCCAAGTGAACACACATATTACAGTGTCATGCAGTGGTAAGGGCTGTGAATTAAAAAATGAAGGCGGCAAAGCTACTTTAAATAGGATGGTTAAAGATGGATGATAAGATTAAAATATTGCAATGGACATCTCTAATGTATTACGGTTGCTAACAAGGACAACAGATGTGTCCTCCAAGCCTGTGCCTGGAGGCTCTTATTAAAGACAGATACTTATTGTTAGTCAATTATTTTTGAACATTAACCAGCGACATTGCACAGATGAAAAACAAATCTATTCTTTGAAAGCTGTCAGATTCTGCTATTGCGATGGAACTAGGTAAACCTTGGACTTGCCTCAGGTTGACAGTTCTTTAATTCAGCGTACAATTATAGCTTCTATATGTTGTCTAGTTCTTTGCTGGGTTCCATGGGGGACCGTGGGGGGTTTTAAGCCAGGACCTGCTCTCCAGCAGTTGCTTTTCACTGAATACTTCAGCAACTCTCAACCTATCCAGGGGATAGAATAAATGCATATGGAACATTGAAGTAAAAATTCCAGGCACTGTTAAAATTAACTCTCTCTAGAAATGCTACCAATCTTAAGTGCAATCATGTTGGACTTCAGAGAAGAGAGAAGTGTTAAAATGTCCCATGCATCTCTCTTCACCTACCCTCTTTAAATGTCAGTTTGAGCTGAACATTGAGCCCCATGGAAATTTCTAATGTTTCTGTAATTAGAAACAAAGGAGATTCTGAGGTCATTAGAACCTTGAGCCACCGATTGGATTCCTCTGTATGTGCGTGTGTGTGTGCGTGCACTCACATGGGCATTCATTCATTCAGGAATCAAGTCTCAGACACTTTATTACATGTGAGTGACTGGGCTGTGGCTGAGAGAGCTAAGATAAATAATGCCTACAGGTATTTGTAGGGACAAGGATACAGATAAATTAGTGCAATAAAGAGTTACAGGAGCAACGAAGCTATACTTGTCCTAGCCCTGTCTGTGTTACTGATTTATGCTGCACTGGCTGAGATGCTGTATGAGTATTCTGACCTTTCTGTGCCTCTTTTCTCATTTCTTAAAAAATCTGGGGCAGAGAGAAGTGTTAGCAGAAGGATTCCTATCCCTTTCTTACCTTAAGGAGGAAGGTTGAATTGTTCCAAAGAGGTGAGAGTATTTGTTTTAGTTTACTGAAAAACAAGCCATATAAATAAAATCAGTTTTTAAAAATAGTTTATTTATTTATTTTGAGAGATTGTGGGGGAGGGACGGAGACAGAGAGAAAGAGGGAGAAGGGAGAGAGAGAGAGAGACAGAGAGAGAGAGAGAGAGAGAGAGAGAGAGAGAGAGAGAGAGAGAATCCCAAACAGGCTCCGTGCTGTCAGCACAGAGCCCAGCACGGGGCTCGATCTCATGAACTGTGAGATCATGACCTAAGCCAAAGTCAAGAGCTGAATGCTTCACTGACTGAGCCACCCAGGTGCCCTTAGCATCGTTTTTTATTAGCTGGAGTACCATTATCAGATGCTAAAGTGCTAGCACATCAGTGGGAGAGAAGCGAATGGTGAGAATGTTTTGTCTCCCTGTTTTCCTCTTTATACAATGTACACGGAGTTACTGGCTAACTTTAGAGACTCATTAGCCCTCTGTACTGTTAAATGTAAATGCCTACCTCAGTAGAGGCTGATGGCAGGGTAGCTGCAAATTGAGAGGCGGGGGTGCTGTATGTACTCCCTCCTAAGTATGCAGTCTCTCCTGCCATGTGCCTGGGAGCCAGCGGTAGCCTGTGTGGAAGCAAGAGTAAAACTGAGTTTGGGAATAGGAGGAGGCTGTTAAGTGTCTTATTTATTTCCTACTCTCTGGAGTACTTTTAGTGTGATTTTTCTGGGCATAAAGGAGAGATTTAAGTCTGCCATATTACCCTTACTGTATATAAAATTTCCATCAGTTGAGTACCACTTTTCAAGGCCAGGAATATATTTGCTGGGCTAACTAAAAGCAGTAAATATGGCTTTTTGCTGAGTGTTTATATCGATGATCCAGCCCTCTGGTTACCCACTTCTCCTCCTTTTCCCCAATCCAATATGCTTGGTTGGCATCAAAATGACATCTCTCTGGTCTCTGGCACAGCCTTTGGGAGAGATGGATTTCCCTCCTGATCACAGCGTTGGGGAAAATCAGTGGAGGCAGCAGCAAGTCAAACTCCAGGACCAACCAGGGCTCTCCCCAGACGGTTTTATTGTCATTTCTATATCTTCTCTCCTCTCTTTCGGTAGCTGGCAGCTTGATTATTTCTCCATATTCCTTTACTTCTGTACTGTCTGCACAGGACAATGCTGCATTCAAAACAGAAGAACCCAGCCATCACTTTATTCCATCGCAGGGACACCCTGTCATTGCAAACAAGGACCAGCGTGTAGATTCTAGTGACTCCTTGCCTTTGGAACTCTGAAAGCTGACTCTTTAAGTGCCAGCAGATTTTCAAAGCTCTATTTCTGTTTCTCCTTTTCCTGATGGCAGACCATATTGTACTCACTGCTCTTTCATTCTATCCTCACAAAGACATAAGGAGTAGTTTGCTAAGAGGGAACATTGTTAAATATTGGATGGGATTTCTGAGCAATGCCAAATAATTTTCTAAGTAGATCTTTGAAGCTGACAGAGATTTAACTATTTTAAGGGGATTCCTAAAGGGATTAGAATTCAGAGATTCTTATGCTGGACCCCTCCTGTGGTGTGAAAGTTGTATCCCCCCCACCAAATTCATATGTTGAAATCTTACTCCCCAAAGATGATGGTATTAAGAGGTGGGGTCTTTGGGAGGTGCTTAAGAAACCATTGCCCAACCCAAGGTCACAAAGATACACTCCTATGTTTTCTTCTGAGTTTTATAGGTTAACTCTTATACTTAGGTCTTTGGTTTCTTTTGAGTTAATTGCTACATTTAGCATGAGATAGGAATCCAACTTCATTCTTTAGTATGTGGATATATAGTTGTCCTAGAATCATTTGTTAAAAAGATTGTTTATTTCCCATTGAAGCATCTTGTCATCCTGCTCAAACAACAATCGACCAAGTGTTAGGACTTATTTCTATACTCTTAGTTCTATTCCATTGGTCAGTATGTCTAGCCTTATGTTAGTACCACCGTATTTTGATTGTGCAGCTCTGTAGTAAGGGAAATCTGGAAGTATAAGTCCTCCAAACTTGTTCTCTTTTTCAATATTATTTTGGCTATTCTGGGTCCCTTGCACTTCCATATGAATTTTAGAATCAACTTGTCAGTTTCTGAAAAATAGAACTTGATAGGGATTGCTTAGACCTTGGTAGAGATCCATTGTTAGGGATTGCACTGAATCTGTAATCGCAGAATATTGCCATCTTAACAATATTATGTTTTCAAATCCATGATCATGGCAGATCTTTCCATTTATTTAGGTCATATTTCATTTCTTTCAACAATGTTTTGTAGTTATCATTGTACAAGTCTTGTCCTTCTTTTATTAAATTTATTCCTAATTAGTTTATTCTCTATGATAATATTGTACCACCACCTGATTTTTAAAATACAATTTTATTGGAACACAGCCACACTTATTTGCTTAGACATCGTCTTTGGCTTTTGTATTGCAAGGACATAGTTGAGTAGTTGCAACTGAGACTATATGGCCCACAAAGCATAAAGTATTTGCTGTCTGGCCCTTCACAGAAACAGTTTGCTAATCAACATAATGTATTCTCAGACAGTGCTGATTCTCTTCTTTTTCTCCCTCAGAAATTCTGTGGGGTAAGATGGAAGAGGAATCAGAATCATTTATTTGATGATGAGAAATACAAATAATGTTGGATAGGGTGAGTTTTGGGGTTAGCGAGACATTGGTTCAAATCCTAGACTATCACTTTTTCCATTGGATCTCTCTGATATTCTGTTCCTGTTCCTGTTCCTTGAAATTTTAGTATCCTTTTCTTATGAGGGAAGAAAGTGACTTGCTAAAGTCATATGTAAGAGCCACTGTCAATAACTGGGCCCAGAACTCAGCCCAGAATTCCAGAGCTTCTACCTTTTTGTCCATTTTCATTTCCACAGCTTAGAAGTTAAGTCTCTGGGAGATATAATTTAAAAGTTGCTCCTTCCCTACTTCCCACACTAAATTCTTTTTTTTTCTTTCTTTTTTTTTTTTTTTTTTAGAGAGAGAGAGGGTACAAGTGAATGAGGGGCAGAGAGAGAGAGAGAGAGAGAGAGAGAAAGAGAATCCACAAGAGGCAGGGGAGCAGGACAGAGAAAGAGAGAAGCAGGGCTTACCTGAAGTAGGGCTCGTGCTCACCCAATGCGGGGCTCATGCTCACCCGATGTGGGACTCAAACTCATGAACCATGAGATCATGATCTGAGCTGAAGTCATATGCTTAACAACTGAGCACCCATGTACCCCCTGCCACACTAAATTCTTAACATCAGCTTGCTAGATGTGCCTTTCTTAATTATTTATACCGTTTGCTTCTTTTCCACGAAAATTTAAGTGCTAAAAAATATGTTGGTTACTCAATATTAGGTGATATTGGAATAAGTTTTGCTTGGTTTTGCTGTCCCCTTACAGAAAAGATGTTACCTCCGTTTCTTAGTAATGATGTTCTGGTTTGGCCCATAAACATATAGGACGTATTTACATTAGATCTGATGAAATGGAACACATAGCAGTTTCAGCCACCAAAAGCATTTCTCTGCAGTATCTATTTTGTCAGTATAGATGACAACAGACTTCCAGCTGGAATATATTCAAATGGGTTTCCCCTTGCTCCTTTTTTGAATCTACGCCAGAAGAATGTTGACTATACCAAAACGGATTAAAATGTTCCTCAACAACTCCAGTTGTACACATAAAAGTCAGACTTCCCGTCACAACTGAAAGTTTCAAAAGCCTTTAGAAGTGTAACCCTATGGTTATCCGAAATCTAGTGCTTACAGAAAGGCCTCTCTCAGTCACCATATTTTTTTTGCCTTGATTCTTAATGCTTTACAAAAAAAAAAAAAAATAGCTGTTGTAATCTTTTAATAAAACAGCAGGCTATTATGACTACTCATTCTTTCCAGTGGGGCATAATATTAGAAATGACCAAGTGTTGGGGTGCCTGGGTGGCTCAGTTGGTTGAGTGTCTGACTTTGGCTCAAGTCATGATCTCGTGGTTTGTGGGTTCGAGCCCTGCATCGGGCTCTGTGCTGACAGCTCAGAGCCTGGAGCCTGCTTCAGATTCTGTGTCTCCCTCTCTGTCTCTCCTCTGCTCACACAGTCTGTCTCTTTCTCAAAATAAATAAATAAATATTAAAAAAGAAAGAAAGAGATGTTGAGATAATATTATCTTTTTCTGGAAATCAGGGAACTTCTTTAAAAAAAAAACAAAAAAACAAAAACCTGACTGATCAAAGAGCTCAGAATTCGAGAACTTCTGGGTTGGAAGGAACCTGTACGAAAGACCTTATAAACATTCTCAGTGACAGGGAACTCACTGCCTGTTAAACTGACTTTCCATCCTTGGTCACTTCTGAAGTTTATCTCATATGTTGATGCTACATATCCACTAAATCTATTGTATCATATGGGGCCATAAATAAAACGATAACTGTCATAATAAGCTTGCATTTTTGCTTTTCTATACTCTAAATTTCCATTGCTATCAACCAACATTTGTTGGTTGGTTTCAAGTCTTTTGTAGCCTTTTGGTGCCTCCAAACCCCTTTTCTGAGCATCATACCCCAAGAAGAACATCATTCTGAGTAATGTGTGAGCAAGTTAGTACATTCCACAGCAAAACCATGGCTTCTCTCACTGTGGACACCCAATTTCTACCAATCCAACCTATGGGCACATTACCTGTTTGTCAGCTCTATCACACTATTGACTTGTGTTGAGTTTACATCATCTAATACTCTTAAGATTTTATCTATATGGGCTATCAATAAGTTACATTTCTTCTATGTCACATTATTATAGTTGGCACTTTGGAAGGAAGTACGAGACCTTGCATTTTATCTCTGTTAAACTCAATCTTGTTAGGTTAATTCCATTTTCGTAGTCTGCCAAGATTTGAGAGGATTCTGTTACTCAATACATTTGCTATCTCTGCTAACTTTTACATTATTTATGGGCATGATCACTTGCTTTTTATGTATCATTGATGAAAGGTTTGAGAGCCCAAATCCTGTGATTGGCTATTAGAAACTTCTCTCCAGATTTAAACTTAATTCCGTAAACATTTATTCAGCATGTGCTTGGTAATGAACTATAGTCAGAGTTGGGAATTCAGTGATGAACAAGGTAAGATGTCGCAACCAAATCAGTAGTCTGTGTAAAGAGGAAGACATCCAAACAAATAACTATAGTATAAAATAAGGAGCACAGTAACAAAGATGTGAACAAGGAACGCAGAGGAGAGGTCAATAATTGACCAGGGAGGTAAATGATGTGTACCAAGACCAAGTGATATTTGACCCAAGTCATTTTTTTTAAATTTTTTTAATGTTTATTTATTTTGGGGAGAGAGACAGACAAAGTGCGAGCAGGGGAGGAGCAGAGAGAGGAGACACAGAATCCAAAGCAGGCTCCAGGCTCTGAGCTGTTAGCACAGAGCCCAACATGGGGCTTGAACCCACGAACTCTAAGAATGTGACCTGAGGTGAAGTCAGATGCTTAACCAACTGAGCCACCCAGGTGCCCCTAGTCTTTTTTTTTTTTTTTTAAGTTTATTTTTGAGAGAGACAGAGACAGTGCAAGTGGGGGAGGGGCAGAGAGAGAAGGAAGGAGAGAATCCCAAGCAGGCCCCTAGCTGTCAGCACAGAGCCTGATGTGGGGCTCAAACCCCAAAATGATGAGATCATGTCCTGAGCTGAAGCCAGGAGTCAGACACTTAACCAACTGAGCCACCCAGGTACCCTTTGAGCCAAGTCTTGAAAGAGGAGGAAGTATTTGTGAGAGAAAAGGAGAGTCTGATTGTTGTTTGTTAATCGTTATGTATTCATAGGAAAAGAAAATGTTAATTTCCTGAGAGTTCTTCTGTTGAAGAGCAAGTAGACCAAAAAGTTGAGACTCTACCACTATAGACGATGATAGACAACCTAACCTATAAACTCCAGAGTATCCAGTGGTTCCTTCACAATGATATTGCAATTACATTCTATCAAAATGGGAAATTCCATTTTGAGATTTTCTAGATCATGTGTTTTCCTGTTTTTTTGTCTCTTGTGGGTGGTTAGGAAGCTCTTACTAATTAATGTTCCTTAGATTTAGGCTCTATGAGCCAAGAATAGGAAATCCTGAAAAATTGTTTCTTGACAGCTTATCTTTATTGTCCCAAGTCTCTCCTTTGTGACAGACTCATCCATTGTGGAGGAAAAACTCTTATCTAGATTAGATCCTCCAACAGCTAGATTATAGTATCTTCTAACTTCTTCAAAGTATTTGGGACCCCTGAGACTCACAGTGGACTCCATACCTTCATTGAAATTCAGAAATTTGTTGCTGACAATAAATGGATTTGTCACTAGGCCTGTGAGCCCAAAAGCCAGGACCGGCTCGTGCAGCTATAGTGAATAACATTTTTTATTTAGTATCTCTACAAGGCCAATAAATTTAACAAGAGATTTTCTCCTTTAAAAACTGTAACAAAATTAAAGCTGTCTGTCTTCTTTCACAACAAGACTTGAGAATATAAAAAGTACTTGTCCTTTTATTAAGTTAAGCTGCTGACCTTTTAAGTGATGTCTTGGCCCTGGGAATGATGAGTGACTCAGGCAGAAAGCCAGCTGAAGACCAAGGTAATTCTGCTGCAGGCCAAGTCATTCATTTAGTCCAAAGTGTCCAAGCCATTTAGCAATGATCCTGCATTTTATAAAAGCAAAGTCATTCTACCTGCTGCCTCAGCGTAAAGGCACATGACCTCGTCCACTGCCAGGCAGGTAAATGCAGGCATTAAATTGGTGTTGACAGAAGGTAAGTGGAGAAGTTTAAAACTTAGCTGAATTGTTGGAAACTTAGTTGAATAGTTGCTCTGACTTCAACAAAGTTACCTGCTAAACCTGTCTAAATCTCCAGGGAAGCCAAGAATAATATAAGGGCCCTAAAAAAGTAAAACTTTCAAAACTACGTTAAATTTCTGGTAGTTTGCTATTCTTTGTAGCTTTTATCATGGTTTTTAAACACAGATTTGTCCCTGTATTCATTCATTAATGATTGTGTTCCCACTAGAGTGTACGCTCCAGGAGGGCATGGATTGTGTTTTGTCGTGGTTGAAATGCTGACTACCTAGCACAGTCTTGTTTGATGTGAAGCAACTGAGAATTCAGTGGAAGACAAGTGACAATTACTAGTCCTCCTGCCTCTGCCTCTCAAGCTCTCAGCCTGGCTTCCTTATTGGTTTTGCACGTATCAGCCTAGAGCTGAATGTTTCTAAAGAATGGTACCACTGGGTGAAGGTTCTTAAGGCAAAGTGAGTACCAGAGAAGAATCTTCCTTGGCAATCTCTTTCCTTCTGGTCAAAGGCAAAAGCAGAAGCAGCACTTACAGACATGTGTCTAAGATGAGAAATAGTGAATGTAACTCACACGTGTTTTCTCTCAGCCTCTTTTTTGCCTGTGGTTTAAACCATCAATAGGGGATTCCATCATGTATATATTTCTTCTTTCACTCATCCAGTAAACATTATTAATTGCCTATTATTTGCAAGCCCCATACTAGACCCTACATGAAAATAAAGAATAAAAAATAAATAAAAATATGAAAATCACATCAGCATTTCCCTCTGGTGGTTCCCTACAAGGCTGGGGGAATAATGTACTGGCGAATATCAAACCAGAAGGTTGACCAGGGTGACTCGAAGGATTTGCTTGAAGGAGGTATACATGATGACATATACCTTCAGGTACTTGTTGGTTCTGGTTTACCACTCGTCTGCCACCTTTGGCTCTTCTGCATAAAGTCTGCTTGAGATTACCATCCCTCCACCCCCATCATTATGATGCATGGGCAATATATATAGTGTAAGATTTGGGGCCAAATAAACATATTATTTGAGTATTTTTCTATAGACTCCACCAGTATGGTGCTAGAATTTTTTTGAGATAGTTTGATGGGTGGATGGATGAATGGATGAATGGATAGATAGATAGACAGATAGATAGATAATATCAGGATATAAATAGTGCTGAAATAATCAAAGGTGTTTTTAGGGATCAATAATTAAAATCAGATAATATTCCTCAGAGGGAAAAATAAAGAATGATCTTTAATTTGTATGGATAAAACAGATGAGAAATCCTTTTGTCACCCACTAAGTCAGTAAGTTTTCATCTTTTACTATTTTATAACAAGTAAGCCCCAGATCTCAGTGACTTACAACAAGAAATAGTTTTTCCTCCACACATTATATCAGCATTTGACTCCACTAAACTCTGTTGGGCTCTGCTCCACTTGTATTTTGTTGTTGTTGCTGTTGTTGTTGTGTTTTAATTGTGGAAGCCAGGCTAAAGGAGCAGCCTCTATCTAGGACATGTTCTTTCTTCTGGTGCAAGGATGAGCAACAGGGCCCCCACCAAGCCACATGGCCACATTAAGTTTCTGCTCAGAGATGGCAAATGTCATGTTCTCTCACATCCCATTAGCCAAAGCATGCCACAGAGCCAAGCTCAAAGTCAATGGATGGGTAAGTAAGCTGAAAGAAAGGAGGGAGAAAATAATGTGAACAAATAATTACACAGTGTAGCACATCAACATTAGAATTGTAGTCATATTTGTTGGACTTCCTGGCATCCAGCTACATTGCTATAAAAAGTGATGTCCCGCATTGAAAATGATCTAACTGAAAATAAAAGCCTTTTAGTTCAGTGTACATTGGGGAGATTTGTGAGGCTTTACTTAGATAGTACTGTACTTGGAACCTTGAAAACATGACATTACTGTAATCAGATCCTTTTAATCCACACAGCAGAGCTTCTGGGGTGTTTAGGTTCCTCCGCAATTACTGGGGTTGATTGTTTTGTAACAAAGCAGAACCCTTCTGATGGGCTTCTAGGGAAATCTGGGGTAACCATCTCAAGTTGTAATAGGCAGTTTGAGTAGACACCCAAGCTGGAAAACATCAGCATTGCCCAAAACGAGTACAAATGGAAATGACCCAAACACCATTTGTGTTTTGAGCATTATTTAAATAATGTCCACAACGCAGTGACTATTGTTGATATTAGGGTTAAATCCTTTCTTGAAATGTAAAATTCACAAATTTAATAGAAGTCAGCACTGATCAAAGTATCTTTCTGACCATGATGGATATTATCTATGAAATGCAGAAATACCCCATTTTCAAACTATACTTTGATGTTGCAGAGAAATCAGCTATGAGTCATTGGAACAAATGCATCAATAATATAGTCATTGCAAATGAAGGGTAATTCAAACTCTGAGAAAATACATTGCCAATCAGAGTATGTCGTATTATTTAAGACATTTGTAATATGCTGCTGTTATGTCAGAGTGACCAGTTGGAGGAGATTAATCTGACCAGGTCTTGAACAGGAGACACTTCCCAATCAACAGTGCTAAATGTTGATTAAGCCTGAGGGTCCACAAAAAGACATAAAAAAGTGGATTTAATTATACCTATGACTGTGAATAAGTGAAATCTTTTAATCTTGAAACCTCAGTTTCTGCTTGGGCACGTAGATAAAATGGTTGGCTGTTGTTTTTTATTCACGGTGAGTGGAGGGAAGATATTTCTCAAATGCAGAGATATAAGTTAATCATGCTCTTTACTATAATGAAATGTATTTCATTGAAGTCCTAGCTCTCATTTTATGTTATTTGCCTTTAGCCCTTCTTTCTGCTTATTCCCACCCCTCTCTCCTTCCCATCACCCACTTGAACGGGATTGATCTACATCCTTGGATTTGTATGTATGAACCAAACGTTTGGTGTATTTTTAATTTTAAAGAGTGGTATTGTGCTACAATTCTAATTTTGTTTCTTATATTTTCTGCTTCAAATATGTTCTATGTGCACCTAGTTCATTGCTTCCAACTACTACATAATATTTCATTGAATGCATCCATCAGATTTCACTTACCCGTTCCCTAATCCCCAATGATGGACTCCTAGCTGGCTTTCCATCCATATACATAACTGTCATAAAAATCCTATATGTGTCATTTTATTAACCTGTGGCAGAATATCTATGGTCTACTCATCATATGGTGGGGTTGCTACCTCATTAGGTATTTGAATACATTATTTAACTAAATATTACCAGATTTTTTTTTTCCAGATTTCTTAGTTTACTTTCCTACCAGCCAGAGTGGTTGAGCATCTTTTCAAATACTTGTTAGCTATTGAGGCCTCTTATATGTAAATTGACTAATTATAGTTGATCTTCCATCTTTTTTTTGTTGTTTATTCTCCTGTTGGTTTAGAACTTCTAGTTTGTCACCCATTTGTTGACTGTTGTGCTGTTGAACAGAAATCCTTATTTTGATGTAGTCAGATACATAAATTTTTACCTTGTGGTTTGTGCTTTTTAGTTCAGGTTTAAAAACAACAAACATTTGGGGTACTTGAGTGGCTCAGCCAGCTAAGCGCCTGGCTCTTGGTTTTGGTTCAGGTCATGATCTCGTGGATCTGGGTTCAAGCCCTGTGTAGGGCTCTGCACTGGTGGTGTGGAGCCTGCTTGGGATTCTCTCTCTTTCTCTCTCTCTCTCTCTCTCTCTCTCTCTCTCTCTGTCTCTCTTTCCCACTCTCTCTCTCTCTGCCCCCACCTCAAAATAAAAATAAATAAATAAAAATAAAAACAACAAACATTTTTGAGGTAAAAAGTTTTATTTTCTTACATTATCTTCTAATATCTAGACTTGCCTCTACAAATACTTAAGCCATTTGTCGTTTACTTTTGAATATACTTGTAAGTTGGGAAGCTAGCATCTTTCCTTCATATAATTATAGAGTTGATTTTCTCAACAGAATTTATTGAATAATTTATCTTTTCCCTACAGAACTGTGGTACCACTTTTATCATATATCAAGTCTCAATCTCTGTGGTTCTATTTCGGAGCTCTGGTTTCTCTTCCATTGCTTTAATTTTCTCTTTTTGTGTCAGAGCCACATTTGTTTTTGTTGCTATTATACTTTAGTTGTCTGTCTTAATAGTTGCTAGGGTGAATCTACTCTCTCTTTTCTCCAAAATTGACTTTTTGGCCTGTTTTTTTATTCTTCCATGTAAGTTTTAGAAAAAAATGTTTGCATTCTCAAAAAATCATATTGGAATTTTTATTAGAATTGCATTGCATTTGTATATTTAACTAGGAGAAAATTACCATTTGTTAACTTTTTCATTCATGCAAGCAGTATATACCTTCACTTACTGGAGTCATTTATTTGTATGATTATTTAACAAAGTTTAAACTTTTTCCTCATAAAGTTCTTTTACCTTTTCAGGTTAATTCCAATAGTTTCCATTGCTATTGTAAAGGCAACATATTTTTGTTGGTTATTACTAATACAGAGGAATACTGTGTGTGTGTGTGTGTGCGTGCATGCGTGTGTGCATACATATGTACATATACATTTTATATCTGACAAGTTTGCCAAACTTGTGTGTTAGTTCCATATCATGTCTGCTGAACCTCTGGAGTTTCTATATAGATGATCATACTTGTCTTATGCCTGATCCTAAAGGAATGCATTTAAACTTCCTTGACTAAGTATGATGTCTATAATTTGATTTTGACATATAGCCTTTATGAAGGAAGTTTCTTTATATTCCCAGTTCTCTAATATTTTTAGTCCTAAAATAGAAATTTAACTTTAAACAATTTATTGTGATAATCATGTGATTTTTCTCTCTTGGTCAATCAATGTGGTGAATTAAACTGGTAGATTTTTTTTTTTTTTTCAACGTTTATTTATTTTTGGGACAGAGAGAGACAGAGCATGAACGGGGGAGGGGCAGAGAGAGAGGGAGACACAGAATCGGAAACAGGCTCCAGGCTCCAAGCCATCAGCCCAGAACCTGAGGCGGGGCTGGAACTCACGGACCGCGAGATCGTGACCTGGCTGAAGTCGGACGCTGAACCGACTGCACCACCCAGGCGCCCCTAAACTGGTAGACTTTCTAAAGCTAGATAGTCTTACATTCCTAAAATAAACTCTGGTTTGATTAACTGCTATTTTATGTAGCATTTTAATATCTGTTGGTTAGCTAATATTTATTTACAACTTGGATATTCATATCAATATTAATAATCACTAACAATCAGAGAACATTTACTCCATGCCAGACACTGACCCAGGACTTTACATATATTAACTCGTTTAATCCTCCCAACAATCTGTGACATGTATACTAATATTTGTCATTCTCATTTTACTGATGAGGAGGCTGGGGCACCAAAAAAGTAACATTCCCAAGATCACACAGCTAGTCAATGGTGGAGCTGCACCTTGAACTCAGAGAATTTGGCTCTGGAATCTGTATTTCTACATACTGTGCTTTACTGCCTCTTATAAATGAATGGAGCCTACAATCATTTTTTCTCATACTGCCCTCATCCCATTTTGGAATCAAGATTATACTTGCAACATAAAATTATGTGGATAGTTTTTCCTTTTTGTCTCTTTCTGGAACAACTTGCATAAAATATGCATCATTGAGTCTTTGAAAGTGTGGTAGAAGTGAAATGTAGAATCATCTAGAACCTATGGGCTTCTTTTGTGGAAGAAGTCTTTGATTACTATTTCAGTTTCTTTGAAGATTATTGTTTAGTGTAAGATTTCTATTTTTCTTTATACTAATTTGTACAAAATTTTCCCAAAACATATCCATTTTGTTCCAGTTTTCAAATTACTGATGTAGAGTTGCCCACAATATTATTTTATAATCTCTGTTGTGTCTATAGCTAATTCTTCTTGGTCATGTTGCATTCCGTTTGCTGCTCCTTTCTCTTTTTCTTGATCAGTCCTGTCCGTCATTAATCTTTTCAAAGAAGCAGCCTTTTCTTTTCCTTTTTTCTGTTTCATGTTTAAGTAGGTTCCACACCCAATGTGGGGTTTGAACTCATGACCCTGAGATTGAGAATTGCATGCTGCATTGACTGAGCCAGCCAAGTGCCCCAGCATTTTTTTTTCTTTTTAATCTCCATTTTCATTGTTTTCTTGTCTCATTCATGGATTTCTTTTCATACGGATATTATTTCCTTAATTCTTGTGTCTTTGGATTTACTCTGTTGCTTTACTAACACTTGAGACAAAAATATAGCTTGTTTGCTTTTGCCTTCTTATTTTCTGACTGATATATTTAAAACTTACAAATTTTGACATGAATTTTCACTGTCATTCAGATCTAAATTTTTTAAAATTTCCTCCATGGCTTATTTTATTTTATTTATTTTTTAACGTTTATTTATTATCGAAACAAAGAGAGAGTCAGAGCGTGAGCAGGGGAGTGGCAGAGGGAGAAGGAGACACAGAATCCGAAGCAGGCTCCAGGCTCTGAGCTGTCAGCACAGAGCCCGACGCAGGGCTTGAACTCACAAACTGCAAGATCATGACCTGAGCCGAAGTCAGACGCTTAACCAACTGAGCCACCCAGGCGCCCCTCCATGGCTTTTTTTTAAATGTTTATTTATTTTTGAGAGAAAGAGAGAGTGCATGTGAGCAGGACTGGGGAAGGGGCAGAGAGAGGGAGAGAGACAGTCCCAAGCAAGCACTGTGCTGTCAGTTTAGAGCCCGATGCGGGCTTGATCTCATGAACTAACTGTGGGATCGTGACCTGAGCTGAAATCAAGAGTCTGATGCTTAACTGACTGAGCCACCCAGGAGCCCTTCTCGTATGGCTTTTAATTTTATCACATTTTGGTTAGTTTAAATGTCTATAATGTTGATTTTCTAGGATTTATGAAGGTTTTGAACATTCCCTAGCAAGTAGTTGATTTTTGTGAATATTTCTTATATTCATAAGAAAGCAAAATACATCTTTTCTATTGGATATAAACTTCTCTATTAATTTGAGTTTATTAATTATGATATTTAAATCTTATATATCTTTGACAACGTCTGTGTGCTTGATCTATGAATTTCTGTGCAGGGTTTGTTACACTTTCAATTTGTGATGAATGTCTTTCGCCTCATAGTTCGATCAGTTATACTTCATATATTTTGAGCCTCTAGCTGAGTCCCACATGGTAAGCCTGGGGAATGGCAGAGGGACTGTTCTTCAGAGTACAAAGCCTGTCCTGTTATGATCTGGGTTTGACTCCCCCCTGCTCCTGCTCTGTCTCCTCACTACCTACCACCCCACATCACTCAACATGTAACACCACCAAGAGACCTTGTCTTTCTGGAACCTCTTTGTTATCCTCCCCTGGGAGGAGGAGGGAATGCTCTGCCACTCTGAGAAGCTAGCATTGCTGTTTTTCTGCTTCCAGTGACCAGTGGCCAGAGTAATAAAAGGGGGGAAAAAACCCTAAGAAGCTCCATTCCCTTCTTAATTCTGTGAGTGCCTACTCTCTCCCACTCTGGACTGTGTCTGCTGTCCACACTGGAACCCAGCCACCACTGTCCCCTGAGAGTTTCCCCCTTTGTGCCTGAGTTTCTGAGATGTGTCAGCCTCTTTTTCCTTTCTGTGGCATCTCCAGGGTTAGACTGGGAATGGGGAGAGGGAGGGAGAAGCAACTGGTGTAAATTCCCAGTCTTATCTGGCTACTTTGTGTTGTGTAACCAGTAATTTGCATATCCTAACTACAAATTGATCCATAATGTTGGGAGGTTGCCAATCAGTTTTGAATATCATATTAGGTTTAAAGTTACAAGGGAAATTTTCTTTTCAACCTGAATTTTTGAGGTTCTGAGACGCCATATGGCATTTTCTCAGTTTTGTAATTGATGTACCTTAATGTTTTTGCACCGTGCAAATTTTCAGAATTATTTTCAGAAACCTATAATTAACATTTCTTTAAAAAGATATTTCATTATCCTTGTCCTATGAAATATATTTTGACGAGCTTCTGAAGAAGAGTGCACATACATTCACACATGTTATATCTTCCTTCCATTCGTGTAGTGTTGTCAATCATTGATGCCCATTGGGAGTGATTTTCCACTCCCTCCCTCCCTCCCACTTGTCCTGAACTGTGGCTCTGCTTGTTTCTAGATAGATAATCTGCTGCATTTAACTGTCATGCTGGCATTACTTTTATTGAGAACTGTGATCAATACTTTATTGAAATTAAAAAGCCCTGATTTAAAAAAACAAAATAATGACTGCAACAGAGGAGTAAGAGCTGAGTAACAAAACACCTGGCTGAAGACAGTGAACACGTTGAAGACCTTATGCTGAAAGATGGTATTTAGAATTAAAGTAAGGTTCCAGAACCTAAATGGACCATTTGCCATGAGATGCATCTCCTTTAAACCAAATCGAGGTGTGGACAAAGGTGTAAAGGGAACTGAAAAATGTCATCCTGGTTCTGAGCATGTTGAGTCTGGTAGCAATCACCTTTAGATGTGTTGCCATGGAATAGGCCAACTTCCTTTTTTGGCTGAACTCATGTACCTGTTGTAGTATAGACTAGCCTTTGTTTGGATTCTCTGGGACTCTGACTGCATACATTTTTCTCTACTAGCATTGTCTGAGTGTGTTCTAAGCGAAAGTAAGGCACAAAGAGAAAAACAACTTTGGACAGTGATATCCATGTTGAATTGGACTATAGAGTTAAATATTCTAGGAAATGCTGCAAAAGATGAATTGTGCAAAAATTGATCTTCAGGGTTGCTCATTATTTCTTACTGGTCTTTTGCTTCCACTCTGGCCCCATACAGGCTGTTCTCCACATGGCAACCCGAGAAGCTTGATTCAGAGGATGTCAACTACTAGTTAAAAACCATTCATTGTCTTCCCAGTGTGGACTGAGCTCCTTAATGGGACTTAAAAAGCCCTGAAAGAGCTCATTCCTGTCTCACTCCCTGACCTTACTTCCCACCACTTTCCTTCTCATGCACTTACCTTCTTCACATTTCTGTAACACACCAAGTTTGTTCCTGCCTCAGGGCATTTGCACTAGCCATTCTCTTTGCCCAGCATTCTCTCCTTTTCTGATTTTTCTATGGCTATATCTAGCTTGTTATTCTGTTCTCAACCTGCATGATACCTCCTCAGAGGAACATCTCATGACCACTAAATCTAAAGTACCTACCAGTTAGTTAGCTGCTTGTACATGATCGTATTTTAGTTTTCTCTCTGAAGTAGCTAATTGCACTCGGGGATCTATCAGGATTCTAGTTCTATAATACATGCAGGACCTACCCTTCACGTTTAAGAGGTATTAGACATTTTGTGCAGACACTCTGCTTTTCAAATATTGGCAGAATCCTGTGATACTAAAGAAAAGTTTAGAATGCTTAAATATTAATGCTGGAAAGAAATTTAGGAAGTCCTTATTAGCCCGCTTCACTTAAAAATGAGGGAAACTCCGTAGGATTCTACCCCAAAAACCAAGAGAACACTTTACACACTGTATGTTAGCCAATTTGACAATAAATTATGTTAAAAAATAAAAATAAAAATGAAGGACACTGACACAAAGATGTTCAGTGGCTTCCCCGATAGTTATAATTGATTTATAGCAAATCCAGGAACAGGTGTGTATTAATAAAACAATGATTACATATGCAGAGCAAAATATGTCAACAGACTTAAGCTTTTGCTAGTCTCAAGAAGATGTCTAGAATGGCCTGAGGATCTTTTGGTTCAAGATGACAAAACAAGCGGTTGTGTCCACTTCTTCTCCCTCCCATTTTCCCATTGAAATGACAGAAAATACTTTTTTAAATTGTAAATTTATATATAGGCACTGGAAAATATGATCTAATGAAATTAGTGAACAAGAAGTTTTGAAGATTTTTCTGAAAAACAGAAAGCAGATGGAATTGGACTGGCATTGGCTCCAGACATCAGCTCCTGGTGCAGTTCACCCCAGGAAAACCAGAGATGCACCCAGCTTAACAAATACCATGGCCAAGTGGGCTAGGGGACCCCTCTGCATGAGTTTGTATATATGAAACAGGGTTCACTACCCTCCTTAACTAGGGGCTGGTAATGGGACTTGAGCCCCTCGGCTAAAACTAGAGAACCCTTTCCAAAGAGAGCCATCTTTCCTACTGGGGAGCACACCTCACGAACAAGTAGGGTGAGTGAAAGAAGAATATAGGTCGAGGGCATGGGAATCAGTCAGGTGTTATATTTCTGAACGGCACCACACATAAGACAGAGGAGCAACGATTTAAGATTTGTGTGGAGAAATGATTTTGAACCTAGACTTCTATACTCACCCAAACTCTTATTCACATAAAACAGCAAAATCAAGATATTTTCTGACTTGCAGACTCTGAAAGGTTCTCTCTGCACTCAAGTACCCCTTATGAAAATAAAATTCTCAAGGAGATAACCCTAACAAAATACAAGTAAATTCAAGGAAAGGATGGAGTAAAATATGAGCAAGACTAGTAGCTGAATATGACCTATGAGAGCAAAGACAGGTGGAAAGAAATTGCTAGAAAATGTGTTGGATCTCAATGTTTAGGGCTTTTTTTTCTGTTGAGCTGTGGCAGCTTTGGTGGTAGATGACTAATTCCCCCTTTTTGAGTCTAAACTCACTATTTATTTCTGTGGCAATTAATATTTAAATAGTTATACTGTTATAACTATAAATACCATAAGTTTTAGAATCACCTCCTTGGACAAGGCAGAGAAGTACTACTTAAAACTCTTTAAAGGAATGTACATTTTGTAAACATTGGCACTAAAAATAAAGTGAAAAATTAGTAACAGGAAAGGAAATGAATGGTAGTGAAAGTTTACTGAGCTTGTTAAAAATTTTTGTATAGTAGATATTGCCTAAAATTAATAAATCAAGAACTGGTTGCAAAATAGATTCATTTAAATAAATCATAGTAACTAGTATACATAAAAAACAGAAACTAAGTAAGAAGAATGGGGTGGAGTTGAGGAAGACTTTAAAAAAAAGCCTATTCTAATTAAAATTCACAGAATCTTTTGCAGTTATGTTATCACACCATTGCAAACTAAATATGCACTCTATCTGTTTTGCTTGATTCATTACAAACCTTTAAATGCAGTAGCTTTCTGAGCCTGTGAAAGTCAATCACTAAAATTACTTTTAAGAAACTTACTCAAAGCACGGTACTTGATAAGAAGAATGACACAAAGACCATCAAAACACTAGGGTACTATTCACAGTGAAAGGAGTTGGCTTTGACAAGAATAGAAAACCAAAGAAGACCAAATTAGATGGGTCATCAGTTTTCTTTCATGGCAGACAAAAGCCAAAAACACTTTTCTGACTAATAAGGTCAACTACCTGAAACCAAAGAGGAAATAAAGAGTAATTCTAAAGCAAGAGAAAGGAGCCCTTCAAGGGACTTGCTATTGAGCTAGAGTATCTAATCTTTCAGGAAATAGAATGAATAAACAGATTTGTAACTTGGCTCACCTGGTTTGAGGAACAAAGAAAGTTTTTAGAAGCTGTGGTAAAATCCATCATTTGTGACATTCAATCCTACAATGAATGGATCTTAGGAAAGTACTGCAAAGTGTTCTAGGACTGGCCAGAGACATACTCTCGCCAAGATTTTTTTAATTTTCTAAAATAAATTTTTAAAAAAAGAAAGAAAAAGAAACCCTAGTCTTTAATGCTTCATAAGATGATAAAGATTTATATTAAATGCATAGCATTTCAAATACGCAAAATACATTTTCCATCTCAACTGTATTGCAAATGTGCATTTTTTTTTTTTTACTTACCCAATCCTAGAATGATTTGGAAATATTTAGATAAATAAGTTGTGGTATGAATTCATGAAAATTAATACCACTTCTGTACATTTTTATTTATTATTTTATTTTTTTAATGTTATTCACTTTTGAGAGAGAGAGAGAGAGAGGGAGAGTGCAAGCAGGGGAGGGGCAGAGAGAGAGGGAGACAGAATCCAAAGCAGGCTCCAGGCTCCAAGCTGTCAGCATGGAGCCTGACAGAGGGCTCGAACTCACAAACCATAAGATCATGACCTGAGCTCAAGTCAGTCAGCTCAGTCAGTTAGTGCAATTTTTTGACTGACTGAACCTAACTGACTGAGCCACAGGCACCCCTATATATTTTTAAACTGATTAATTAATGTATTTGTTCAGTGAAAAAAAGCAAAAGGTGGATGCCAATTAGTGATTTCCAATAGAAACAGAACATGAAATTGAGTTTGGAATAAACCTCTCTGCAAAGCCAAAAGAATGCATTAGAAAGAGAGACTGGCATTAACAGATTCATATATCAACCACAGAATAAATATCAAATATTTTGTGTCATTAGACTTTTAAAATGTTAATCAGGAACCAAAATGTCACAACCTACTGAATGAGAGAAGATTTTTGCAAATGGCATATTCAATAAAGGATTAGTATCCAAAATATATAAAGACCTCATACAACTCAACACCAAAAAAAACTCCCAAAAATCCAATTTAATAATAGGCAGAAGACACAAACAGACATTTCTCCAAAGACATAAAGATGGCCAAAAGACACATGAAAAGATGCTCAGCATCACTCATCATCAGTGAAATACAAGTCAAAACTATAATGAGATATCACCTCACACCTGTCAGAATGGCTAAAATCAACAACACAAGAAACAACAGGTGTTGGCAAGGAAGTGGAGAAAAGGGAACACTGATGCACCGTTGGTGGGAATGCAAGCTGGTGCAGCCACTCTGGAAAACTGTATGGAGGTTCCTCAAAAAGTTAAAAATAGAACTACCCTATAATGTATTAAATGCACTACTGGGTATTTACCCAAAAAATACAAAAACATTAATTCAAAGTGATACACGCTCCCCTATGTTTATTGCAGCATTATTTACAATAGCCAAGATATGGAAGCAGCCCAAGTGTCCATTGATAGATGAGTGGATAAAGAAGTGGTGTATATATACAATGAAATATTATTCGGCCATAAAAAAGAATGAAACTTTGCCATTTCCAACAACTAGGATAGAGATAGAGAATATAAAGCTAAATGAAATAAGTCAGTCAGATAAAGGCAAATAGTATATGATTTCACTCACATGTGGAATTTTAGACAAAACAAATGAACAAAGGGGAAGAGAGAGAGAGAGAAACCAAGAAATAGGCTCTTAACTATAGAGAACAAACTTATGGTTACCAGAAGGGAAGTGGGTGGGGGATGGGTGAAGTAGATGATGGGGATTAAGGAGTGCATTTATCATCATGAGACTGAGTAATGTGTAGAGTCGTTGAATCACTGTATTGTACACCTGACACTAATATAACACTGTATGTTAACTATACTGGAATTAAATTTTAAAACTTAATATAAATAAATAAATAAATAAACAAATAAATAAATGTATGTATGTAACTCAGTGGAAACCACTCCCCCAGCCCAAAGAAAGAACCAAAATGTCACTTCCCTAGCTACAAATCAGATTTCTACTTCTTGCTCTTGCCTGTAGCCTTAACTGCTTGAATAATCCTACAAGGAAGATTTCTATCAGGCAAATCAGTGCAGTGTGTATTAGAAATCACAATTTCTGGAAGTGGACTACAGTAGATCTAAATATAGTTCTCACTCTCAGTCGATTTTAATCATAAGATTATGAGGGAGCTTAGAAATTATCCACTCATATCCTAAAGCATTGCTAAGGACTCCTGAATCGTGTGCTTTCTAAATGCAGTTCATTTTGCTCCCTGGAAACATAGAATTGTTGTGTTTCTCTCTTATGAAGTATCAAAGACTACTCTTTGAAAATTATGAGTTCCTTTTACAGTTGTAAAATGTCATCATTCTGATGCTGTAGTCAAAACAATGCAGTTGCAGTTTGTTCAACACATTTATTAAGAACCTATTTTTGCTGGAGCACCTGGCTGGCTCAATCGGAAGAGCATGTGATTCTTGATCTTGGGGTCATAAGTTCGAGTCCCATGTTGAGGGCAGAGATTACTTAAAAAATAAATAGATAAACTTTGTTAAAAAAAGAACCTACTTTGGCTATGTTCTGGGTATACAAGAATGATCATGATCTACTCCCAGCCCTCTAGAAGTTAAGGGGAGAAAAGGTATAATTAGGAAGGGCAGTAAAGGCAATGTGAGTCCCTCTGTGGGAGTCGACATGTCTGTACATCCAGTAGCCAGCACAGTGCATGGCATAATACTGAATCCTTAGTAAATTTTGATTGAATGAATAAGATATCATGAGAACATTTATAAGAAGTAGTAATGCCATAAGGAAAGGGACACAAGAGGATTTGAACCTTGAACTAATAAATCTTGGAAAAAAAGAAATGGGACAGATGGGAGGATTCCAGTTGAAGAGAAGAGTATCTGTCCCCAAAGAAGGAAATAGCTTGTGGGTTCAGGGAACCAGGATGGTTCTGTTTGCTTGAGATGTTGGATGTCAGTGGTGAGGCCATGGCAGATGAAGTAGGGCAGATGGGAAGTAGCCAGATCAGATAGGGCATGCTAAGGAGATCTACAATTTAGAAAGATTTCTCCATGTGAAGGATAGATTGGCAACCAAGAGGATTGTTAGACGATCATAACAAAAATCCAGTGAGGAGTGATGAGAGTATACACTCTAAAGCAGTAGCAGATAAGGGGATGAATTTGAGAAAGATTTGGGAAGTAGAAATGAAGGTGTGAAAGTGGGCATGAAGGAGACAGTGGGAAAAAACAAAGAATCTAAGGTGATCTTTGTGTTCTCATTTGATTGACTGTGCACTGGAGTGTTAGTTCCCAGAACAGTCTAAGGAGAAGGTAGTGCAGGCAGGATGAGTTCATAGATGCCTATGAGACATTCAGGGAGAGCTGTTTAGTAACCTGAGTCTAGAACTCAGAAGCAAGATCCAGGCTAGAGATAAAGACTTGGTGGTACCTATGTCTGGTGGTAACCATGAATGTAACTGAGATAGTCCAGGGGGAGGATATAGAATGAATAGCCCAGGTTCATTATTTCCCAGTGCCTATTGCAATGTCTGTTCACCATTTGAGGATGGAATTGATATGGTTCTCATTGTCTATAATCAGCATTGGAGCTAGAAAAAACAGTTGGAGGAAAGTAGGATGGAGAAAATTTTGATATTATCAAATTACCATTTTTCAGGTGATAGACATACCATTACTATTAGTTCAGTAATGTATAGAGGACCAAAAAAATTCTCATTCACAATGTAATCACAGAAGGTAACCATCACCAATTTCAACATTTTCCAGGGTTTTTTTTACATATTGTACATACTTTATATATATCGTGCTATATGTATAACCTTGTGTGTTTTTTTACTTATATGGTAATAATTTTCCTAAATTAAGAACTTTCTTTAAACTTGATTTTTAATGACATCGTAAAATACCAGTCATCTTCTAGTTATTTGCTTGCACATTCTTTATTGTTCAACATATAGGTTTTTGTTTTTTCTATTTTATTTATTCATTTTTAAATGTATGTATTTTGTGAGAGAGAGAGAGAAAGAGAAACAGAGAGAGAATTCCAAGCAGGCTCCCAGCTATCAGCGCCCAGCCTAACGCAGGGCTCCAACTCACAAACTGTGAGATCACGACTGAGCCAAAATCGAGTCAGATGCTTAAGTGACTGAGCCACCCAGGCGCCCCAATGTTTTTTCTATTTTATTTATTTTATTTTTTTAGAGTGAATGAAATTTCAGCAACACTTTATTAATTTAATTAATTAATTTATTTTTCTGTTGGTAGAGTGCATTTTTTTTTTTCAGGAATAGAATTTAATGATCTGGTTTTTTTTTCTATTTTAAATACCACTCCAATGAGCATCTTTTTTATAAAGCTTTGTGTCTATTTAAAATAATATCTATGCATGGGTTCCTCAAAAATGGAAAATATAGAAGTACCATATTAAAAGATGCTATGGTCTGAATATTTGTGCCTGGACACCACCCCTCCGCACCCCACCCTACCTCCCCCACCCCCCACTGCCGGCAAGTTCATATATTGAAATCCTATTGCTGGATGTGGTGATCTTACATGGGGGTGGAGCCCTCATGAATGGGATTAATGTTCTCATAAATTAAGCCCATAGAGATCTTCACCCCTTTCACCATGTGAGAACATAGCAAGAAGGCACAGGCTATGAACCAGTATGAAGGCCTTCACCAGAATGTGACCATGCTGGTGCCTTGATCTTGGGTTTTCCAAACTCCAGAACTATGAGAAGTAAGTTTCTGTTATTTATAAGGTACCGAGGCTGGGATATTTTAGAATAGTAGCCCAAAAGGAGTAAGCTAAAAGGTATGAACATTTTCACATTCCTTTTGCCAAGTTGTTTTTGGAAAAGATAGGATTGGTTTACACTTCAGTCAGCTTTATATGGCAGTGCCATGAAGCATATTATAAAGCCTGTGTTTGGGATCATTGGGAAATTGGGAACTGGCACTATCCTTGTGCTTTATTGACTTAATGAATACACTGAGCAGTTCAAATTAGTGTAAAGGTGGTCTTATTTTAAAAAATCACTGCTGACTCTTTTGTTAGCTAACCTTTATGCAAAACAGTCTTAAAAATGTAGGTCAGGGACGTGTGGTCATGGGTTCAAGCCCCACATTGGGCTCTGTGCTGACAGCTCAGAGCCTAGAGCCTGCTTCAGATTCTGTCTCCCTCTCTCTCTGCCCCTCCTCCACCTGTGCTCTCTCCCTCTCTCAAAAATAAATAAATAAAAATTTTTTTGAAGTGTAGTTCAAAGCACAGTACATTCTGTATGTTTTGTATGGTCAAGAAACTTGGAAATGCTTCTCTAAATGAAAGAGAGAAGAAATGTTTCTTTAACTGGTATCCAGGGGAAGAGGGACTTATTATTTTATTTTTAGTAAAATTAAGCTGTATTTAGCAACAATTTTGGAGGGGTTTTGTGGCTTCTTGAAAACAGACAGACAGTGTCCCATTTATTTATTCAGGGGCAAAGCTTTTAGGAGGCAGTAGCTAAGGGCTATATTACCGATTGTTCCAGGAGTGCTGCTCAGCTACCATGGTGATAGGTACCATGGTAATAGACACACTTTGTCAGATGTATTGTAAATGCTTTTCAGTATGAGGGCAGCAATTGCCACAAACATTTTGTTATCGCTGTGTTGTAGAGGTTGTACAACATACCAAAGCTTATTTAGATTCTCTTGATAGGTTTGACCTAGATTAAAAAGAAAGTTTCTTTAAAAATAAAAAAAAAAATAAGAAAAACAAACTTAACCTATGAGACCTAAAATGAAATGAGAGCGATTTGCAAGGCTCACAGCCATCTTTTAAGAGAATAAGCAGGTCTGTGTGGAAGCTCTAGAAAATTATATAGTATTCCAAAGAACTGTGAACTTTGAGGTGTTGCAGTAGGTGATAGGCAGAATGTGAATAATTGAAATCCATAAGTAATCCTCAGACTTTTAGTTAAACAGATCAGCTTCTTCTCATTGTTAATTTTTAGTGACTGTGTGAAATTATTAGCAGTGGTTACTGGTGTTAATACTGATTTTGTGCCCTGCTTTTTTCACTGGTCAGCCCTCTTTAACAACCCTAAAAGGTGCATATGACTGGTACTATAAGCATGCCTATTCCATAATGGAGGAAATGAAGGTATAAAGAAGAAATAAAGACCTCGCAGTCTCAGCTGAGATGGGTGGAGTTTGAACCGATAAAAGTGAAAGCCCTGAGCACCAGCCTTATTTTACAAACTGATACAATGGCAGAGATGAAACCTAAGTCATAGGAAATATGGGGTTAACATCGTGGCTCTGATTAATAGATAATGCAATTTAGCAGAGAACGCTGTGCTGTTGTTTAATTTGGGAGCACCACCGTGACTCTTAGCACTAAAGAGGGAAACGCAGACTACTTCCCGAATTGATACCCAAGCTACTCTAACAGTTACACTAACACATGATACTGGATAAGTCATCGATTACGCTGGTCTTTTTTAGTAGGTTTCTACCTGTGCCTACTTCTTCCTAAATACCATTATCCCTCACAATCCAGTCTCTCACTTTCTAAACCCCAGGAACAAACAAGACCCAGATACTGTCCCTTGCTTTTGAATTCACTATTGAACTCAAGAGCCAAGCAGATTAGAGACTAAGACTTTGCACCTACGGTTGTGATTCTTTTCTGTCTATATCTATATATCTATATCAATATCTATATCTATATCTATATATCTATATCTGTATCTGTATCTATATCTATCTGTGTCATCTGTATCTATATCTATCTATATTCATTTTGAGAGAGAGAGAGAGCAAGCAGGGGAGGGGCAGAGAGAGAGAGAGAGATCAGGGAAGAGAGAGAGGATCCCAAGCAGGCTCCACACTGTCAGCACAGAGCCTGACTTACAGCTCAGTCTCACCAACCGTGAGATCATGACCTGAGCCGAAATCCAAAGTCTGATGCCTAACAGACTAAGCCACCCAGGCGCCCCCACTATAGTCTTGACTCTTAAACTGACCTGCGTGTAAGACTTACCTGGGAACATGTTAAAAACACAGATTCCCAACTCTCCATTCTGACTCATTAGGCCTGGGGTAGGCCCATGAAGCCGTATTTTAATGCACTCTTCTGATGGTTTTGAAGCAAGTGGTCTGTGGGTCTCACTTTCAAACACCGGAGAGGCAGCTTTTCAGTCTGTTACAGCCTCATCCATGCCTGTGGTCATGGGGATGGTGGGGACAGTGGGGAGTTTGAGGAAGTGGTACCAGGGAGAAGGGAAGCCTGTGCCTTTCTGCCTAGGGGCCCAGCAAGGATCCTTCTGCCCTGAGGTCTCAGCATGTGCTGTGATCAGACTGGATCTGTCTGTGCGTGAAAAAACAACAAGCCTTCAGTATTTACAAAGAGGCACAAGGTGAAACAAAAACAGGAATATGGTGATCCGCAATCTGAGTCGGTGAGAGTTATCTGTAGTTACGTAAGTGTTCAAGGCAATTTTTTTTCCCCCAGATAGTGGAAACCAGAACATACATTAAACAAAGACTAGGCCCCAGCCTTTTAGAGAAATGAAAAGTTTTGTGACTCATTGGTGGCTTCTTTCTTGCTGATAGGAAGGCCTTGCCGGAGTAGCTAAACTAATTGAGCTGGGCCACTTTAGTGTTAACATGCAATCCTAAGAAAAAACTTTGGAGAAAGGCCCTTTTCTTATTCCCCACATGCACCCCCCCCCCAACACATACACACACACACACACACACACACACACACACTGCCTAAGCTTTGTCAGACTTCCAAATCTTCTCAGAGCCTGAAGCAGGACTTGTCCCGTTGGCTTGTTTTCCAAGGCTTATGTGACACCTTTGTTCCCTTCTTGGCAATCCAAGTGAAGCTGTCTATCTCTGGCCACGACAGTGTAGTTATTGTTGTAAATAACTTTGACTAATTTATCTTTCTAAAATGCTTAGAATAGCATTTAGATGCCAAGATACTGGGAGTGGGAAAAGAATGTTATTTTTGTAAGAAATACTATTTTAGGGGATTGTTCTAACATTAAAAGACAGAAACGGGCCAAATGGTTTGTTAGGAAACTTCCTTGCAAATAAAATCCATGTTACTGCCTTATATGAGTGAGGTGGTTAGTCACTTTCTCACATTCTCTTAAATGAGGTCCTGATTCCTGACTTAGGGGCACCTCTCAAAGCTAAAGGAATACACGAGTCTGGCCAAATGCTTTGAATTGACTTAAGAAAAAGCCAACATAGGCTTCATTGATTTCCATCTACCTGTGGAAGCCAGGTCCTTATCTTCCTTTGGCAGAGTAATTATGACCACCTGTATCATCTCCCTCCCCAGGGCCAGATTTTTTTGTTCTATTGTTTTGGTGATTAAAAGTCTCCAGTATTAATATCAGTCTTTTGTTTCATTTCCTATTACATCGTATTCTATCCATTTAATGCAGTATTTGATCCCTTGGGCTACCCATCAAATTATAAATCTCTCTTCGTGCCTCCTAAAAAAGGAGGACTTTTCTTGTGTCTTTATGTGTTGCTTTTGTCTTAAGATAATAACCAGTGTTACCCCATTGACCAGAGCAGTGAGGTGCCATCATCCTTGCAAAAAGATGTCCTGAATAATCTACAATGAAAATCAAATGGAAAGGGACACGTGGGTGGCTCAACTGAGCGTCCGACTTTGGCTCAGGTCATGATCTCACAGTTTGTGAGTTTAAGCCCCACATGGGGCTTGTTGCTGCCAGTGCAAGGCCTGCTTTGGATCCTCTGTCCCCTCCTCAAGCCCCTTCCCCGCTTGTGCTCTCTCTTTCTTTCTCTCAAAAATGAACTAAAAAAAACCCAAACAAACAAACAAAAAACCATTAAAAAATCAGATGGCGAGATCCTTTGCCTGTTAGAAGCTCAAAATAGGAGAAAAACCAAACTGATGTTGTTTTTTAAATTCAGAATGCGTGAATACATTGAATCAACCTATCAACACCTATGGGTGTGCTCTTTATAGAAGACCCCAAAGACTGGAATTATGGAGGAAGGGGTTCAGAAGGCACGTTGGAAGGAAGAAGGGGCCCCAGAGACAGCCCTGAGGTGACTGCCAGTGCCTCACATTTGGGGAGACCTGAACAGAGAGCAGTAGAGTGGGTGTACAGGTAGAGTTGTGGTGAGAACTGCTTCCTACGTAGGGTGTGGTGACTATGACAAATCTGTTCTCATCATCTGAATTCATAAGGCCTTTCTCAAAAAAGGAATCCCTTTGGGGTGCTCATCTTGCCTCCTAGAGAATAAACATATCTGGACCTCATTGCTTTCTGTGCTGTGGTTATTATTTTTTTTTTAATGTTTATAATTTTTGGGAGAGAGAGAGAGAGAGAGAGAGAGAGACAGAGAGCAGGGGAGGGACAGAGAGAGAGGGAGACACAGAATCCGAAGCAGCTCCAGGCTCTGAGCTGTCAGCCCAGAGCCGGACGCGGGGCTCAAACTCAGAGACCACGACGAGATCAGGACCTGAGTTGAAGTCAGCTGCTTAACCGACTGAGCCACAGGCTCCCTGTGCTGTGGTTATTTATTGTGCTTCATGGATTTAAGAACTAGTGGGTCATTTTTTTTTTCCAGTTCTTAATAATGACCCCCAAATCCTGTTAAAATGCAAATTCTAGGGCTTCAGCCCAAGTGATTCTGGTTTGGTGACTTGAGGGTGGATACAGAAATTTTTGTTTTTCATGAATATACCAAGTGATTTTTTAAAAGCTGATAGAACAGAGCTACACTGCCCTACTGTCTTCTTCCCTTTTCCTCCATCTTTCATACTGTCCTGCCTCCTTTTTTGGCATTCTTCCACCACACACCATGTTTGTGTATGTGCCCTTTGCCCTCGGAAGTCCTTTCCAGTCATTAGTCAGCTAGGTACCCATTAAGCTTTAGCTTATCTCTTGGGGGCTTCTCACAGAATTCCATTAATTTTTCTTTGCATCAAACTCTGACTTCTCTCTCAGGCCATAAAACTACCAGTATTAATTGAACCTGTTCCCTGGTTGCCGCCACTGCAGTTACAAATAATGATGATGATATTCTCAAGGTCATTTATATGCTACAGAAAATAAGCAGCATTTGCTATATGCACAGAACCTTCTGAGGACCCGGTATACAGGTGTCCCCTGCTATCTGAAAGTAGAGTGCTCTAATGAAACCTTTCGTGAGCTAAAATGGCACAGTGAAGAAGCAATTAACATTTTGTGAAAGTGAAAAGTCTCTTTGGATTTCTTTCAGCTAGCAAAAACAGGTATTAATGTAGGTCTTTCGTAGAAGCAAAATGGCATAAAGCAAACCTTAGATAGAGGGAGAAACCTGTGTACAGAAGGTATTGACTCATTAATCTGCACAATTTCTGTGCAAAAACTAGCTAAGTTACTTTTCCCACTTGCCAATTGAAGATAATTGGTCATAAATGTACATTCCAATGTTAATTTTTTCCTATTAATCTTGATTTAGAAAATTCATTTAATGGATGCTTTATTTTTTTAACGTTTATTTATTTATTTTGATGAAATCGGGCACATTCAGGGTGATATGGCCTTAGACTATTTATTTATTTTGAAAGAGAGATCAAGAGCATGTGGGGGAGGGGCAGAGAGAGGGAGACAGAGAATCCCAAGACTCAAGTTCCCAAGCTCAAGAATCCCAAGTTCAAGACATGGGCTTGAACTCACAAACTGTGAGATCATGACTGAGCTGAAACCAAGAGTCAGATGCTTAACTGACTGAGCCACCCAGGTGCCCCATTTAATGGATATTTATTTTAAAACTAACTGCCATATGTCAGGCACTGTACTAGGTGCTAATGACACAGTGATGGACCTACCCTCATGAAAGCTTATAGTCTATGTGGGGAGCAGACAAGAAGACAAGGGGAATTTTGAGCACATACATGGAAGCATCTAACCCAGTATTAGAGGGGGCAGGGCTCTCAGGGAGGTGCCTTGAAGGACTGAAAGTTAAGTAGGACCAAACGTCTGAATGGAGGCTGAATATGTTGACCCTAGATCATGTCCTTGATGATTGGTTTCATTGAAAATAAAATTCCAGGATTTATTTTCTTATAATTTATATATTAATTATAAAATTGCAGTAGAGGACAGATAATAAAAAATAACGCAGTTAACTGAGGGCCCCTGAGTTTGAATCCAAGCTCTACCACTTATACATGGTATGACTTTGGACAAGTTACTTAACCTTTCCAAATCTTAGGCTTCTCATCTGTAAAGCAGAATTAATCATCCCTAAATCAGAGGGTTGTTGTGAGAATTAACGTGAAATGACACATGAAAAGCATCTAGTGCAGTGTCTGGAATAGTAAATGCTCAATAAATTTTAATGCTCTTCTCTCCCCAACTGCTGTCATCCTCAAGTAATTAAATTTTGTACTTTAATTAGTCTCTTGACCCCCAAATCAGCACTCTGGCTTCCTGCTGAGCGTTCTGACTTTTGCCTCCAATTCTCCCCGCCCCCCGCCCACCTCAAGAACTTTGCATGTGCACTCCCATATTTTCTTTCCTCTCTGCCCCACCTCTTGCCCGTATGCACACATTCTTTGTGTGACTTAGTTTACTCATCCTTCAAGACTCTGCTTAGACACCGCTTCCTCCTGGAAACCCTTAATGGCCCTCTTCACCATATGTTGGTTAGCCATTCCTCTCACGAGCCCTGTGATTCACTGTCCTGCCCCTTAATGGTGCCTCTCCCACTGTGTAATTGTGTGTGCGCTCATCTGCGTGGCCTGCCAGGCTCCCTGGCCTCATATGTGACTTGCTCACCTTTTTATGTCTGGCACCGAGAAGGAAGCCCAGCCTGTGGTAGGTTCTCAATGAATGAATGAATAACTATATCAATTTCCCCCTAATTTCAGGTGAAGAAAGTATTTACTTTATTTGGCTTCCCATTAAAGTTCTTTACAGCTCTCTTGTCTTTTCACTCTTTACCATTTGCAATTTTTAAAGTATTAATTTACTTCTTTCGCTGTTTCTGCCTTTCAGCCCAAGTATGTTCTGTTGTTTGCATGGTTCATTTTAGAGTTATTCATGTTCCATTGCTTTCTTTTCACAGTATGAACCTGTAAACTTCTTTCCATTTGTAAAGAACTTCTTTCAGTATAAAAGATGAAGATCTTTAAGTATGTTGAATACCACACACACACACACACACACACACACACACACACACACTCTTTATGTTTGGGTTAGTTTTGGAATGCCATTTGTTAAATAGCTCCTTTAGTAGTAACCCCCCCTCGTTTAAGTAAAACCATTGTTCAAAGCATTTTTAAAAATTGGTCATTTTTAGCTATCATTAAAATAGCTCTTTATTTCTCCAACTCTGAATTGCTTAATCTGCACTGGAAACCAAATATTTGAAAGAAATTGTGGTATCGCCTGCATTGCAATTACTCTTTACATTTCCACCTCCCAACTATTGATGAACACATGTATTTTATCCATCTTTGTTTCTTCAGCACCTAGCACATGCCTGAAACACTGGGCAATCAACAACTGCTTGTTAAATTAAAAACTGGAAGAGTGCTTGCCCCAAGTATGTTTCCTCACTGCCAGGAAAGCTGCCATACGGGTAACACATAGAGACATCATCACCTTGCTCTCTGGCCAAGTTAGCCAACGTAGCCAACAAGGCTGTGATGAGGTATAACCTTGTTTTCAAAACATTTATTCATTCTTACTTATCTCCTGTGGACTTCTAAGACATGTAGGAAATAGGCCTGTTAAAAACAGAATTAAACGCGGGAGGATTGTGCAAGGGGAGTGTGGTTAAAAAAAGGGCATCGGGAGGGATTTTTTGTGGTATGGGAACTGTTCAGTGTCTCTACTATCATGATGGATATACATACCTAAACAAGTGATATATTTGTAGAGAACTTAATACACACACACACACACACACACACACACACACACATACCCCAGTACAAGTAAAACAAGAAATCCGAAGAAAGTCAGGGGATTGAATCAATGTCCACACCCTGATTGTGCTGCTGTATTTACCGTATTGTTGTTTTGCAAAATGTTACCATTGGAGGAGACTATACAAAGTGTACAGGGTCTCTCTGTGTTATTTATTGAAACCGAAAGTGAATCTACAAGTGCCTTAATAAAAATTTCAGTTAAAAAAACTGAAAGTTGGGGGCACTTGGGTAGCTCAGTCAGTTAAGTGTCTGACTTTGGCTGAGGTCGTAATCTCATAATTCATGAGTCGAGTCCACATTAGGCTCTCTGCTGTCGGAGTGGAGCCCACTTTGGATCCTCTGTCCCCGGCTGTCTTTGCCTCTTCCCTGGTTGTGTATTTTCTCTCTCTCTCTTTCTCTCAAAAATAAATAAACATTTAAAAACCCCTGAAAGTTGGGGTGCCTGGCTGGCTCAGTCAACAGAGCATGCAACTCTTGATCTTGGGTTTTAAGTTCAAGTCCTAGAAGTTCAAGAACTTACTTAAAAATAAATAAATATGAAAAAAACTTTAAATGGAAGTAAAAAAGAAATAGGAAACTAAATCCATAAGGAAAAATGAATGAAGTAATTGTGCTATGATAAATGATAGTGTAGTTCCTCTGATTTTATATTACATTTGGCTTTGAACTTCCTGGTCGAGCAAAAAAAAAGTCAAGGCGAGAAAAGAATGCTTTGTATTCACTCATTCAACACAAAATTATTTGTTAAGTAACTGCCATTATCTAACAAAACATAATTTATTTTATAAAAGTAACACCTCCCTTGATATTAATTTAGAAAATAACTTGCCACATGATATATCGTTTGTGTGGATTATATGAAACTCAAAACACCATGGTAGAAAAATAGTAATTCTCCTTGGAATATAATAGGGTTTTAAAGTAACATCCTTCAAGGGGTGCCTGGGTGGCTCAGTCGGTTAAGCATCTGACTTTGGCTCAGGTCATGATCTCACAGTTCGTGAGTCCGAGCCCTGCGTCGGGCTCTGTGCTGACAATTCATAGTCTGGAGTCTGCTTTGGATTCTGTCTCCCTCTCTCTCTGCCCCTCCCCTGCTCGTGTTCTGTCTCTGTCTCTTAAAAATAAATCAACACTAAAAAAAAATTAAAGTCACATCCTTCAAGGTTCCGAGGTAACTTACTGGTGCTTTACTTACTACTGTGGAATGGCTTTTTACGTTGAGGTGCACTGCCCAATTTTGCCCTCTTCTGAACTGGCACCAGCTGCTATGTACTCAACATGTGGCCTAGTTACCTGTGTGTGGTAAGCATTCTCTTCTTTTTCCTGCTGATAAACCCAAGCACAGGGAAGTCAAACTGTACCTGAGGGAGTGAGACTAGTGAATGGCTGAGCCAGAAATCTTTCTTCTGCCGTTGCTGCATCTTAACCAGACTAGACTCACATCCCAAAGTCCAGAGAGAAAGCAAGGCTGACTTTGGAGACTCCCAGCATTTGCATATCCAACTGATCACTTCCTAATCGCTATGGCATCAAGTTGTATGGTGTCCATTTCAAGAAAGAGAAAGGCAAGAACTAGAGGTCAGAAATGTAATATCTGAGCTTTCCTGTCTTCATTTTGTGGGCAGTAGCCAATGACTAGGCAAAACACACAATGTCCTCTCCCTTCATTGAATTCGGAGCCCAAGTCCAGCTCCACAGAGGCTTGGAGCTGTCCTCCACCTTGGGATTGGCCTTTTTGGGTTTAGAAGCTTTAGACCCTTTGTTTGCCCAGCCCCTGGCTTCTCTGGTACAGACAGTGGGTGGTTGTTAGGAAATGTCAGTTGGCAGTAAAGTGCCCTGGATCACAGCCGGAGTTCTGAAGCAGGAGAAACCTAGGTCTGAACCTGATTCTGCCTCTAAGGGACTTTGGGGGTGGGATCAAGTTACCTAACCTAATCTGAGCCTCAGATTCCTCTCCCCTCTGCGCCTTCCATCCCCATAAATGGAAGTATTAGCAGCCCTTCCTTATAAGTTTGTTGTATTAAATGAGAGCACCCATGTAAAACATTTAGCCCAGTGTCTGTCACTTGGTATATATGTTAATGAATGTGTGCTATTATTGGTATTACTCTTTTTTTTTTTTTAACGTTTATTTTTGAGACAGAGAGAGACAGAGCATGAACGGGAGAGGGTCAGAGAGAGGGAGACACAGAATCTGAAACAGGCTCCAGGCTCTGAGCTGTCAGCACAGAGCCCGACGCGGGGCTCGAACTCATGGATGTGAGATCGTGACCTGAGCTGAAGTCGGCCGCTTAACCGACTGAGCCACCCAGGCGCCCCATTGTATTACTCTTATTCTTCTGGGAGTGGAATGTTTCTCTGCTCTTTGATTTATGTATGAGTTATGTATAATCTTGATTCTGTGTTATCTGACAGTTGCAAAAGGAGGAATAAGAAGGACTTTTTTCCCCACAAACTCCTGATGGTTTGTCTTTAACAATGGTTAAAAATAGGAAATAAGAATCCTCCACAAATCTGTATACTATATAAAGAAGGATGTCCAAAGAGGGGCAACTTTGACGTTGGGCATTGTCTCCTTTTCCTTTCACAAATTTGACTCTTTGACATGTATCTTTGCAGGACAAACATCTCTTCAAAAATTTAATAACAGGAGCGCCTGGGTTGCCCAGTTGGTTAGGCTTCCGACTTCAGCTCAGGTCGTGATCTCACCGGCTTGTGAGTTCGAGCCCCACGTCGAGCTCGGCGCTGACAGCTCAGAGCCTGGAGCCTGCTTCGGATTCTGTCCCCCTCCCTCTCTGCCCCTCCCCTGCTCATGCACTGTCTCTCTCTTAAATATAAATGTACATTTAAAAAACTAAAAATTAAAAAAAATAATAAAAACTTAAATAGCAGCCTTCTCTCCACCCCATGTACACTTCCACGCATACCAACCCCAGGCTGAGTCAGTATGTAGTGCTGCAGGCGTGGTAGGAGGAGGGGTGTGCATTCACTGTGCCAGCACTGCTGCTGGTTCTGTGGTGGCTTAGGCAGAAAAGTCCACATAAAGAATATTGTGCAAGCATAACTTGCCCAACTGGCCTGTATTTTAATGACAATCACTTAGGAAGACTTGGTTAATAACCGTATTGATATTTAGGAGTATTCCAGGGAAACTTGATTACAGTCAACACCTTTTAACATGGCTCAAAATACCTTGCAAATAGGGGCACCTGGGTGGCTCAGACAGTTAAGTGTCCAACTTCGGCTCGGGTCATGATCTCACAGTTCGTGGGTTTGAACCCTGCATCAGGCTCTGTGCTGATAGTGTGGAGCCTGATTGGGATTCTCTCTCTTTCCCTCTCTGTCTGTCCCTCTCCCACTCGTGATCCCTCTCTCTCTCTCTCTCTCTCTCTCAAAAATAAATAAATAAACTTAAAAAAATAGATTGCAAAAATACACTAGACATTATTTATGATCATTGGATGTCATTTACTTTCTTTGAGCATAATGACTTAGTATACACGCACTTATTCAGCCTATACCAGCACATATTTTTCATCCTCAAGCACACGAATGGGCTGAAAGACCACTGTCCTCCCAGGGAGCTGCTAAAACATGTGGTTGAAGGAGATTGGTCAACACATGCCCGATCTCTTTTAACTTCAAGTTTTACATCAGATGTCAGTTTTGCTGAATTACTTTTAAGTCAGTATCTCTAACCTTCAAGGCTCTTAAAAACCATCATCAGTTAGGTTAAAGGAAAAATAAGAATATAATTGGAGCACGGCTCTATATTTTATACCACAAAAGTAAGTCTTTGCTAAGAACACTGAAGCTGAACGAAGTGTCTCCAAGTGTATTTCTGAGATCAGTAGACCTTTGAGAAGTAGATCTGTGTATCTCTTCAGTTAACCAACTTCAGGAGCATTCCTGCAAAGGTCAACAACAACAACAGAGTCACTATTATAAGCATCTTTTAAAATTCACCTCACATGAGTTTTTTGCCCGGGACCTGCCATGGCTATTCTGAAAGAAAGAATACCTCTTTGGTCCCTAAAACTTCTAGACTTACTATAACACAGATACCACCCAACATGTTGAAGAAAAAAGAGAGGTTACATGATTGTTAGGTTAGCTAAGGGAGAAGAGATGTTCACATTTTAGGAAGCATATTGTTTCAGTCTTCGTGGTTTTATTCCTTTGAGCTCCTATGGCTGTGTGCTACAGAACTTTGCAGTGGGTTTTTTCTAGTACCTATTCCCCCACAATAATCAATTATTCTTGTGCTTTGTCTATTTTTTCCCTAACACAGAGCCCTCCTCTGAAATTCCAAACCTTAAGCAGTGAGACTCCAGTTTTGTGGATCCAGGTTGCCTCTTGCTGAGAAAAACTTTCAGTGCTGCCCTAGCAGCTTCCTAGGCTAGTATTTTTAAAACTTCCCTTCTAGATACGTTAGGGGTGCTTTGAAAAACTGTAACTGTTTGCAAAAACTTACTGCTGTGCTGTAAATGTTTAATGAGATCTTTTTTTAATCTAGTTTCTGGTCTTTGTTCATTAATGCATGTTCAGCAGAGGGAAACTTTTTGTGTGTGGTGACTTTATACTAATAAGGTACTCTTGCAAAATCATCAGAATCTCCCTCTATGACATATGGTTAATTGAAAATGTTTATTTTACATTGATGTACAAGGCAAATTTTTTTGCAGTAGCAACCCATTTATTTAGTTATTCTGTTTGCTGTAGCTTTCTGTCAAACTGGTCCATGATGATCTTCAAAGAGCATAGTTGAAAATGCTAACTCATTCATGGTGAGAGGAAAGTGCAGAAAATGGAGAAGGTTTTGTTCCTCCTCACTGAAACAAGGAGTCCATATACTAAAGTCTATATGTAAAGAAAAAAAAACCCCACAACACTGTTAAGTAACCCTTTTATAGAACCTCAGTCAGTGATTTGTCAGTAGGAATGCTTCTGGCTACAAGTGACAGAAAAATCCGAATTAGTATCAGTGTGAACCATAAGGACGCTGGGTGTGCACTTACTAACAAGCTTAGAAGTAGGAGATTCCAGAGACACTGATGGCACAACACATCCACAATATTAGGGCACTATACTCTTGACAGTTATTATGGCCTTCTCCTCATGATCACAAGATCGCTGCAGCAGTTCCAAACATCACATCCTCAAAGAAAGCTGGGGGAAGCCAGAGTAAGAAAAGAGTTCTCCCTACTTTTTAATGAGGAAAACGATCTTTCCCAGAAGCCCTCCAGCAGATTTTTCCTTTATATCTTATTGGCTAAAACCTGGCCTTATTGCCACTGCTATGTGCAAGGCATTCTGGAAAAGCTATTTTGTGTGTGTGTGCATGATAACATTATTTTTTGACTTGTTTTATTATTTTTTTTAAATTTACATCCAAATTAGTTAGCATATAGCGCAACAATGGTTTCAGGAGTAGATTCCTTAGTGCCTCTTCCCCATTTAGCCCATCCCCTCCTGCCACAACCCCTCCAGTAACCCTCAATTTGTTCTCCATATTTATGAATCTCTTCTGTTTGTCCCCCTCCCTGTTTTTATATTATGTTTGTTTCCCTTCCCTTATGTTCATCTGTTTTGTCTCTTAAAGTCCTCATATGAGTGAAGTCATATGATTTTTGTCTTTCTCTGACTAATTTCACTTAGCATAATACCCTCCAGTTCCATCCACGTAGTTGCAAATGGCAAGATTTCATTCTTTTTGATTGCCGAGTAATACTCCATTGTATGTATATATACACCACATCTTCTTTATCCATTCATCCATCGATGGACATTTGGGCTTTTTCCATACTTTGGCTATTGTTGATAGTGCTGCTATAAACATGGGGGTGCATGTGTCCCTTCAAAACAGCACACCTGTATCCCTTGGATAAATGCCTAGTAGTACAATTGCTGGGTCGTAGGGTAGTTCTGTTTTTAGTTTCTTGAGGAACCTCCATACTGCTTTCTAGAGTGGCTGCACCAGCTTGCATTCCCATGCATGATAACATTATTATATATACAGTTAGCCACTGACCAACAGGTAGCAAGAAAAGAAAAATAAAATCTGGAGCCACCCATAGTTAGAGGGCAGGGATGTACGAAAAGCAAATCTGAACAACCAAATCCCTAGTAAAGAAAAAAAATCTGCAAATACAGTCATGCCCCAGGTCTGGTGGAAATGTGTAGACTGGAAAAACCAATTCAAGTTATGTCCAACAATAGAAATTCTAAGACATGTGATGGGAAGAGAGGACCAGGAAAGGGACAGCAATAAACTCAGGTTGTCAAGGAACTCCAGACAGCGATTTTGGCTGGAGCCAGAGTTGTGTTGTCAGTAGAGGCTGAGACAGAACAAGGCTGGCTTGGAGGGTGGGCCGAGTAGCAATCCAAGCTGCCATGCAAAGTTGCCAGGTTGTGCCCTTTGTAAGAATGCCTGGCCAACATGGCAAATGAGGCTTGATTCCAGCTCACACTCTGTTCACCAGGCCTCATGCCGAGATGCAGCATCGTAGCCATCTGGAGGAGGAATCTTTTTTTTAAAGCATATATAATCTCTTTTTTTTTAATTCTAGTATAGTTAACATACAGTATTGTATTAACTTCAAGTGTACAATACAGTGATTAAACAATTCTATACATTACTCAATACTCATCGTGACAAATACACTCTTTTTTTAAAGTTTAAATTCAAGTTAACATACAGTGTAGTATTGGTTTCAGGAGTAGAACCCAGTGATTCATGACTTGCATATAACACCCAGTGCTCATCACAAGTGCTCTCTTTAATGCCCATCACCCATTTAACCCACCTCCCATCAGCCTCCCCTCCAGCAACCCTCAGCTCATTCTCTGTATTTAAGATTCTCTTATGGTTTGCCTCCCTCTCTGTTTTTATCTTATTTTTCCTTCCCTTCCCCTATGTTCATCTGTTGTGTTTCTTAAATTCCATGTATCAGTTAAGTCATATGATATTTGTCTTTCTCTTACTATCTTGCTTAGCGTAATACATTCTAGTTCCATCCATGTTGTTGCAAATGGCAAGATTTCATTCTTTTTGGTTGCCAAGTAATATTCCATTGTGTATATATGGTTGCATGTGCCCCTTCGAATCAGCATTTTGGTATCCTTTGAATAGATATCTAGTAGTGCCATTGCTGGATCATAGGGTAATTCTATTATTAAGTTTTTGAGGAATCTCGATACCTTTTTTCAGAGTAGCTGCACCAATTTGCATTCCCACCAACAGTGCAAAAGTGTTCCCCTTTCTCCACATCCTTGCCAACATCTGTTTTTTTCCTGAGTTGTTAATGTTAGCCATTCTGATAAGTGTGAGGTGGTATCTCATTGTGGTTTTGATTTGTATTTCCCTGATGAGGAGTGATGTTGAGTATCTTTTCATGTGTCTGTTAGCCAGCTGGATGTCTTCTTTGGAAAAGTGTCTATTCATGTCTTCTGTCCATTTCTGCCCAGTGGTCTTCTGCCCACTGGATTATTTGGTTTTGGGTGTTGAGTTTGACAAATTCTTTATAGATTTTGGACACTAACTCTTTATCCAATATGTCATTTGCAGATATTTTCTCCCATTCTGTTGACTGCCTTTTAGTTTTGTTGATTGTTTCCTTCACTGTGGAGGAGCTTTTTATCTTGGTGAGGTCCCAATAGTTCATTTTTAAGTGTACTCTTCATCTATTTTAAGTGTACCCATCATCTATTTCACCCATCCTGCCACCTCCCTTCCAGTCACCATCAGTTTGTTCTCTGTAGTTAAGAGTCCTTTTTTTGATGTGTCTCTTTTTTTTTTCTTTGCTTGTTAGTTTGGTTTCTTAAATTACATATATAAATGAAATCATGTGGTATTTCTTTCTCTGATTAACTTATTTCACTGAGCATTATATTCTCTAGATCCATCCCTGTTGTTGCAAATGACAAGATTTCATTCTTTTTTATGACTGAATAATATTCCATTGTATATGTATACACCGCATCTCCATCCATTCATCTATCAGTGCATACTTGGGCTGCCTCCATATCTTGGCCTTATAAATAATGCTACAATAAACATAGGAGCACATACATCTTTTTGAGTGAATGTTTTTGTATTCTCTGGGTAAATACCCAGTAGTGGAATTACTGGATCATATGGTAATTCTATTTTTAGAGAACCATCCGTACTGTTTTCCACAGTGGCTGCACTAGTTTGCATTTCCACCAACAGTGCATAAGGGTTCCTTTTTCTCCACATCCTTGCCAACATCTGCTGTTTCTTGTGTGTTTTTTTAAAAGTTTTATTTATTTATTTTAAAGTAATCTCTACACTCAATGTGGGGCTCGAGTCACATGCTCTTCTGACCAAGCCAGCCAAGCATCACGTTTTCTTTTTTTTTTTTTTTTTTTTTAATTTTAACTATTCTAACAGGTATGAGGTAATACTGTTTTTTCACTCTCTTGACAGTATCCTTTGATGCACAAAAGTCGTTTTTTTCTAAGTCAAAAAAACTTGTTCAAAATTTGAATTTATGTTTTCTTTTGTTCCTTGGGCATTAAAAACCTCTGCCCAATCCAAGGTTGTGACAATTTATGCCTGTTTTCTTCTAAGAGATTTCTAGTTTTATCTCTTACATTAAGTCTTGAATCTATTATGAGTTAATTTTTGTATATGATGTAAGTTAGGGGTCCAGCTTTGTTCTTTTGTATAGCAAGTTGTCCCAGCGCTATTGTTGAAAATATTGTTCTTATCCCCATTGAATGGTCTTGGCACACTTAATCAATTGACTATATATACAAGGGTTTATTTCTGGACTTTCAATTTTATTTCATTGACCTACATGTCTAGCCTTATGCCAGTACCACAGTGTCATAAACAGTGTAGCTTTGTAGTAGGTTTTGAAATCAGGATGTGTGAGACCCACAATTCTGTTCTATTTCAAGATTGTGTTGTATGTTATGGGTTCCTTGCATTTCCATATGAATTTTAGGATCAATTTGTTGATTTCTGAAAGAAAAAAAAACTTAGCTTGCATTTTGACAGTTTATATTAAATCTGTAGATTAATTTGGGGAATATTGCCATCTTAACAATATTAAGCCTTTTGATCTATGAACAAAAATGTCTCTCCATTTAATTAAGTCTTCTTTAATTTCATTCGACAATGTTTTATAGTTTTCAAGTATAAACTTTACACTTCTTCTGTTCAAATTATTCCTAAGTATTTTTTATGCTATTGTAAATGTAACTGTTTTCTTAACCTTATCTTTGTTGCTCACTGCTAGTGTGTAGAAATGCAGTTTCTTTGTAAATATTTATTTACTTTTTATTTTTTTATTTTTTTTTAATTTTTTTTCAACGTTTATTTATTTTTGGGACAGAGAGAGACAGAGCATGAACGGGGGAGGGGCAGAGAGAGAGGGAGACACAGAATCGGAGACAGGCTCCAGGCTCTGAGCCATCAGCCCAGAGCCTGACGCGGGGCTCGAACTCACGGACCACGAGATCGTGACCTGGCTGAAGTCGGACGCTTAACCGACTGCGCCACCCAGGCGCCCCTATTTACTTTTTAAAGAGAGAAAGTCCAAGCAGGGGAGGGGCAGAGAAAAGGAGGGAGACAGAGAGTCCAAAGCAGGCTCCAAGCTGCCAGCACAGAGCCCAATGCAGAGCTTGAACCCATGAACTGAGAGATTATGATCTGAGCTGAAATCAGATGCTTAACCGACTGAGCCACCCGGGCTCTCCTTGTGAAGATAGTTTTACTTCATTTCCAATCTGGATGAGTTTTCTTTCTTTTCCTTGTTATATTCTAGAATCTCCAGTGCAATACTGAATAGAAATTGTCAGAGAAAACTTCCTTGTCTTGTTCCAGATCTTAGGGGGAAAGCTTTCAATCTTTTGCCATTAAGTTTCACGTTAGCAATGAGTTTTTTCGAGATTCCTTTTTAGCGGATTAAGGAAGTTTCCTTCTTTTCCTAGTTTCTTGGGTGTTTTTTATCATGAAAGGTGATCAATTTCTCAAATGTTTTTTCTGCATTGAGATGATCACGTGGGTCTTGTTCCTTATTCTATTAATATGATGTATTACATTGGTTGGTGTATTACACTGGCTTAAATTTCACTGAGTTGTGATGTATCCTTTCTATAGATTGCTGATTTCAGTTTGGCAGTATTTTATTGAGGAATTTTGCATCTGTATTCATAAGGAATATTGATCTGTAATTCTCTTTTCTCATAATACCCTTGTTGGGTTTTGGTATCAGGGTGATAGTGACTTCATAGAGTGTGATGGAAAGTTTTCTCAATTCCTCTTCTTTTTGGAAGAGTTGTGAAGGATTGGTGTTAAGTATTCTTTAAATGTTTGGTAGATCCTCACCAGTGAAACCATCTGGGCCTGGGCGTTTCTTCATGGGAAGCTTTAATACTACTGATTCAATGTCTTTTCATCTCAATCCATTCATATTTTCTATCTCTTCTTGAGTCAGTTTTGGTAGTTTATGTTTTTCTAAAGATCTGTTCATTTTCATCCAGGTTACCTAATTTGTTTGTCTGTAGTTATTCATAGTATTTCCCTAGAATCTTTTTAATTCTATAAGGTTGGCAACAGTGTCCCCTCTTTCATTGCTGGTTATAGTAATTTGAGTCTTTGTTTTTTCTCAGTCATTCTAGCTAAAGGTTTGTCAACTTTGTTGATCCTTTTAAAGAACCAACTTTTGGCTTCATTGATTTTCTTTAATTTTTCTATTTCATTAATTTCCACTCTCATTTCTATTACTTCTTCCATCTGCTTGCTTTGGGTTTAAGTTGTGCTTCTTTTCTGTTCTCTTAAGGCAGGAGTTTAGGTTATTGATTTCTTTTTTTTCTGTCCTGAGTGTTTACAGCTATACATGTCCCTCTAAGTATTACTTTGGCTGTACCCTCTGATTGTTTCATTTTCATGTATTTTGAAACATTTTTAAATTTCCCTTGTGATTTATTCTTTGACCCATTGCTTATTTACAAGTGTATTGATTAAATTTCACAGACTTGTGAATTTACAAATTTCCTTATTGATTGTTAATTTTATTCTAAGTGGTTGAAGAACACATTTTGTATGATTTCTATTCTTTTAAAATGTATTGAGTCTTGTTTTATGGTCTGTCATATAATTGAAGTGATGTGATCAGCCTCTCACCATAGCTGCTAAACAGACAAAGGGGTGAGCCCTTTCTGTGGGAAAATAGCATCAACTGCCTGTCTTTATAGTTCTTGAATACACAATACCTATTATGCTATAAAAAATTACTAGACATGTAAAAGAGGCAAGAACATGTGACTGAGAAACATAAAAAAGAGACAATGGGAATGGATCTAAAGAGTATAATGCTACATGAAATAAGTCAGAGAAAGACAAATACCATGTGACTTCATGCATATGGGGAATTTAAGAAACAAACAAATGAGCAAAGAAAAAAAGAGATAAACCAAAAAACAGACTCTTAACTATAGAGAATAAACTGATGGTTACCAGAGGGAAGGTGGGTAAGGGGATGGCTGATATAGGTATAGGAGATTAAGAGTACACTTAGCATGATGAGCACTGAGTACTGTATAGAATTGTTGCATCACTATATTGTACACCTGAAATGAATATAACAATATGTATTAGCTATGCTGGAATTTAAAAAGACAGAAGACAATAGAAGCTGACCCATAGATGATCTGGATACTGACATTAAATAAAATCTTTTAAACAGCTATTATAAATATGTGAAAGAAAATGGATAAAAAGATGGAGAATTTCAACAGAGAAAGGGTATTTATAAAAATAAATTCAAGTGAACTCTCGAGAACTGAAAAATAAAGTTTATGAAGTTAAAACTTAGATACATTTAATAGCTCTTTGGACACAGAAGAAGATAAAATTAGTGAACTCAGAGATAGCTCAATAGAAAAAATCCAAAATGGTGAAAAAACTGAATAAAAATATGAAAAGAAGAGAGTATAAGAAACTTGTCAGAAGGGCTAACCTATGAATAATAGGATTTGTAGGAAAGAAGAGAGAAAATGAGGCAGAAGGGATACTTAAAGAAATATGGCTGACATTTTTTTTTCAAAATTGGTAAAAGGCATAAATCAGTATACAGATTTAAGAAGTTCAGTAGATGGCACAAAAACAGACACATAGACCAATGGAATAGAATAGAAACCCCAGAACTAGACCCACAAACGTATGGCCAACTCATCTTTGACAAAGCAGGAAAGAACATCCAATGGAAAAAAGACAGTCTCTTTAACAAATGGTGCTGGGAGAACTGGACAGCAACATGCAGAAGGTTGAAACTAGACCACTTTCTCACACCATTCACAAAAATAAACTCAAAATGGATCAAGGACCTGAATGTGAGACAGGAAACCATCAAAACCTTAGAGGAGAAAGCAGGAAAAGACCTCTCTGACCTCAGCCGTAGCAATCTCTTACTCGACACATCCCCAAAGGCAAGGGAATTAAAAGCAAAAGTGAATTACTGGGACCTTATGAAGATAAAAAGCTTCTGCACAGCAAAGGAAACAACCAACAAAACTAAAGGGCAACCAACGGAATGGGAAAAGATATTTGCAAATGACATATCGGACAAAGGGCTAGTCTCCAAAATCTATAAAGAGCTCACCAAACTCCACACCCGAAAAGCAAATAACCCAGTGAAGAAATGGGCAGAAAACATGAATAGACACTTCTCTAAAGAAGACATCCGGATGGCCAACAGGCACATGAAAAGATGTTCAGCGTCGCTCCTTATCAGGGAAATACAAATCAAAACCACACTCAGATATCACCTCACGCCAGTCAGAGTGGCCAAAATGAACAAATCAGGAGACTATAGATGCTGGAGAGGATGTGGAGAAACGGGAACCCTCTTGCACTGTTGGTGGGAATGCAAATTGGTGCAGCCGCTCTGGAAAACAGTGTGGAGGTTCCTCAGAAAATTAAAAATAGACCTACCCTATGACCCAGCAATAGCACTGCTAGGAATTTATCCAAGGGACACAGGAGTACTGATGCATAGGGGCACTTGTACCCCAATGTTCATAGCAGCACTCTCAACAATAGCCAAATTATGGAAAGAGCCTAAATGTCCATCAACTGATGAATGGATAAAGAAATTGTGGTTTATATACACTATGGAATACTACGTGGCAATGAGAAAAAATGAAATATGGCCTTTTGTAGCAACGTGGATGGAACTGGAGAGTGTGATGCTAAGTGAAATAAGCCATACAGAGAAAGACAGATACCATATGGTTTCACTCTTATGTGGATCCTGAGAAACTTAACAGGAACCCATGGGGGAGGGGAAGGAAAAAAAAAAAAAAAGAGGTTAGAGTGGGAGAGAGCCAAAGCATAAGAGACTGTTGAGAACTGAGAGCAAACTGAGGGTTGATGGGGGGTGGGAGGGAGGAGAGGGTGGGTGATGGGTATTGAGGAGGGCACCTTTTGGGATGAGCACTGGGTGTTGTATGGAAACCAATTTGACAATAAATTTCATATATAAATAAAAAAAAATAAAAATTAAAAAAAAGAAGTTCAGTAGACACCAAAGGAAATATGAACTTATCATAATCAAACTGCATAAAACCAAAGCTAAAGATACAAATCTTAAGAACAGCCATAAAAATGAGAAACATTATTTTCAAAGAAACAAGGAGATCAACTGCTGACTTTTCAACCCAAAATAGGAGTGATCAATGGTCAATAGGATTAATTCTTTAAATTGTTGAAAGAAAAAAAAAAACCTGCCAAATTAGAGCTCTTTAACCAGTGAAACTAACATTCAAAAATGAAAGTGAAATAAAGTAAGAAAAACAAAACTGAGAGAATCAGTTGCCATGACCAGAACTGAAAGATAGTAAAGAAAATTCTTTGGACTGAAATAAAATGATCCCAGATGGAAATATAGTAATGCAGGATGAGATGAAGAACATTGAAAAAGGTATATATGTTAGAAGATGTAAAATACTATTGACTTTTTTAGAACAACAAAAATTATTACATTGTTTGGTGTCTATAACATGACAACCGAGCTTAAAAGTGGCAGGCAGTAATTGGAGTTTACACTTGTAAAATTATTTTATTGCATAGGAAACTGTAAAAGTACTATATAAGATAGACTCCAGTAAGTTAAGGATGAACATTATCACTGTAAGCTAATCACCAAAGTATTTAAAAAGTATAACTAGAAAATGATTGTAGCAAATAAATGGATTAATAAAAAATAGGCTTGATTATTTTGAAAGAAGGCAAGAAAGGAGAAATAAAGGAGCAAGGAAAATATCGTGATAAATAAGAAATAAATAGATTGATGGACTTAAATCCAACAATATCAATGATTACATTAAATGTAAATTGACTTAACACTCAATTTAAAAAAACAAAGATTACTATCCTGAATTAAAAATAAGACCCAAGGGGTGCGTGGGTGTCTCAGTCGGCTAAGCGTCTGACTTTGCCTCAGGTCATGATCTTGCAGATCATGAGTTGAGCCCCACATGGGGCTCTGTGCTAACAGCTCAGAGCCTGGAGCCTGCTTGGGATTCTGTTTTTCCCCCCTCTCTCTGCTCCTCCCCTGCTCAATGTCTGTCTCTTTCTCTCTCAAATAAATAAATAAACATTTAAAAAATAAAAAATGCCCAAGAATATACTGTCTTTAAGAAAATAAAAAGATACAGATAGTTTGAAAATGGAGGACAGAAAAAGACATATCATACAAGCACCAACCAAAAGAAAGCTGTTGTGTATATATCTATATCAGCCAAACTACACTTGAAGTCAAGGAGTATTACTAGAGATAAAGAGGAACATTTCATAATATGATAAACAGGTTAACTCAACAGTAAGACATGATAATTCTAAATTTATAAGTGCTCAATATATATAAAGATGTATATATATTTATTTATAGCATTTATTATGTAAAGTTTGTATATATAGAGAGAGAATTGAAAGGAAAATAGATCAATCAACATGAAAGTTAGATGTTGTGATATACTTCAATATCTGGCAGACAACCAGCCAAAAAATTAGTAGGAAGATAGATTATTTGAATAATGCTATTAACCACTATGACCAAACTGACATTTATAGAACACTCTTAACATTTCAGAATATACATTCATGTCCACTTGACACATGTATCAAAATAGATCATATTCCAGGCTCTAATGCAAGTCTCAAGAAATTTTCAATGGATTAAAATTGTACAGAGTTTGTTGTCTGACTACAGATGAATTAAACTGAAAATAAACAATAGGATAGTTACAATCATCGAAAGTTTATAATTCTATATAATTAATGGACCAAAGGAAAAAAGTCACAGACGACTGTTAGAAAGTATTTTGAACTGGACAAATAAGATGAATATAATGTTTCAAAACTTGTAGGATGCAGCTAAAACAGTACTTAGAGGGAATTTTATATTTTTAAGTGAATATGAATATATTAGCAAAGAAGAAAGGCTGAAAATAATCTAAGCCTCTATTTTGTGGAGGTAAGAAAAGAAAAACAAAAGTAAAAGAAGGAAATAATAATTATAAAAATAGGAATACAATGAAATAGCATATACAAAGATATACAAAAGAAAAAAAAGAAAAAATTATTCTTTGAAATTCATTCATAATATTGATCAACCTCCGATAAGATGATCAAGAAATGAGAGAAAAATAAAACTTAGCAATATCATAAATGAAAAAGTAGACATGGCTATAGCCTCTCAGATTATTACAATCATAACATTATGATGTTATGAATAATTTATACCAATAAATTTGACAATATATTTTAAATGAATGAATTGATTTGAGGAAAATAAAAATTACTAAAACTGACACAAGCAGAAGTTAAAAATTAGAATAATCCAGTATCTACTGAGGAAATCTATAATTAAAAAGCATCTCACAAAAAAACCCTCCAGGTCTAGATGGGTTCACTGGTGAATTCTTCTAAACATTCCTAAAAGAAATAATACTACCTTACATAAACTCTTTTAGAAAATATGGGAGGGAGTAACACTCTTCAGCTTCTTTTGTGAGGCCAGCATAAGAAGGATATTACAAAAACTCAAGAAGGATAGAAAAGAAAGGTAGAGGATAGAGCTCATGAATATATATAGGAAAAGTCTACACAAATCATTAGAAAATTGAATCCAAATTGAGTAGCAATATGTAAAAAGAATGTCACATCAGAGCCATATGGGGTATATCCTAGGAATGCAAGGTTGGTTTAACATTCAAAATGCTATCTGTTTTATTTATGTATTAGCTGAATTAAGGACAAAAATCTCTGATCATTTCAGTAACTTCAGTAGAAGCATTTGATAGGATTCAATACCTGTTCAAGACAAAAACTGAAAAAAAAACTAGGGATAGAAGGAACTTGCCTTAATCTGATAAAAGACAGCTAAAATATTCACAGCCAACATCATATTTAATGTAAAATTCTGAGCACACTTTTCCCCTAAATTCAAGAGTAAAACAAAGAATATATAACCTTTACCACTTCTACATAACATTGTATGTGAAAGTCCTAGACAGTGCAGTAAGTCAAAGTAAAGAGTTAAAAGTATAAAGATTGGAAGGGAAGAAATAACACCATATTTGTTCAGAGAGAATATGATTATGTACATAGAAAATTCAAGAGAATACACAATTAGAATTAATACGAGTTTAGCAAAATCACTATGCAAAAATTTATTAACCTGATGTAGTTCTTTACATTACTGTGTCAGTATGTTTTAGGATTTTCTTTTTATAAACATCCTTAAACTAGATTTTTTTTCATCTAATCTGAGAGTTTCCATCTTTTTAGCTGGCATTATTTGGATATATTTAGATGCCTTCTAATACTTTATTTTATGCTTTCTATTTACCAGTTCTTCTTTGTTTCTCATGGTTTCCTTTCCTGACCTCAATGTGATTTAATATATTGATTACCTTGTTTATACCTTTTACTCATTTAGTAGTTATATGTTTTAGTTATTTCTAGTGGTGACCCTTAAATATTTAACACACAAATTTGACTTTTCATAGTCTAAAATTAAGGTCTCAAAGAAAATTAAAGATCTCTACTGTCCTCCTGAACAGTACTAGAAAGTCAGGATGCTTTCACTTTCATCACTCCTTCCTACCTTATGTTCTATTTTTTGTCTACTACTTTAATTTCACCTTTCTTTTATAAACCCCCAAATTAGCCATTACCAGTTTTTACACGTAGCATTCTTTCATGCATTTCACTTCTTCTAAGTTCAGTTTTCTTCTTCCAGAAGTATGAACGTTGGTAGCTTTTTCTGCAGGGCTTGCAGTTGGGAAATTCATTTCTTACATAGTTGAAAATGCCTGTAGTAGTCTTGCTGGGTACAAAATTCTAGATGACAGTTCTTTTCCCCCCACTCCTTTGAGGACATTATTCCATTGTCTTCTGGCTTCAGTTAATTAACAGACTGCAGCTGGCCCAACAGTTTCTCTGAGGCAATGTATCTTTTACTTATGCCTGCTTTTAGGATTTTCTCTTGTCTTTGATGCCCTGCAGTTTCACTATGATGTGGGTCAGGATATCGATTTTTTCTTGTCTTGCTCAGTGCTATAATGTGTGGCTTTTATCAATTCTGGGAAATCTTAAGCCAAATTTGGATAAATTATTCAACTTCTCAAGGTGTTATTCCTCCCCTTGAAACTCTGCAATGTTTCCTTCATTTTCTGACAGTATTATTCCTTGAGTCTGTCTCACTGTCCCTTGCACCTGTCCATGATTAAGTTTCCATAGCTGTCTGCTCAAACTGGTGATCCTCTTTTTTTCATAACTCAACCTAATTATCATCTATTCTCTGAAGCTTTTCCTGAAACCTCTTCTTCCCCCAGTCACTGTGTATCCACTCTTTCCTGCTCATACATCTATCAGTTGATTGCATTTACCTATTTATGTGTAAATCTCCCCCTACTAAACTTAAGTTTCTAGTGGGTAGCTCTCTTTGTATTTACAATGACAGGCACTTAGTATGGACTGTGTAAATGTTTGGAGATTGGATGAATGAATGAATCAAGAAAATGAATGTAAACACTATCTACCTCTTAGGGGTCCTGTAACAACTAAATATATACCATATGAGAAAGCACCTGGCAAATAACAAGTGCTAATCTGTTGTTTGAATTGAATGCAATTCATGCATTATTTTGGTACCGTGGGTTATGTACCAAATTGGTTGTTACTTTAAATTTCCTTATTCCATATGGCATAAAGCAGAGTTCTTAGTGTTCTTTGATCATAATGCAGTACTTTTTTGGTTTTGTGCCTTTCCTTCCAGTTGCTATACTTCTCAAAGCATTAAACACACACACACACACACACACACACACACACACACACACACTATACAAGGAGTTCTATGAGCTTCATATAGTTTACCAGCTATTACATTCTGTCCTGAAAACTCAGCGCATTTATAAATGCTAGTCTCCCATATAGCTTAACGGCTTTCTCCTTCTCTCTCATTTAGTGTCTGCTCTAATTTTACCTTATGAGGTAGGCCTTTGCTAACTCCCCTCATAAAATAGAAAACTTCTACCCCACTCCCATTCTCGATCCCCTTTACCTGCTTTATTTCCCTCTGTACACTTGTCCACAAGTGAAATATATGTTTACCTCTTTTATTATTAGCTGCCCATCCCACACGTAGTAGCATATAAACTTCTTAAAAGTAGCAGTTTTGCTTTATGCCTAGAACAGTGTCTGGAATACAATAGGTGCTGAATAATATTTATCGAATAAATGTATCAGCGTAGGTGCCACTGATTCTCATCGGTAAAATCCTAGGGCTACAAAAACAGACACCATGCAGCCATTCTGAGCATTGTAGTCTTCAACACTTCTCTTGATCTGGGATGCGATTTCAAAACTTGACTGTTTTGCTTTTCCTTAGAACTGAATGCCTACAGCATGATTTCATCCTGAACACTAAAGAAATCACTTCCTCTCCTGGCAGGCACCTAAACCAAGTTCTGAGCTGGCTGTGTACAAAGCCCGTCTGTTCTCTCCTGGTTTAAAGACAGTGGCCGTTCCTGCCCGCATTTAGCAAGCTTGATTTTGCTTTCTGTTTTCTTTCACCCCTCAAGGAAAATTTACATATCGTTTCTACCCATTTTATCATTTTGATCTTGGCAAGAGCTTCCAATTCATACTGTGTGGGTACTTGTGCAAAGGAAGTACCCACTTACAGTGTCTACAAGAAATAAATTATTATTTCACAAAAACAAAGATCTAAAGCTGTAATTCATCTGTATGAGAGGAAGGTCAGAAAGTGATAAAGGTGATACCTTGCCGAAGGCCACATAACTAACTTTTGCAACATAAGTGGGTCTAATGCCCACATCCTCCAATTCTCAATCAAGTTCTTCATACTTTTCTGCGTGACTTTTCTTTAATAAGTTCATTCCTGTTTCACCTAGTACCTCTGCCCCTCAATTCTTATTTCATTTGTGTGTATCTCTGTGGCATCAGATGCCTCACCCCAGCCTTCAGCTGTCAAACTGCTATCTTGATTTTTTGGGTGTCATCAAGCTTCCGTCTTCAGATTCAGCATGACTAAACACAATGTGGTCTTTCAGCTAAGCTGACATTCCAAGGTCAACTCTGTAGCCAATGGAAACCCATGGCCCAAGAAGTCTACACCCTCCCCTTCACTTGAGGGAGAGCTTGCCTCTGCCTGCTTTCCCTCACCAGGGATGTTGCTGCCCTCAGCTTGCTGAACCGTACTGTCAGATTACCAATGAACAGTGGCTCTGGTAACTCAGTGGACACTTAATACTCGCCACTAAAGGTAACTGGTGGGGGGCACCTTCTGGACTTAGGTCTGAAGACTGGGGCTATCATTGGACTGGCAGTGCCTCCTAGTGGCCAAGGCTCCAAAGGGTTCCAACAGAAAAGTGGCCAGTGTGGCAGCAGCCCACAATGGCAACCCCTTTCTTCTCCTTCCTCTGAGTCTTGTCCCCCCACCTGTTTTTAGTTCGTCCGGCCTTGCCTCATACAGTGAGCCTTCACTGCTGGTCAAATCATCCAGTACCTGTCTTTTCAGTGTTTTGCAGACTGAATTCCCAAACATGACCGTGATGTTGAAAAAAAAAAAAATTGGGAGGGGGCATGGAAATAGAAATATTACAAAGTCACCACTATCACTGGAGCAGGTCAATTTGAAAAGTGCTTTGTAATAACTTTTTTCCTTCCTGTAAGCTCCGTGGTAGCCCTGACACTCCTCCTCTTGTAGGAGACTTCAGCTGCCCAGGAGTGCCAAATCATCCTCCCGATCTCATTCTTATTAAGCTTCATGAGTAGTTTCAGTTAGGTTACAGAGATACGGAGAGAGGCTTGGTTTCTCTGGAAGCTCGCATCCTAAAAAGAATACACATCATCTCAAAGATCCCATTTTAAATTGTATAATCTTCATAAAATGAAAGATAAATCATATCTACAGCATAACCTTGAGACTCCTGTCTTTAAGTCCTCGCTGGTACAGGATGTGCAAATGTAGATTTGGGTCTGGCAAGGAACGTCTCTGGGAGCTGTGGAAGAATCGTGAAGGCTCCATTTGTCCTCGAGGGAGAGAGAGGAATCCTGTGTCCTGGATAATGCCATGCCACAACAAATAAAATGGGAACTCTTCCTTCTGTATGCCCCTGTGGTTCCCAAGGTGCCCTCTGTCCCCATGTTATGTTTTGTCTCCTCAAGGGTTCCTTCCACCAGGACTGTCTTTCCCCAGATAATGCCCAAATTCAAGGCCTTCCTCTATGCCATCTCTCTTTTCTTCATGAAAATGTACCTATCCCCTGTCCATTCTCTCAAAGCCTTGGTGTTTAATCTGATGAAGTATTTCATGGTAAGGTTTAAATAGTAGGACACCTCCCATTGGCATCTGCATTGTGACTGGGGACTTGAATCTTGATTCACTGGGATTGGAAACCAATTTTGTATCTCCCAAATGATACACACTGCACACCTCCATCTCCCCCCAACACTCAAGCCCAAAGATGATGTTGTTGAGGCAGAATGCCCTTTTCTTCCCTGGCTTCTGTCTGGGGGCCCCCACAACTGACCTCTCTTGGAATATCAGTGCAGTGACAAATAACTCCATGTGGGGAAGTCCAAGGGCTTTGAACCAGAGCCTACAGGCACCACATTCCGAATGGTATGTATTCGTTCAAACCACAAACTGAGCTGGAGAAGAGGGGCAACAGGAGAAATACACAAGACCTACTGAGCAGCAGGATTTCTTTACTGATTGTGGCTTGCCAACAAAGGTTTTGGATAGCCGTGGAATATTCCAGAAAGAGGAAAAGCTCTGGCGATTGCTTGGAAGATGCCGGGCAATTAAAATAAACCGTGGCCGGAATGTAAAGAATTGGGGACGAGAGAGGTGAATGAGCAACGGGGACAATTAGGGGGCATTATGCTGAAAGCCTGACATCTGTGCTGACATCAACTGCGTCTTACCCAACAGGTTTCTTGGGTGTCTAAGACATTTCTAGAATATGCACCCCGTGTCAGGAACTCCCAGGAACAGCCCGAGTGCCGCACTCTGATCCCCGCCCTTGGCCCTTTTCCCCTCCTCTTCTCCCACGCCTCCCACACCTGGCCTGCTTTTGTGCCTCCCGGGTCAGAGCCGCCTCAGCCGTCTCCAGGGCAGGCCCCCAGGACGGACGCCGAGCCCGCGCTCTCGCATCGAGCGGCGCCCGCATCCCTGTGCGCGCAGGCGGCCCCGGGGCCGCGCCGCGCTGATTCGCTGCCGCGGAGACTGCGGCGCCCGCGACGCGCCCGCCCCTCGCCGCGCGCCGGCTGGTGCAGCCTCAGTCAGTCTGCAGCCGCGCGGCCACGGTGAGCCCTGCCGCTGCAGCCGGGGCGCAGACCCTGAGTGCCAGCTCCGCGCCCCCGAGGAGAGCAACGGCGAGCCTCCAAAACCCGCACGATGCAGGCCACTGCCGATTCCACCAAGATGGACTGTGTGTGGAGCAACTGGAAAAGTCAGGGTATTCTCTTTATTTCGGTAGTGCATGCCTGCGGTGCACGGGAACCCCGGGATCCGGACTCGGCCATTGTGCATCATTTCACCTGTGGGACCTATGCATGCTTTATACCCAAGAGCTTTGTGTTGGGGGGAGTAAACTTGTCATGTCAAAAATCAAAATGGATGGTGTTTGCATTCTTTTTCTTTTTCTTTTTTTAACCACCCCCCCCGCCCCCACCCCTTTGTTTTCTTGTTGTAATGCTAGAAATTTAAATAATGCATCAGTTGCCTCTTCGGGGAGCTCTTTCGGGATCCATTGATCATTCAGTACTTGTTTAATCTGTTCTCCTCCCCGGAGTTGAAATGCTTTCTTATTGTTCCATGAATCCCGTTGCATTTAATTTCTGCAGAAAGGTTGAAATCTCCTGGTAGAAGCATTAAGTGAGAGGGCTCTAGTGCATCCTTTTAAGAGGGACACACCCATTTCAGGGTGGTTATTTGTGGTCACACAAAGGAGCCTGGAAATGCAGTCTGGCTCTCGAAATCTTGAAAATATGATGGCGTAGCCACATATTAGGATGGTTCACTTTGAAATATTTCAGGGTTTTTTGTCTGTCATTGGAGTAACCTGTAACTACTATTTATTAATAATGGGTATCTGTGGAAGAAGTAGAGGGGAAATAAAAGCAGTGCCCAGTACCCTCTGGCATAACAGATTTATTTTGAAACAGTCCATATTAGCACTGGGTGTGGCCACCCTCCAGCCTCGCTTGGATTGCTTTGCAGCCATTTTTATTCAGCCTCATACTTCACACATCCATCTCCTTTGTTACATTAAGATTCTCTCCTTCACCTTGCTCAGTGTGAGATTATGAGGAGAAAGAGAGAATTTGGAAGAATGAATTATGTGTTGTAAACTCTGGTGTTTGTAAGATGAAGTGTCTTTTAATATTTAACAAATAAGGTTCTGAAGAAGGCGCTTTTGACTTAACCTGAAGGGTTGCAGCGTCCCTCAGGGGACCAAAAATACTCTGGAGCAGAAGCTGGTGTGTTTTGTTTTTTTTTAAACCTGGCATCTTCCCCTTGTCATTTTATATCACAGAAGGAATGGGATGGCTTTTCATCTTTAGAGCCCCTGTAGGATTTTTTTCAGTAAATTTTTTAAGCAAAGAAAAAGTAAACACGAATCTCAGAATTAAGAACACTTTTGCTCTCTCTTATTTGTTGGTTCGGGTGGCGGTGACATAAAACAGAATTGTCGAGTTCAAATTATGTAGGTCTATTGGAAATAACAACTGTCAAAAGTAAATAAATGGGCCTAATAAATTTAAAAGCTAGGAAGTAAGAAATCTCCAGCAGTTCAGGGGCATAATTTTAGAGAATGATGACAATGACATGAAATAGCATGTTTTATACAGAAGGCAGTTGTGAAAATTCTTGGTGACATTTCATTCTTATGCGTTAAACTCATCTGGTTTATTTGATACACGCTTAAACAACTATAGATTGATATAATATCAAGTTTAGTTGAACACGAGGACATAAAAAAGTTGGCTTTTAGACTATTATGGGTTTCTTCTATTCTGACCAAAAGTAGATGCCAAAACATGGCAGATTTTCTTTTTTCTTTGTATACGATAGAAGATACTATTTCATTACAGTCCTGTGGGTTTTCCTCACTTGACCTTCTCACTGCAGGGGTTAAAAAGGTACATGGCTGTTGATAATCAGAAAATAACGCAAATGTCATCATTTGTCTATTGAAAACAATCATTTTCATTTTCAATATAAGGCCACTTGTGAAGATTAATGCAAGATCGTTGAAGGTCTTTTACACTCCGTGACCTTTAGTAGTTTTCAGTACCATTGATTTCCTTTTGTCAGATAGAACAAAGCCATTATCTTGAAAATTGACTGATAACTGGGCGGGTGGGTTTATAGGCATGAAAGAGGAATAGTAAGAAGTGAATTATTCCTTTTTCTTTCCACTAGGAGAACTTTGCATTTAAACTAAATCTACAATAAGATTTTTGTTTAGCATTTTCAATGCATCTTCTTAGTTCCCTCATTATCAAAAACAGTTCTTAACCCTGGCTACACATTAGTATCATCTGGGGAGCTTTTAAAAACACAAAGGATGCCCACCCCTAGGGGTTCTGATTCAATTGGGTCGAGTATCAGTATTTTTTAAAAGATCCTCAAGTGAGTTTAATACATAATCAGGGTTGAAGTCACTGGTGCGTAGTGATTCTTAGTGAGCCCAGTCCATAGACCTGCAGAGCAGGGTCGAGTATACAAATGATGAAATGGGTGTGATCCAGGAGCATCTGTGAGTTACCGTTGCAGGAGGCAGTGTAACATTGTTGAGAAGGTCCTCCACAAGTATTATGGGTGAAAGTGTTGCTTATAAAAAGAAATAAAGGAAGTGAGCTTCAGGTTTTTTACATATTCTTAAACATTCCGTGGAGAAATTGCAGCCCATTGAACATTTCATGAAGACTCTCCTGAAACTAATACAGTTGTCATAAGAACTGCAGTACACATGCAAAAGGAACCTTATATTTACTTTATTAATATGCATGATTTCAGCTAGAGACAAGAACATTTAAGGAGACTAAAAAGTTCACATTATGCTAGTACAAAGACTTTGTAATAGATTATAAAATGTATACATGACTATATACATTACAGTACATTAGTACATTAATGTATACGTTACAAAGATTTTGCTTCCAATTAAAAAACATGATACAACTACCCCTATATTGGTTAATAAAACAAAGCCCACCCAGCTCAGTGAAAGTAAAAGGAGAATAAAACAATCGCCTAATAAAACAGCTCTGTAGATAGTAATCTTACAGATCACAACAATACTAATATTTATCGGGCACTTTTACTGAATGCTTTACTTGGATCATTGCACTTAATCCTCACAAATCCTATGATGTGTAAGTTTCATTATTGTCTCATCTTATAGGTGATGAGCTAAGGCGTCCACCAAGGCACATGGCTGGTAATGGCAGAAGAGACTAGATTCGGGCCTAGGCTATCAGACTACAGATCCCCTCGCTTCTCACTGCTCTGCCATCTGCCTCAATGGTAGATGGCTTTTTCCTCAGTGGTTTTTCTAAGAATATGAATTATGTAGGTGATGGTGATTTTGTGGGCCTAGTAACTCATCACATTTACATAGTTTTCATTTGCCACATATCTTCTCATTTGAACTTTCAGTTTACTCTTGGACATCATGAGGCTCAAAGAGGATAAGTGATTTATCCAAGGTTTTTTGATAAGTGGTGAATTGAGTGGTGAAAAGGTGACTGCTTCAAATCCAGAACTCTTCCCGTGACAGCACTCCACCTCTTTTTCTCATGCTGAGTTATAGAGTAAACTTTCATGTACTCCTGCTGAGATATTTTCACATAGTTTCTCCCTTTACAGACAGCAAAATTTCAGTGATCTTGACCAGTTTATGCTATTATGGTAATCCTCACCATCATCATCAACTCATCATCCACATTTCTCTGTAAATATTAGCTATGTCCCAGTAACTATCCTAAATGCTTGTTACATGTATGACTCCCATTTTACAGAGGAAGAAACAGGGTTTTGAGGCAGAGAGGGCTTGGGCTTGCCCTTGGGCTTAACTGGGTCCCAAACACAAGGCAGTCTGATTCTGAAACCTGTGCTTTTAATGACTTTACTATACTGCCTAAATCCAAATGGTACTATGGCAGGGGAATAAAGTTTGAGCAAAATCCTTCATCCATATTATTCCATTCGTGCTCTAAAGATAATTTTTCCCAGATATCATTGTACTCAACAAATTCATCTGGCAGGATGCTTGGTAATACAGTGGGGTTGATACTTGTCACCTGTTTGGGGCTCCTGCTCAACTCCCACTTGACTCTGTGTGGCAGCGTTCTGTAATTAAAGCTTTCCCAGCATGTAAAATATTAATGAAGGGTGAAACACTAAAAGTGTTTCTGTTTTTTTATAAAATAAAATATTTTATGCTGGTCTGCAGTGTTCTGGGGAAATGCTATTCATGGTGGTCCATTCTGAAAGATGCTAGTTCAGAACAGCCAAGCATCCCAGAATACACAGAAAAAAATATCTGTTTTAGCTACAGTAATTGAAAGAAATGCTTGTATTTTGAAAATGGCATTTGGTAAAGATAATACATACATAAAGGCAGATCATTACCACCTTTTATCAAATACCTTCTATTTGGGCTCAATCTCATTAGAATACTGTACAAATATTACAACATAAGCATTACACTTGTACACTCCCTCTCTGCAGATTGTAATGAGATCCAGTGGGGAAACTGGCTTAGCTGGGGATCTGGGGATTTTTTTTTTTTTTAATGAAAGAAAACTCATTATACAGATAATATACCAAATATGGGTAGTTACTCCATTGCAAAATAAAACTCTACTTTGTCACAGTGTATGATTATTTTCAAGAGAGTCTTTATAAGGGAATATTCCAAAGTTTGAGGAGAGAATGATAGCTTTATTTTTCTCTAAAAGTGATACATGCACATTATGAAAATTTCCATTTGTACAAAGAAAGGTTCAAATCAAAGCCGCAAATCACCCAAAGTCCTACCACCTACAGTTAATCAGTGTTAGTATTTTGCTGAATATTGCCCAGTATCTCCATACCATGTAACGTGAAGCTAGAGGACTGGGTTGGCAACAAAAACAGCTTTTATGAAACAAGATTATATGCTTCTCAAAAAATACTTGAAGTAATCTAATGGAAGAAACTGACACGAAACTCAGAGAATTGCTGAACTTCAGATACATGTTTCTTTACTGTATGAGCTAATCCTTCCTAAAATTAAGAAAAAGTCTATGAGGTACATCAATAGATTAGGATAATTTTTTACTTTCATGTTTGGGTTTTAGACTGTACTGATGGACTCTGTGCAGTGTCTAACTTTGTTTTTAGAGGAAGACCCATCACAAGTGAGAAAAACTTGACAAAAATGGTGATCTAAATCCACATCTCCAAATCTATTATTTTTCTCAGATTTCCCTGAATTAATAGTTAGTTCATTAAAAGAACACAGGTGCTGGGTGGCTCAGTCGGTCGATTTGGGCTCAGGTCATGATCCCAAGGTCTTGGGACTGAGCCGCGCATCAGGCTCTACACTGAGCACGAAGCCTGCTTAAGAGTCTCTCTCTGTCTCCCTCTGCCCCTCTCTCACGCTTGCATGTGCTCTCTCTTTCTCTAAAATAAAATAAAATAATTAAAAAACAAAAATATTCCTGATACTCTATGAGTAAAGCATTAGGATTATGATTGCAGATTCCTAGTCCATCCTTAATGAGCAGGCCCCTTTCTTAATCATTTTTAAAAGGTGTCTCTCTCCCTCTCTCTCCCTCTTTCTCTCCCTCTGTTTCTCTCCCTCCCTCCCTTTCCCTGCCTCCTTCTCTCCCACTTTTCTCCTTATGTTTGAAATGATATTCTTGACTCATTTCTCTTTCATATTTAGACTAGTTAATACGTTTTGGGAACAGAATCTACGAAGTAATTGATCCATTTTACATCACCTTACAATAGAATTAAATCCTAAAATTCACTGAATCCAGCAAACAAAAGCTAACATAGGTGGATAACTCCCAGGACATCGCCTTTCTTTTTGGAAATAAATGTACATCACCACAAAATTTCCCATCCTTCTCAACTTGATTTCCTAAGTTGTGTACGCATTTGGCCATGTATCACCATTTACATATTGTCACCTCTCCATTTCTTATGAAAGTACACACGACCGTTCAAAGAAACAAGATTGCCTTATAATTAAGCTCATAGTTTGAAAGTCAAGAATTAGACATTAATAATCCTTTAAAAGCCATCTTTTGTCTAGATGACAATTAATAATAATTACATTAAAACCTTGGTCATTGTAAATGTATTCCAAATTTATAGCATATATTCCAAATAAGAAATGTGTTAGAGGTTTTAGAACTTAGAAGTAGAGTTCTGTTTAAGCTATTTGTTTAGCTATATGTTTAAGCTCTATTTTTAAGTTAAATCTGAGTGAAGTTGTCTTATAATTCAAGCACTCCTTACAAGCTCTTTGCCCAAACTGATGTTAATTTTGAACAGATGAAAAGTACAAATGTAACAAGCTTTAATTTTTAGAATTTATCAACAGTTCCACCCATTTTGCAATGAGTATGTCTCGCTTTCAAGATCAAATAGAGTGGTAACAAGTATTATGATGGACATAATGTTTTATCGACTGGAACAGAGGTACCATGAGAGAGCATACCTTTGCCTTACCTTTTTAGTTCAAAAAACATTTTGCCATTATGGTTTTGGTCAAAAATTTTAAATATAGTCCGTGTCTATAAAGAAGCAATAGCTGTCTACCTCCATGGTTCTTTTCTATTCCAATACAATGATGGATTTTAAGATGTGGCCCAGACAAGGGCCCAGACAATTGCGACTGATTACCACCAACCAAATGAACAGTTTTGTATTTTGATCAAGTCAGAAAGCTTAAAGGAAAGAAAAGCACATGAGGACATCCATTACTTACTACCTTGCAAATCTCTCTGTGTGCGTGCTTCCCTCAGCTACCATGTGCCCAAAGCCTGTCTTTCTCTCCATATGGTCATCTCTTCTTTTGATGCCAGTTGCCCTGTTGAGACCCCTCCAAATGAGTCCATTTGCTAAAAGATTTAGCAGGAGGATCTGGCCACACTGTCTTCAATACTGGGCCCTGCTGTTTCATTTCCTGGCCAATTCTACCCCATCCAGGTGACAACGGGCCTGAGCACCACTGCGTTCATTTCCAAGCACAGGGAGAATGTGGTCCTACTGGTTAGAAGTAGCCTGTGGATTAAATGCTCTGTTCTTTTACTGTCTACACAGAATGCCAGGTGTAATGTATCTACTCATTCGAAACATCTGCTGAATTATTTAAACATCCAGAAATAATAGTGTTGGCATTTTTCTCTTCACAGTCATATTGACTGCATTTATGCAGTGAGAGGGAAGAGCCTGGAAAATGGAATCACTGCAGGTGTTTTTATCAGCAAAGGTCTCTTCCAGCAGTTTCCCTCTGGATTACCATTTAAAGTTTAAATATATGTAGGAGCCTATTTCATAGCAAAGGAAACTCATGGAGTAGTTGACTAGGAGATGTCATCTTTGAAGGTCACCGTGCATGTTTAATGTCTTGTATGACATCAGTTCCCATTATGTTTCTCTGGTTTGATGGCAAACGAGGGAAAGTTAAAGTAGGGAAAGTTACTGCTGTTTCTTTTTGTTAGCTCTTTATGGTGTGATATTTTGTCGGCCTGAAAAAGGCGGTGAAAATCAGAGAAACTGGCTGTCACTGCTTTGGACACTGGGTTGTAAAGAAGTGAGGTTTTTTGAGCCTCTAATCCTTTTCAGAAGGTGGTCAAGTATTGTAGTCAATTATCGGAAGCTTACTAAAATGTAAAGTCAACAGCATGTAATTTTTCAACAGTCCTTTCAATGAAATGCTGATACTATCTATAAACAGGATTTTCTCCCTTGGCCTTTTATAAAGTAGCACTTACTTATCACATAGCAAGTGGTGCAGTGCTGCCTGAAATCTTTACTGGACCAAGATGGACTATAAATAAACACATTTAAGAATATGGTGCAATAATGCAGATAATTATGCACAATTTATTGCCATTTCATTGTTATCCATTTATACCACATTTTGCCTTATGAATAAAATAGGAGTAGCTGCACCACTGCCTTTCGTACATTTTTAATAAACTTTCTGAATACTGTACCGCTATTGGATCATATAATTGACTACACTTAAAATGGTTTCCTCAACCAAAACATTTTGGGCAGCAGCTAAGGGCTCTCTCTCTAGAAGTTTGACATAGCATTTTATTTCCATTTAGCTATTAACTCAAACCTTGGATCACTTCTATTTTTTCTTTTCTGTTCTTGATTGGATTATGGAAATTAAGGATAGCTCTGATTTCTGTATGCGAAATCAGGAATCTTCAAATCTGCCAAATCTGCCAGTTCACCCTTGACTGAATTAGTTCTAGGTGAGCCCCAGGCAAGCTGCAGTGGGTTCTCCCACATGTGGTTTGGGGACTAAGATGAGATCACCAAGCCCAGTCCATTTATCAATTGATAGGATGTACTGATCTCTCATTTCAAAGCCGATGCATTGCTCCTTGGTTTTTAGCAAAGTAACTTTGGTTTTTGCAATTGACAAAGCAATACAGTAATTTACCAAAGACTATGGGGGTTAATTTGTTGCAGTTATAGAGTTACTTATATTTTTTTTTACTTTGGTTTTATGGAAAGTTTATTCAAATACCCATTTTTTCTGGATCAGCTGCTATAACCTTCCTACACAAGTTTACATCACTCTAAGCAGAATTAAAATGTGAAAAATCATCATTTACACAGCAGATTGGAACACGGAAATTCTCTTCTCTGATCACACTTCACCACTTCCTACCCTTCCTACTGAATCATCATGGGCCATTTGCTGTCACTCTGACCACACGCAGCCATTGCCATTCCCCCAGCGCATCAGTTTCCAACAGTCTTGGCTGCTTGTCAGTCACTAGAGATCCTTGACTTTAGCCAAACCCTCTTTACTTTCTGGCAGCCCTTTTATTGATTGCTTTCTGAATTTAGACTGTATTTTTCTAGATCAGCACTGTCCGATAGAAGTATAATGTGAGTCATTACCTAGAAATTTTAAATTTTCTAGTAGCTTCTTCATTAAAAAGTAAAAAGAGGGGCACCTGGGTGGCTCAGTCGGTTAAGCATTCAACTCTTGATTTCAGCTCAGGTCATGATCTCATGGTTCATGAGTTTGAAACCCATGTCAGGCTCTGTGCTGACAGTGTGGAGCCTGCTTGGGACTTTCTCTCTCCTCTCTCTGCTCCTTCCACTCTCTCTCTCTCTCTCTCTCTCTCTCTCTCTCTCAAAATAAATAAAATTAATAATAGTAATAATAAAGTAAAAAAGAAACAGATAAAGTTAATTTTGATAATATATTTAATCCAACATATCCAGAGTACTAGTCTTTCAACAACAAAATCAATATAAAAAGTATTATATGTATAATCTACATCCTTGTTTTGGATTAAGTCTGAAATCCGATAGGTAGTTTACAGCACGTCTCATTTGGGACTAGTCACATTTAAGGTGCTCAGTAGCCACGTGTGGCTCATCACTACTGTATTAAACAAGGCAGGTTTGGACTTATCCTAAATTCTTCAAGCCCCATCCTTATCCTCCTCAGTCTCAAGAAGACCTCATAACTCATTTTCCAGGATTTGAGTAAATCTACCTCAAGCCACTTTATGTCACTCTATGTTGTTCCCTTCCCACCTCAACACATATTTGTAGCCACACCCATACATTCCCCAAATGTCTCTCCCTCTTTGCCCATTCTTTTCATTCTTCTCCCTTCTTTGAAAACAAAGAGCTATGGCTAATCCCATCTTTTTGCCCCTTCTCTGAGACTTTGCTCAGCCAAATCTCCCCTCTTTCCAGGATCCTCACTCCTCCCTTTCTATCAATATCCCCAGGCTTTGCTCAACCTAAAGGTTTGCGTTTGCTGCTACTTTCCCAAACTACCATTGTATTTGCCATCTTCTTCATTACTTTGAACTTCCCACCATTTAGCCAACGCTTTACAATATGGCTTCCATTCTCACTACTGCTAATACTCCCTGCCAAGTTATGAGTGACCTTCCAGTCTCCAAATCCAGGGTCCTTTCTCGATTATCACTTCCCTTGTTAGGTCATCAGCACCCCTCACTGAAGTCTACCCTTTTGTCCTGGGAAGTTTCCTTCTTCTTGACTGCCATAACCTACACTGTTGGCGTACCCATTCTGACACTCAGACGGGACTCTTTGATATGCTCCGTTTACTTCTTTGAATCTTAAAGTATGGTTTCATTCTCAGTTGCATTTCTTAGTCTCTCCTGTCATGGGGGCTTCCTCCACTCTCATGGCCTCAATCATGCTTTCTACTCATATTCAACCCTCCTTACTAAATTTCAGTCTTGCGTTTCCAGTTTCCTACTGTGCATGTTCATCTCAATATCATTGGGATATGATATTACTGACCATTTAACTCAGGGCTTCTGTGACAAAGCCTATAGAAAACCCAAATCATTTGGTTTTTAAGCTTTATGAAATTCAGGAAGTATTGTAACTGTCAGCTTCATCTCACCTGTGATCCCTATCCCATCTCTGCCCTAGACTGTGTCAAAATGCCCTTTTTTGATGTCATCGTGTTAGAACCTGGAGGTTTAAAAGCAAGTGTCCACTTTATCCCAAACCAGCTCCCACTCCGATTTCCTGTTTTTGTCAGTGATATTAATCACTCAGTCACCCAGCTTTGAAATGTTGCCTTCACCCTTAATTAGCTCTTCCTCCTTTCTCCCACGGCTAATTAGTCACCCTTCTTGTTGACTAATCCTTCATAATATTTCCCTTTATCCACTCCATCTCCTTAACAAATTGTTCGCTACATTCACAAACCATCCCACGTCCTCTTTCATCAATTCCAGCACCGTCCCTTCCTTGAACTCAACTTTTGCCACTTCCAACAGCACAAAATGTATTGGTACTGATTCAGCATTTTGTAAATGAGCACCAGTCTTCCCAGCTAGATCTTAAGTCCCTTAAAAGCAGGAACGGAATTGTATGATCTCTTCGTTCTTGGTTTCACTAGATGAATAGATGGCCAATAACTATTTACTGTTGATAATGACATGTTATCACCTAAAAGTTTTTTTCACATTCAATATCTAGCTCTGGAAGCAGATTTAAATAAATCAGGTTGCTCAAATTAATTTTGCATACTTTGGGGAATGTTTAACCTATAACCATATAATGCGAGAGAGGCAACTGTTTTCTTCTGGAAAAAGCATCAGACTTAGGGTTTGAACTCATTAACTAGTCAGTACACAAGTTTCTTAACTTTTAGCTTCTTTATCTGTTATACGTAGACCTATCCAGCAGAGTTGACTGTGAGGTGTAAATGAGATAGTATCAGAGGATGCTTTGAACATTTCAGAATCTACGTAAATAGCTGATGATATCAGAAAAGTACTCAGAATAAACATCCCATTGATGTTGTAAGATGAATCTTTTGCTAACCTCCTAATTAGAAACCTCTAGCAATCTTTTTGTTTGTTTTATTTTTATTTTTTATTTTTTTGAGAGAGAGAGAGAGAGAGTAGGGGGAGAGGCAGAGAGAAGAGGGAGATACAGAATCCAAAGCAGGCTCCAGGCTCTGAGCTGTCAGCACAGAGCCCGACACGGGCCTCGAACCCATGAACCATGAGATCATGACCTAAGCCAAAGTCGGACGCTCAACCGACTGAGCCACCCAGATACCCCAGAAATCTCCAACAATCTTAACACATTGATGGAAAGACCTGCTGTGTAATGACTACACCAAACTAATTTAGTTGATAGTTCACACTCTCTGCCCATAGTTTCTTCACATAAAGCCCTTACCTGGTGCCTGCCATTCTTGGCTATTTAAACAAGTATCCAGAGACTGAGAAGGCTTTTCTAGAAGGGTACACCGTTTTTAACAAGTGTTAAGTGACTTATCAAGTGGGGGTTCACTTGATAATACCAAACTTTATATTTTCTTTGCCTGAAAGTTTCTCACAGGGTCTCCCATGCCACTTCACATCATCTCAGAGGTAGGTAAACCCACCTTCTCTAGTACTAAGGAGTGCCCCCTTTAGCACAAATCATTCTGTCTTATAATGTATTTGTTTCTAAACGTGTCTGCCATGTGAATCTAAGGGTGTCATGAAATAGAAGATTACAAGTTATTTGTGGGTGGGTTTTCTTTCTTTCTTTTTTTTTTTTTTTTTTTTAACAATTCATTGATTTTTGTATCCCTGGGACTTAGCACAAAGCCTGGCACTTAAAATAAAGTTCTTGGGGCGCCTGGGTGGCGCAGTCGGTTAGGTGTCCGACTTCAGCCAGGTCATGATCTCGCGGTCTGTGAGTTCGAGCCCCGCGTCAGGCTCTGGGCTGATGGCTCAGAGCCTGGAGCCTGTTTCCGATTCTGTGTCTCCCTCTCTCTCTGCCCCTCCCCCGTTCATGCTCTGTCTCTCTCTGTCCCAAAAATAAATAAAAAACATGGAAAAAAAATTAAAAAAGAAAAAAGAAAAAAAAATAAAGTTCTTACTCAATAAATACTGAATAAATGAATAAAACGTAAAAGAGGCAACCCTGCAGATAATGGTGATGTTTTAGTCTTTTTGTTCTCCTTCCCTCCCCCCACCTCCCCAACAGAATAAATGCTAGGAGGCTTCAGTTCCCTAGGGACCTTTAGCCCTGCTGGCCTGGACTTCCCTCAATGTGCTACTCTAGATCCCTTCCGCAACAGGGGGGCGCTAGGCTTCTGGGAACATCCCTTCTCCCACTTCTATCACCTGCCCTCAGAAGCCCAGGGGTTTCTTGTTGTCATGTCTTCCAAAAGATCTGTCCCTCTTCTCTGTCTGAAAAGGAGTATTACTTTGGTGCTCTTGTCTCAACAAACTCTTCTAAAACAAAACACAATTGGTAAACTCATTTGAATTTTGTTGTTAATGGTGAGCTCATCTTCAGTGTATTATCCCCTTCTTTAAAAAAAAAAAAAAGATAAAAAGGATTAACCTAAAGCAGTGAATTTCTAATATTAGAATGTCAGTCCATGTGACTGGTGCTTGGGCCTGGGAGAAGAGAGGGGCTTTAGAGCAGCAGTGCTTTTCCTTTGCCCCTGGAAACCTACTTGTAGAACCAGCCCCACTCAAGAGAAGAAAAATCTTTTGTTTCACACCAAAACACGCTTGTGATTCTCTCCTCTACCTCCTACATCACAAAAGTGTTGTAAGAACAAATTTTTGCCCAACAAAATGGCAGACTACTCTAATCTTGTGTGTTAATGTCATTGGTGGACCAGGTCATGGTGGATATGGAGTCGGTGGAGAAGGATGACAGATCAGCTCAAAAGGAAGTTCTCTCGGGGCGCCTGGGTGGCTGAGTCGGTTAAGCATCCAACTCTTGATTTTGGCTCAGGTCATGATCTCACGGTTTATGAGATCGAGCCCCCACATCGAGCTCTGCAATGTGGAGCCTGTTTGGGATTCTCTCTCTCTCCCTCTCTTTCTGTCCCTCCCCCCCCCACCCCTATCAAAATAAATAAACTGTTTTAAAAAAGTAAATTCTCCTCCAGCTTCACACTGCTGAGGTATCCTCAGCCTGTTATAAAAGAGCCCCCACCCCACCCCTTAAGTCCTTGATTTCCTCTCCAGCCAGCCTGAGATAAAACTGTTGCGGAGGGTTAAAACTTTGCTCCGCAGCACTCCTTATATCCCCTCTAGAACGTCAGAGAGTTGCCACAGGCTATGTGACCTTTTCAGTACTGGTCCTTCAGCTAGCTGCATACCTGTGTATGATGGGAGCAGCTCCTGCTGTCTTCAACCTGGTCACTTCCGTTTTCCTCTGAGCAAATGACTGATATCTAATCCTTTGGTAAACCAGCTGCCTTTGGGTATACCGCACATGAAGCAACTGCCATTTTCATTCGGGTGTGAGATGGGGATTTTGTGTCTCATTTTCTCTTTCTGAAAATTTATTCATGTAACATTCGATAAAAACCATTTGTTGCAACAACATGGATGGACCTTGAGGCCATTATGCTAAGTGAAATACGTCAGACAGAGAAAGACAAATATGATTTAATCTCATTTGTATGTGGAATCTAAAATAGCCTAACTTGTAGAAACAGTAGAATCGTGGTTACCAGGGTTAGGGGGTCGGGGGACTGGAGAGATGTTGTTGATTGGTGGGTACAAACTCACAACTAGGAGGTAAGTAAATTCTGGAGATCTAATGCACAGCATAGTGATTGTAGCCAACAATACTGTATTATAAACGTCAAAATTGCTGAGAGACTAGATCCTAAATGTTCTCACCACAAAAGAAATGATAATTATGTGCCATAATAGAGGTGTTAGTTTAATGTTCTGGTAGCAATCTTATTCTAATATTTAAATGTATCCAATCAACATGTTGTACACCTTAAACTTATGCCATGTTATTTGTCAATTATATCTCAATGTATTTATTTAGAAAAAAATTTCTTAATGTTCATTTTTGAGAGAGAGAGAGAGAGAGAGAGAGAGAGAGCTTGAGCAGAGAAGGGGCAGAGAGAGAGGAAAACACAGAATCTGAAGCAGGCTCCAGCCTCTAAGCTGTCAGCACAGAGCCCGATGTGGGGCTTGTACTCACAAACCTCAAGATCAGGACCTGAGCTGAAGTTGGATGTTCAACTGACCGAGCCACCCAGGCGTCCCAATTGTATCTCAACTCAAAAAAACGTTTGTAACTTGCCTAATTGGAGAATAAATTTGCATGCATTCTCCAGCAAGGCTTCTTTGTTTTTTCATAATCTGGTGACCGGAATATGGAAAATATTTACATTTTGTACCGTATTTGAAGCACTGTGGCTTTGTTCTTTTGAACTCAGTTTTTTGTTTGTAAGCAAAAGAGGGAAATAACTGAGTGAGAGATGTGATCTAGATTTTTACAGCTGCATTCCGTATTTTTAAATCATATAATAGGAGTGAATAAATTATGTTGTACAAAATGGTTTAATCCAAGTGTCAGCTTCAGGGATTCTTGAGATAGCTACTAACTTTTCAGTTTTGCTGGCCTTGGTGGCAGGCCGTGTCTTTACTCAGAAACCTTTGCCATTGGCTGGGGTCTCTGGACCTGTCGCCATGCTTCTGAAGGTACCACTTCTCTGAAACCTCCCTTTTCATTGTTCCTGCCCTTTCTGAGCAGCAGGAACAGTCACATGACTGCTGTGCACATCTCCAGGCCACCATTAAGACATAACCTTGTCAGCAGGGTATCAAGATGCATGCAGTCAGTACCTTCCAGAGAGGCGGAGCAGGTACTTCAGAGTCCTCTGTACTTTGAGATTTGTTTCAGAGTCACAGACGGTGTGGCCCCGCAAGATGCACTCACAGAGGTATGGTCGCTGGAGACTCACCAGCCTTTTCTTACCTGCAATTTATAAACTGTCCTCAGGGACGGGAAAGAGTCTTCCAAAGCAAAACACAATGGCAGCCAGTGCCCTGGCCAAAGCCCTGTGTCTGCTCGCTGGTGTTTGGGAATCCTGAGTCGAGGTGAGGACCTGCGGCCACCACGGCTCCGTGGAATGAGTCCCGATGCAGTTCTGCCAGTGCTAAGTGTGTGTGTGGCTTTGGTCTCCTCCCCACAGCTATTGACCTGCTGTACTGGCGGGACATCAAGCAGACTGGGATCGTGTTCGGGAGCTTCCTGCTACTGCTCTTCTCCCTGACCCAGTTCAGCGTTGTGAGTGTCGTGGCCTACCTGGCTCTTGCCGCACTCTCAGCCACCATCAGTTTCCGCATCTACAAGTCTGTGTTACAAGCGGTGCAGAAAACCGACGAGGGCCACCCTTTCAAGTGAGTACCCCAGCTGGGCCAGTCCTGGCCCGGTCTCTCACGGGGCTCCTTCCCCCTGACTCTGTTTCAGCTCCTGGGCATTTGGGTGATATGTCTCTGGGACCTGACAGATGTCTCCGAGTCTCTTTAATGCCCTGGCTTCTAATATTTTCTGGTGAATTTCTAAGGCAAACTCCGTTATCCCCATTGTAACACTTACTTGCTGTATTGAGTTTTTATATTTAATTATTACTAATGAATTAAGCTGCATATTTAATATAAATTTATAGAGCATACACTTATATTTCATATTTTATATTTAATTATTACTAATAGTGATCATAATCCATTATATGTGCACAATGTTTTATAATTTAAGGAGTAAGCAACAATTAATCCTCCCTACCCTGTGAAGAAGGCAGAGCAGTGTAATTAATCTCTACGTACAGGTGGGAAAACTGAGGCTCTAAGACGTAAAGGGACTTGCCCGAGGTCATATGGCCAGTAAATAGCACAGAGTCAGGGCTAGGGTATTTGGATTTTTCTTTTTCTTTTTTTTTTTTTTTTTT
>NW_024412396.1:35603547-35668297 GCF_014898765.1 Herpailurus yagouaroundi | reverse complement strand
GGCCAACTTTCTGAGGGGTGCAAGTTCATGAATAGTCTTATAACGTGCCCTCCTCTGCATTTTTATACTAGGGAAATCTGACTAGAATGAACATTAAAGAGGAGAAATTGTTTTTAAAGCCATATACTAAGGATGAATGAAACAGGGCAGAGGGAGGCAATAGTCCTGCCAGCTGCATGCCACCCAACTCCACCCCAATCTGTCTCCTGACTCTGGCTTGTGAGCCCGGGGAATTTCAGCACTGACTGTCAGAGTCACCCCCTCCCCTGCTGTTGGCCCCGGAGTGCAAGCTGTACTATAGGTGTCCTCAGTTCCTGTAACGGAGGGGACAGTTCTGAGTCCTGGATGAGCCTTGTAGATGCTGCTGCAGATGGCTTCTGGGCCAGACTCAGTAAATCCTCCCTGGCTCACCCACACCAGTAAGCTGAATGAAGACCTTAGGGCACCGGGCCCTTGAAAGGTGAAAAGATGCCTGTGTTTTGGGGACAGAAGGAAAAAGGCTGCACATCCAACCTCCCTTCCCAGCCTCTGGTTCCTGGCCTCGGTGTCAGTTACAGTCTGAGCACTCTTGCCCTTGGGATGTATTGGGCTTTCTTCTAATGCAGTTAATGGGTCTTCTGGGCTATAACTTGTCTCTACAAAGTCCTGTCCCAGAGGGGGGAAAGCGTAGAAGTGCAGTGTCTTCACATCAGGGTTATACCATGCCTACCAGCCTGTGACCAGAGTTCACATCTTCAGAGTCCTGCTCTGCCTCAGCCTCTGCCCTCAGCCATCCAAGAAAGGCTAGTTTCTTTCACATTCTTGGCCCCCCAAGACTGTCATGTTCAATTAGTTCAACTCATTTTTCTTCCTTTAGGAAACAGATTTGAAACAAAAACAAAAACAAAACAAAACTTCCCTGTGGTTGAGTTGTTTTTATCAGTAAAAGGAATACCTGACTAGGAGCACATTTTGGGATCAAAACTTAACTAGACAAATCAGTATTTTTCTGTATTTTTTCCTAGAGAGTAGGAAAGCCATACGATTTCATTGTAAGCTCTCTAAATTCAAACCAAATGCTACTTTATTTTTTCCCTCTCAAGTCTCAGAATTAGATAAGCACTTATCTAGATAAGATATCTAGAAATATCCTCTGGGTAGATAACATAGTGCTGTCTTAAAACAGAATGGAAGGAGGGGAGGAGGTAGAGAGGATGGGCCCTCGGTGGGGGAACATGGCCAAACAGGAGGATGGACTACATGGGGAGCCTGGTTTATCTGCCCATAGTTACACTTCATCGTTTGAACAAATGAAAAATGCAGTCACTAAAAATATTGCTCTTAGTAGAAACAGTGAGCTTTTGAATAGGGGCCAGGTCTCTTGAGCTTTCAGAGCTCTCCAGATAAAACCTGAGAGTGTTTTCCAAAATGCAAACACGAAATATTAAAGTTGAGGTGATGAGCAATGATTGGCAGCTAGGATTTTCAGATACCTCTGTTATTTAAAAAAATAAACCATCTCCATGCAGCCAAGAAGAAATGAGGACTTTCACAACTTACCTGGCAGACCAGGGATTTATGGAGAATTCAGTGAATGAGCTGATTCTGGACTGACTTCTCCCTGGTCCAAGCCAGTTGCTCTGAATCATCAGCTCACACTGTCATGCTGTCTTGGGGACACAGAAACAGTCACAGCACACCATTAACGGCCATAATTCCCAGGTTGTCCAGTATACTGGAAGTGGGTGTGTATGGTCCCTGCAGCCCACTGGCTGGCGTAAAGCCCCCAGAGATGGCCTGGCTGTCCTCAGAGTGGGAGGAGGAAAACTCAGCTGTTTCATGGTTACCTCTGATGGAGCTCTCTGGGGATGGTTTATTGACAGGACCTACTTGGAGCTCGAGATCACCCTTTCTCAGGAGCAGATCCAGAAGTACACAGACTGTCTGCAGTTCTATGTGAACAACACACTTAAAGAACTGAGGAGGCTCTTCCTTGTCCAGGACCTGGTGGATTCCTTAAAAGTATGGTTGCTTAAGCCATTCACTTGACAATCTTGAGTTTTGTTTTCCCTAATGGTATAACGTAAACCACCACATAATGGGGAATAAGAGGCAAGTGCTAATTACATTCTAGAGTGAGAAAACCTCCAGCTGTGTGGTACCATGGAGTGCATCCAGTCCAATCCTCTCATTTTACAGATGCCACAACTGTGGTTCAGAGAGGCTAAGTCACTTGCCTGAGGTTGCCCAGCGAGTCACTGGCTGGGATCAAACCAAGGGTCACATGGCTTCTAATTCTATACTTTTCACAACACACCAGGTTGTTTCTTCTTATCATTTTCAGTCCCTTGGCCAATTTCCTAAAATTAGTTCTTTAAAAATTCTAGTTTTGGAAATGTGAAAAATATATATATATGCTTTTTTCATTGAAAGAAACTCTGTGGACTCCTAATGGTGAGATGTCCCTGTGTCCTTACCTGGTGTGTGCTGTGAGACTGAGCCTCGGAAGCATGGAGGACCTTGGCACCTGTGTGTGATTCCTGGCACTCTCACTGAACTTACTAGGTTTCTTTGAACAAGCTGCTCAGCCCACCCTGTGGTGTATGTATAAGACTGAAGTCAACGGGGCAGGATTCAGCAGGGCCTGAGTGAGGTTGTTGTGAGTTCCCTGTGCTCCCAGAGTGCTTTGTACGCACACTGGGCAGGGGTCTTGTCGCCGGGGCTGCCCAACAACTGTTTGAGGAAGGGCAGAAGGAAAAGTGAGTGATGTGGCCTTGGAAGATGCTCTCCTGGAATAATACTACTTTCCAAGTAATGACTGAAGAGAGATACCAGGGAGATGATAATTACTGACCCAAGGGCTTTTAGGTTGATGTTTCTACTTGTATTTGTAATGTAAAAATACAGGCTAGAGCAGAGGTCATCAAACCTGATCTGTAAAGGGCTTTGCATGCCACATAATCTCTGTCACAGCTACTCAGCTTTGCCATCATAGTAGGAAAGCGGCCATACATGATGCATAAATGAATGGCTGTGGCTGCGTGCCAATAAAATTTTATTTATGAATACCGAAAGTTGCATTTCATATCATTTCTACATATCACAAAATGTTGTTCTTGCTTTGGTTTTCTTCAACCATTTAAAAATATGAAATTTATTCTTAACTCATGGGCCCATAAAAAAATAGGCCAAGGGCGATAGTTTGCTGACCCCTCCCTTATTATTTCATGGAGTCCTTCAAATCTTCTGACAAAGATGTCCAAAAGGTTCTAAGAGAAGTAAAGGCTAGGTTCTCTTTCAGTAATTCTGTGATGAACTTTAAATGCTTACATTTCTTATTGAAATGGTGTATTTTCCCTCCATTTTTAATCTAAAAAAAGTCAATGAAATAAGACGCTCATCTGTCACAAATGGTTTTAGAAGCTCTGATAAAGATTCCATTCTTCAGTTTGCAGTCCTGATGTGGCTCCTGACTTACGTTGGCGCTCTTTTCAACGGGCTGACCCTGCTGCTCATGGGTAAGGACAGATGAGCATGTTATGTCTTCCTTCACACTCTCCACGAGCATAAAGCTTCCTATGCTGTTAGCTGTGAGCTTGCTGTGGTAGAGTCCTAGAAACAACACCATAGTACAGGGCATTTCCCTGACCATCATAGTTCAATTTAAGAGTGTATATTATACATTAATAATGAATCTCTTAGTTTGAAGGAATTTTTCTCTTGAATCACAACTGGTTTTATTTGGTTTCTAATATATATTTGTTTGCAGTAGGCAATTATGGATAGAAATTAATTTTCATTGTGGGAAGGCACAATCCATCCCTCATTCCTGGAATGAGTCTGGGAATAATGGCTCAGTATCTGTAAAGGGCTCAACATCCCTTTGTTTTCCTTATGGACTGTCCTGCCATCTTTTTAAATTTTTTTTAATGTTTATTTTTTTAAGAGAGAGAGCCGGGGGTGCTGGGGGAAAGACAGAGAGAGGGAGACACAGAACCCGAAGCAGGATCCAGGCCCTGAGCTGTCAGCACAGAGCCCAACATGGGGCTCAAACCCACAAACCATGAGATCATGACCTGAGCCGAAGTCGGACATTTAACCAGCTGAGCCACCCAGGTGCCCCCAGTCCTGCCATCTTTTAGCTAGAATGCTAGCTCCCATAAAATAATGCTATAAGATTACATAATTATATAAAGATGTATCTAAAAGCTTATTCTCACTGATAACTCTCAGAATTTTAATACTGTATTTGTTTTTCATCCCAGCTGTGGTTTCAATGTTTACTCTACCTGTAGTGTATGTTAAGCACCAGGTAAGTCCTGTGTGATGTCAGATAGTCACCTTAAATTTTGACCTTGTGACCTTTGGATGTGCTCATGATTTCTTCTTCTTTGTAGGCACAGATTGACCAATATCTGGGACTTGTGAGGACTCACATAAACGCTGTTGTGGCAAAGTAAGTTACACAGTGCAGTTCCTAAAAAGGAGAGACTCTTTTTTTTTAATTTTTTTTTTATGTTTACTTATTTTTGAGACAGAGAGAGACAGAGCATGAATGGGGGAGGGTCAGAGAGAAGGAGACACAGAATCTGAAACAGGCTCCAGGCTCTGAGCCGTCAGCACAGAGCCTGACGCGGGGCTTGAACTCACGGACTGCGATATCATGACCTGAGCCAAAGTCGGCCGCTTAACCGACTGAGCCACCCAGGCGCCCCAAAAGGAGAGACTATCTTAGGCAGGCATTTGTGTGAATTAGATATGGGTAATAAAAGGACAATAAAATAGTAAGTTCATTTATGATCATTCACTTACTGGAGTCAGGCATTTACACCTTTCCCAATCATATTATTTCAGAAAATTAATTATACACTTTAAAATGCTTAATGAAATAAAGCTTCAGTGGTTTAATTCAGGTATGATGATGAATGAGTTCTAATGAATGAACGATATTATGCTTTATCTGGAGACTGACTCATGTCCAAGAACAAGATGGGTTGGAGGAAAGAAGGAAGCCTGATTCAGAAAACTAAAATTAATTTACAACAGTTTGATTGAGATAAAAACAATCAAATTAACATACATTTTCAATCTTTCAAACAATAAAGAGCACTGATTTTTTTAAAATATAATTTATCGTCAAATTGGCTAACATACAGTGTGCTCAGTGTGCTCTTGGTTTTGGGGGTAGATTCCCATGATTCATTGCTTACATACAACACTCACTGTAAAGAGCACTGATTTTTAAACCATTGAAATTATTTTTCCAACTTGAAAAAATGTTTAAATCTGTAATATTTGTTATATTTTCTGTTACACCATTTTGACTCAACAAGGGTGTGTGTTTGCTTATTTAATTAACACCATTGCTTTTTATTTTTTCTTCTTTTTAATGTTTATTTTTGAGAGAGGGAGAGAACTTGAGCAGGGGAGGGGTGGAGAGAGGGAAACAGAGGATCTGAAGTGGCCTCTGCACTGACAGCAGCGAGCCCTACGCGGGGCTCGAATTCATGAACCGCAAGTTCATGACCTGAGCCGAAGTCGGACACTCAACAGACCGAGCCACCCAGGAGCCCTTTAAACAGACTCTACATTATGGTTCCTTTGTATATTAGCAAATAAAGATTCCAGTTATAAGTATCCACAGCTAGTATGGACATTAAACTTAGTTCTTCATAATTTTTAAGTAAATTAGTGTTTGTAAATTTACGTCAGTCTAAACCACCTGGAATTATAGTTTTTATATTGTCATTTTGTTACTGATTTTGTTTTAATCAAAAGCTGACCTAGGCTCCAACTGGAAATACATGTCACAAAAGGGCTAGACTATGTCGAGATTGAACTCCCTCTCCTAATCTTAGGATCATGGGGCTAGACCTCAGTGATGGTCAGAATTAGAGGGAAATATGTTAGACAGCCAATGATGTATCAACAACACCAACAGATAAGAGAAAGCAACCATTTTAAAGTTCCTCTGCTATTTGATTTGTACATCATCAGTTATGATTCTCTCCTAAACTATAGGAAGTGTTTTGTCTTGTTTTCTTTTGTTTTATTGTGTACTGCTCATAATTCTTCCTCCTAAATTCATGGTGAATTTGGATCTAGATCAGATCTGTGGCACATTTCAAAATGTCTGAAATTATCTCCTTGGACCCAAATGCAACTAAAACCTCATGAAAATCAACAAACTGAGGATAAAGTATTCATTATTTCGTATTAAGGAATGGCACCGTGGTATAGTGTAAAAGTCGGTGGTTGCCAAAACCTGGGAAACTGTCAAAGACACCAGTTCCCAAATTCTTTTTTTTTTTTTTAATTTTTTTTTTTTAACGTTTATTTATTTTTGAGACAGAGAGAGACAGAGCATGAGTGGGGGAGGGTCAGAGAGAGAGGGAGACACAGAATCCAAAACAGGCTCCAGGCTCTGAGCCGTCAGCACAGAGCCCGACGCGGGGCTTGAACTCACGGACTGCGAGATCATGACCTGAGCTGAAGTCGGACGCTTAACCGACTGAGCCACCCAGGCGCGCCCAGTTACCAGATTCTTAAAACAGACCTAGAGAATTCGAATTTCTAGGATTGGGGACCTGGAATCCATATTTTAATGAACTCTCCAGGTAACTTTTTGGCAATTAGAGCTGTGTTTTGGGGAACTGTAGCAACACCGGAATAGGAAGGAGAACACCAGAATAGGAGCCTAGAAATCAGAAGCTAGACATTCTAGTCCTAAGTTATCCAATACTTAGTTTGGGGATCTTGAACAAATCACATCTATTACTTTTTTTATTTGGTCAATAGGTTGGTTGGCTCCAAAAAGAGACATGCCTGTTATGCCCCAGGTACTCCACGGAACAGGCACAGAGGGTAAAAAGATGAATGAGCTGATCTCCACTCTAGTAGAGCTCCCAGCCTCTCAGTGCAGATAAAACTGTAAAGAGATAAATAAGTATAAGACAATATAAGAACTACAATGGAGCTGTATAAAATGTTAAGGTCAGGGAGATAAGGAAATAACTGTTCCTACCTGGAGGGATAATGGAAATGGCATTAAATCCTCACTAAAATGAAGGCCTTTGTCTTAGTTCAGGCCACTGTACTAAGTACCATAGACTTGGTGGCTTATAAACAACAGAAATTTATGTCTCGCCGTTCCGGAGGCTGGAGGCCCAAGATCAGAGTGCCAGCGCGGTCAGGCTCTAATTAGGGCCTTCTTTCAGGTTACAGACTTCTTGCTCTGTCCTCACACGGTGGAAGTGGAAGGGAGCTCTCTGGGGTTTCTTTTATAGGGCACTAATCCTACTCATGAAAGTTCCACCCTCATGACCTAATCACCTCTGAAAGGCCTCATCCCCTAAGACCAACACAATGCGGGTTAATTTCAACATACGAATTTGAGCAAGGGGCAGGGGGGGTGGGGTGGGGGACACAAATATTCAGTCTATGGCAACCTTGAAGGATGGGTAAACATTCATCATGTGGGTGATGAGGGGAAAGACATCGCAGGAAGAAGAGATAATGTAAGCAAAGGGAGAAGCATGAAAATGTAGGTCATGTAGGAAATAATGAGTCCACCAGTGTGTCTAAAGCTTAAATGAGTGGAAAGATCAACTGCCAAGACTCTAGAAAGAGAGGCTGAGGTCAAGTATTGAACGCTGTAAGGAATGGTGACTCTGGCCCAACAGGAAATGGACAGCCCCTGATGTTTTTATGCGGGGGTGATATGCACAGTATGTGCACACAGATGTGCATACTGTGACAATCTAGTGAGAGGAGAACTGAACAGGGGAGTGGAAACGTAATCAGGTCAGCTAGGAGACTATGGTAATTCACAAAAGGTGACAAGAGTCTAGGCCTGTTAAAGTGGAAAGGAGAAAAGACAAAGAATGTACGATGTATGAACCTACATATGCAATGGAATTGTTCATTAAAATTGGAAATCAAGGCTGTGAAAAGAAACAGAAAGAAAACATTACCCGTAAGGACTAATGTGGTTTCTATAATTGAGCTTCATTCAGATTTGGATCTGAGCTTCTCGGTAGCTAGCAAAAAGAGAAACTCCGTAAGTTATATCGGTCCTGCTATCAGAAAGGAAGGAACAGCAGTTTTTGAAGAGAACCTGTTGTACCTGACACTAAATCTGGAAGGAAATTTCTTGGTGGGGTCTTACCTCTAAGGCTCCTTCGCCTCTGAAATTCTGATCCCATGTTAGAATGATTCCCAGCAGAAGAACCGACATCATTTTAGTAAAACAGTGAAGAACATGATCTTTGGAATCAGACTACTTTGAGTCCATTTCTGGTATTTTTAGCTACATGAGTTCATCATAAATGTTATTTGACTCTCTGAGCTGGTTTCCTTATCTGCACATCAGTAATGTTAAATACTTAACTCATATGGTTGTTGGGGATTAAATGAGATAATGTCTATAAAGTACTTTTACTTGGATTGGACGTAAGACACAATAAATATTAGACATCAGCACGATCATCGCCATCAGCACCATCATCCTATTACTGCCTAGAGATTGGTTAAGAGGAGTGTGGAGAAAGTCCTAGACCTGGTACAGTAGACCTCAGTGCCACTCCCTTCTCTATGTGGAATAGATGGATAGAGCCTGTCCCAGTCATTTCTGGGTCTCAGGTAGATGCACAGAAATAGGTCTCTATTGTTGCATAGAAATGTGTTCACAGACACTCACATACTTTAGTATCTTTTGGAATATTAGCCTATTTGGTCAGCTAGCTAATTACGGCAACAGCACATGATGAAGTCACGAAATGATTTTATTAATAACACTCGTGACTTACTGTTTTTTGATATTGTCTTTTTAGGATTCAGGCTAAAATCCCAGGCGCTAAAAGGCATGCTGAGTAAACCGATATCCCACCAGGGACTGGACACAAACCAGAATGTCTGGAGTGGTAACAACTCTGTTCTTACATGTTACTGCAAATTGATTGTTTCTCCCCCCAGTACCATAATCTTAGAGACAAACTTTAAAACAGCTGTTTTTAGGCTGTTCCTGTACTCTTAGGATATTTGAGTCACTTGTGTCAAGCACTAAAGTATAGAGAAAAGTGTATTAGATGTGGTTTTAATTTTGTGTCGCTAAAAAAAAAAAAAAAAAAAAGTGCATGATGGTGAGAGCCCAGCTTATTTTGTCTTCTTCGGTGTTCTCCTCCTTCTCTCTGCAATGCTTCTGTAGCTTCTGACGTTCCCCGTGGCTAGGCCCTTCCTGCCGAGTGCACTGATGCAGTAGTGGAAATCGCTTATATGTCCTTGGGTTGCTGGTTGGATTAATCTTTAATAACAATATATAGAATTGTAGACTGATGTTTTAGTGTTTTTCCAACACACAACATAAAAATAAAAACAGTCGACCGTACTTCTGGTAATCAGTTTTGTATAACTTAAAATAATTAAATAAATGAATAACCCCTCCTCCCTGCCCTCCCCCCCAAAAAAACATGCAGTACTTTTGTTGTGTGGGACTGACAGGCTGATTTACATGTATGGTAAAAAAAAGTACCAGCATGTTAACTTTATTACGATTTGTATTACTTTCTCTGTAGTTCCTAATGGACCTAATTATGGACTCTGGATATTTGCACTTATGTACTTGATACTGAATGCATAAATAAATGTTACTAAATGTAAAACCTTCTCCCTCTCTTCTTGTGGTCTTACCAGAAAATGCAAAAGTTCTAAGAGCTAGAATCTTCTGAGGACAGGCTGGGAAGCCTGAGACCAAGAGCTCACTTTATTCCTGTCTTCAGGACTGCATGGTCCAACTTCAACTTAGTATATGGCTCCTTTGGGGTCTTTATAGAAGTCACTACAGAGTAGTAAAACTGGAAAATACTCTTCATGTTGTACTGTGTGGGATTGATGTAGATATCTTAAGTAGTTTTATATATATATATATATATATATATATATATATATATATATATGTCCTTCTATAGACTTCTTATAATAATATGCAATAATTATATTTGCTAGGAAGCCACTCTTTTGGTAACTATTTCTTGAGGACCTACTGGGTGCCAAGCACAGAGAAGGGGGCTGTGAGTAAGAGAGATGACAGTTCCTGCCATCATCAAGACAAATCTTCTAAGGATTGCTTGCTGCTTTTCATAAAAATCCAATTGCGTATTTTATTTCACTGTTAAGATCAAAAGTCAAAGATGATGAGGAAGAAGTGGATGAAAATAGTAGCAGTGGGAAAAATAAAAGTAGTAGGAGAAAAAAGGAACAGTAACTTACAAAACGCTGCCTTTGACCAGTTTTACGCTTGGGCTCCATAAGCACTTATGGAGGTACCCTTGTGTACAAAGTAGTGTGACAACCATAAGGGCAACTGGACATTGTGCCAACGGCCAGTATGGCGGGAGATGGGAGTTGGCTATGTGAAAACTAAATAAACTAACTAAATAAAAGGCAGCAGGAAATACGAGCTGGCTTACCAGACTAGAGCAACAGAGAAGGATTCTCAGAGGAGGTGAACTTCGCGGCTGGGTTTTCCAGATGGAGAAGGTGGTTCATCCCAGTACGAAGAGAGAACATCACCTAAGATGCTAAGTCACAGAAATACATGGCATCCACTGAGAATGGTGAGTGACAAGTTGAAATGGGCTGTAAGGTGCTTGGGCTGAAGATGTGGTGCCAGGTGAAGCTGAAAGGCTGGGTTGAGACCACTAGGAAGAAACGTGAATGCTAAGGAGTTTGAGTGCCAAGCACCCACTGTGCCCAGAGGAGCCTCTAGGAGATGATGTGGAGGGAGATGGGATCGGAGTTGGTGATGGACTAGATGCGGGGTTTCAACACCAAGGCTGACCTTGGCCCTCCTCAAATTTCACGCCCTTGGCAGCTCGTGTGCCTCGCCTTAGCCCAGCTCTGTCTGAGACTGGCTGTTCAGGAGAACCCAATACCATTTTTCAGGGTAGAAATCCCAGAAGACCTGGTATGGGGGAGGAAGATATTAAACTGGGTTTGGTGCCTGCCATTCTTTATGGTTAGTAGGTACAGAAGAGGATCTTTTTTCTCTATGTGTGCTTTCCAGTCTCCAACCCTTTGAGATGAAGTTTCCTCCAAAAGCTTTACTGTGTAGAATTAACCTCCCCCCCACATCTGCATTCGCAGCATCTTCCTCCCTCCTGTTAGCCCAGAATTCCTTTCCTAAGCAGCCACGCATCAGGAGCATCTAAGGAGAAATTTCCATTTGCTGGCAGTGGTGGAGAACGTTTCCCGAGGAAACCCCTGTCTTTACAAAATGATAGGTATGGACATAGAATTTTACCAAAGGGAGCATGGGGCACATAATATCAGTCAACATGATATTCTGGGCGATGGATAGAATGTGAGGACTCTATGAACAGGTAAGAAGAGGACCAAGAACAGGATCTCCCAGGGACCCAGAGTGAGTGAGGTCATCCTGAAAGCTGTGCACAGTACAAAAATTGTACGGCCTATGGATGAGCCAAACAAACACAGGGTAGGGAGACACAGAAGCTGTGGTATGCCTTATGGCTCATTTCAGGAGTAAAGGTCCTCTTTCCCCACCTGTGTTAGTTTTCTGGGGTTGCCCTAACAAAATGCCAAAAACTGGATGACTTAAAGCAATAGAACTTTACTCCCTCACAGTTCTGGGGGCTAGAAGTCTGAAGTGAAGGTGTTGGCAAGGCCATGTTCTCTCTGATAGCTCTAGGGGAGAGTCCTTCCTTACCTCTGCCAGCATTGCATGGTGCTCTTTGGCTTGTGGATACATCACTCCAGGCACATGGCCATCTCCTCCCTGTGTGTCTTCCCATGGTCTTCTCTCTGTATCCAGATTTCCTCTTTTCAGAAGGATAGCAATCATGGTGGATCAGGGTACACCTTTGTGACCTCACTTGAATTTGATTGTCTCTGTAAAAGACCCTATTTCCAAATAAGGTCGTATTCTGAGGTACTGGGTTAGGGACTTCAAGGTCTCTTTTTGGCAGGACACAATTCAACCCATCACACCACCCCAGGCCTCACAATGGCCCTTATGCCATTTTGAAGACTTTGCCTCCTGTGTAGATCCCAGACCTATTTCTCCCCTTGTTCCCCACTAGGGAAGTACTGCTGAAAAGAAGTGAACTGGCTCCTTTCTTACTCAAAGGTACTTGAGTGTGGCCGAATGCTGGACCTCACTTCACTACTACAGGGTTCTAGTAATCACCGCACTGTCCTTGAAGAGAGCTCCCAGCACCCAAACTTTAGCGCTCTCGTTAGAGTACGGAGAAGAGGTAGGGGACATGAAAGAGCCACCACTGGTGTTTTGGTGTTAGCCATTGTAGTAGTGGTTTAGTGCTCTGCTGATCCAGGCAAAAGGGCCATTTGCCTTCAGATTCCAACCTGCTTCTCTACTGCTTTATACTGGGCACCATATTTAAGCTCCTCAAAATGATTTTTTTTCTTTTTGATACATTCAACATTACAGAGTTAGTTCACTTTTTCTTTGATGAATAAATTGAAATGAATTCTTTTGTATCCTAGGCCACAGTTTCCTTCTAAAGGGATTCTACTGGAATGAGCTCCTTTTGCCTTTTAAAGCGGGGGGGGGGGGGAGGGTTCAAGTAGAAACGAAAGGACACTAAACAGCAACACAAGAGACTCAAGTATGAAACTGGTTGCTAAAGTAGATTTTAGGTCAAAAACTGTATTTAGAGACAAAGAAGGTCATTATATAATGATGAAAGGGTCAGTTTAACAGGGACATGTAACAGTTGTAAAAATATATGCATCTAATATCAGAACATCTAAATACGTAAGACAAATATTGACAGATCTGAAAGTATACATTGACAATAAACAATAATAGTAGGAGACTTCAACACCCTACATTCAATAATGGTCAGAACACCCAGACAGAAAGATTGAAAGAAACAAGGGACTTGAACAACACTAGAGACCAAATAGACCCAACAGACATATACAGAACTTTTCACCCAACAGCAGAAGAATACACAATCTTCTGAAGTGCACATGGAACATTCTCCATGATGGGTCACATGTTAGGTGACAAAACAAGTCTTTTTTTTTCCAGTTTCAATGGATACTTTTATTATTTATTGAATAGATCACCACTTTGTCTCCCTACCTACCCACAGTTAGAATTTCATCTTATTTCCATGCTGAGCAGTGAAACAACGACAAAGCTAATCAGAATAAGCTACTTCAAAAAGGGAAGCTAACACAGCTCATTTTCTTTTAACAGGCAAAATATAAATATATGCAATCTAGAATGCACAACGGTTTAGTCACTAAGAAATTCAGATGGTATCTTGGTGCGGTAAAGAAGAGCTGAGATGCCGTGCAACTGTTTTAAGGGTTCCTGGCATTACATCTCTTAGCCACTAGCTGAATCTTGACATGGGGGAAGGTTTTAGCTAATGCCAAGCAGAGATGCAACAGGTGCTAAGTTGACTTAGGGGCTGTGCACAGGAACCAAAAGGCAGGAAAGTACTAAACACTGCTGAGAGCATCCACCCCAGGAAGGATTTTACCTTCCAGGAGCTCTAAACTGGCACCACCCCCGGGGCTCACATGGCTGACTTTATCCTCTGTGTTCCATTTGGCACAGCAAGTGGCAGTGTCTCCACCACCTATGATGGTGATGCAGCCCCTGGAAGTGGCTTTCACCACCACATCCATGAGGGCTTTGGTTCCTTGGGCAAAAGCTTCCCATTCAAATATGCCCACAGGGCCATTCCACAGAATCTGCTTAGCCCGAGCGACTGCCTCAGCATACTTCTTGCTGCTCTCAGGACCACAATCCAAGCCCATCTAGCCAGCAGTTATGCCAGAGGCCACAGTGCCTTGCCCTGTCTTGGCATTCTCATCAAACTTTTCAGCAGTGACAACAAAGTCAACAGGCAAGGTAATTTCCACACCATTCTTCTCAGCTTTGGACATCAGATCTTTGACGATCTTGGCTTCCTCTTCATCAGAGAAGTGCCAATCTCCATGTTGTTGAGCACCTTAAGGAAGAAGGTAAAAGCCATTCCACCACCAATAATCATCTCATTGACTTTGTCCAGCTTATTATTGATCAGCTGGATCTTGTCTACAACTTTAGGTCCGCCCAGGATGGCCAGGAAGGGTCGCTCTGGGCTCTCCAAGGCCTTGGCAAAGTAGTTAAGCTCCTTCTTCATCAAGAAAAGCTCCAACCTTCTGTGGCAGATTGACTCCCACCATGGAGCTGTGGGCTCGGTGAGCAGTGCCGAAAGCATCATTGACATAGACATCTCCTAGCTTGGAAAGTGAAGCTTGGAAGGCTTCTATTTTGGCTGGCTCAGCTTTAACCTTATTCCCAGAAGCGTCTTTTCCCTTCCCCTCTTCCTCCACATGAAAGTACAGGCTCTCCAACAGGATGACAGACCCAGCAGGTGGGTCAGCACAAGCTTTCTCCACTTCTGGGCCCACACAGTCCTTTAAGAATAGAACATCCTTGCCAAGCAGAGATTTGAGTTCTACAGCAACTGGCTCCAAGCAACTGGCTTGTCAGGCGTGGGGGCACCATCAGGCGGGCCCAGATGGCTCATAAGAACAACTGACTTAGCTCCATTGTCCAAGCAGAATTTGATGCCTGGGATGGCAGCCTTGATTCTCTGGTTGTTTGTTATCTGGTTGTTCTTCATTGGAACGTTGAAGTCCGCTCTCATGATGACCCACTTCGCCTTCACGTTCAGCTTGTCCAGAGTCAGCTTATTAGAAAGCGACATGTTGGCAATTCAATGGCAGCAAGGCTGAAGGCTTAAACAGCGGAGAAGAAAGCGGCCAACGTGCGCTCCAATCGCACGCAGAATCACTGACAAAACAAGTCTTAACAAATTTAAGAAGATAAAATTATACCATGTATCATTTCTGACCACAATGGAATGAAACTAGAAATCATTAAAAGCAACAAAATGGGAAAACTCACATAATATGTGGAAATTAAACAATACAATCTTGAACAATCACTGGGTCAAAAAGGAAATCAAAAGGGAATTTAAAGGGCACTGGGTGGCTCAGTCAGTTAAGCATCCGACTTCAGCTCAGGTCATGATCTCACGGTTTGTGGGTTTGAGCCCCGCATCGTGGGAATCTATCCCTCTATAATCTCTTGATGGCAAATTGATACCGTCTTCCTTTTTGTTTAATGGAATGTAGCCCGTGGCTTTTTGTTTCCCCTCAGTGGGAGGGAACACCCAGATGCTGGCTACCACAAAATATATTCCTAACAGAATAGATGGAGATTTCTTCAGGGACTCTATTATGTTCTGTTAGGTTATCTGCGTGAATCCATGTGGGTGCCTAGTTTATGGCAGAGTCTTTAATCTCCCTACCTACATTGGGAAGAACAGTGCTAAACCAAGAGCCTTTCCTCCTGGGCTTCTAGGGTTTCTTACTAGGTAAAGTACATTTAACTTTTTTCATTTTTACAAACATTTACCTTAGTTTTATTTGCGTTCTTTAAATTCCAAGTTGGGTATTATATTAAATGTTTTGAGCCAATTGACTAATATATATGTAATTTAGCTATCTGATTTATTAGTTAATAGATCATTTTAAAACAATTATTTTAAGGCTATTAAATGACACCTTTTAGCAATGATATAGCATCATTGAGTCAGACACTATGCTGGGCTCTTTACAAACATCGTTTCTAATCCTCAGAATTTGAAAATCCTACATGATTAATATTTTTATATGTATTGTCCAAATGAGTAAACTGTAACTAAAGATGTTTAAATAACTGACACAAGTTTACACAACTACCAAGTGATAAAGCAAGGACTTGGAACCCTGTTTGTCTGGGCTCTTACCATTGAGTGACACGGTCTTTCCTGTGTTTCTCTGCCCCTCTCCCTACAGTCTCTAGCTCAGAAGCAGTGCTGACTCAGCAAGACTATTTGGTTGCTAGTAAAGAAAATCACTAAAGTATATGAACCATAAATGGGCATTTATTGGAAGAACATACAAATTCCAAAGGCTTAACTGCAGAGGATGGAGTATTTTCCCAAACACACAATTTTGGTGCTTTGACCTTTGTGATTAAAGAAGAAGGTACTTATTCAGGCATTACCTAACAACCCTGCCATCAACAGGAGCAAAAAAGAAAGTGCACAAACCTTAAAGAGCTCTATACCATGACTTAATTTTACACACACATTCATCCTAAACCGTAACACGCATCCACATTGCAACAGAAAAAGAAATCGTAATAGCTCAAGCCGCTGTGACCATTCATTTTTCAACTTCAGAAGCTCATTCATCTGGCAAAACTGAGAAATCCGAAATCTCATTCACTGTGAAATCATGGTTAAGTAAGAGTTACCATTTTTTCTTTAAATGTTTATTTATTTTTGAGAGAGAGACAGAGCTCAAGTGGGGAGGGTTAGAGAGACACAGAATCCGAAGCAGGCTCCAGGCTCTGAGCTGTCAGCACAGAGCCTGACGTGGGGCTCGAACTCACAAACCGTGAGATCATGACCTGAACTGAAGTCGGAAGCTTAACCAACTGAGCCATGCAGGCGCCTCAAGTTACCATTTTTAAATAAAAATTGAATAATAATTCAGGTATAATAAAATTAACTTGGAACCAATCTTAGAACCAATTGACTTAGAATCTGGTGATTCAAAATGTCCTTCAGGGTCTTGCAAGAGCAATGATCATTAATATCTTCATGAATGTCAGTTCTTGCCATACTGACTATAAAAGTGCTATGAGACCCTGAAGAAGTTGCCTTTTTCCTCTAGTATTTTTTTCTAATAAATGCTGAACTGCGGAAGATTTTGAATTATATATACATATTTTTTTAATTGTTAACGTTTATTAATTTATGAGAGACAGAGAGCACAAGCAGAGTAGGGGCAGAGAGAGAGGGAAACACAGAATTGAAGCAGGCTCCAGGCTCTGAGCTGTCAGCACAGAGCCCGACGCGGGACTTGAACTCACAAACTGTGAGATCATGACCTGAGCCGAAGTCGGACGCCCAACCGACTGAGCCACCCAGATGCCCCTGAATTATATATTTTTAAAAATTCTGAATGCATGGCTCTTTTCCTATTATCCATTTCAGTAATATCTTAAGCATCTGTTATGTGCGAATTGCTATGCTGGGTGCTACAAGAGATTCAAAGAGTTGTAAAACACAGTCCTCTCTTTTAAAGAGTTCTTAGTATAGAGATAATAGCAACAACTAAATTTATGGAGTGGCTCATTTTGTTCCAGGCATTGTTTTAAACACTTTATATTAATTTGCTTAATTCTCGTGAGTACGTTACAATGAAGGCCCCATTTTACAGATGAGAAAATTAAGGCAGAAAGGTTACCAAGCTATTTAGTAATAAGATACTACACAGAAAACTGTAAGACCACTCAGTCTAGGATAATTGCCATCCATGAAAAGTTTGAACAAAGTGCTTTGGAGGCTCTGAGATTATTGGGATCAAGGAAGAATTTATGAATGAGACAGCTCTGAGATGGGCTGGCATCTCAGTAGGCAGAGAAACCACCTGCAATGCAGACTTTGATCTTGAACAGGTTGACTTCGACATGCTGCAGCACAGCCGGATGAAGATGTTTAGTTTACAAGACCAGTAGTTTCGGGAGAGGTTGGGCAAGAGATACACCCTGAGAGTTATTTGTGTAGATTCATTTCCGTAGAGGGAGGAGTTTAGAGAGCATGAAGAGAAGACCAAGGATGGAGCCCAGGCAGATCACCCCCTTGTAACAAACAGGAGGAAGAAGACGAGAAGCCAGAGAGAGGGGAAGTGAAGGGGGAATAGTCAGAACCAATGAGGAATGAATTTCTAGAGAAGGTCTGGGGAAAGTGGGTAATGATGTTGAATCCTTCAGGAAAGAAGATGGGTGGGAATGGGGCTTGAGGAAAGGCTGTTAGAAGATGAGGAGGCAATTCAGAATTCATGGTGAAGGGATGCACGACTGCCGAGATGTAGACCACACTTAAGAAGTTTGGTAATGACGGGAAACAGAGAGGGAGGGTGGCAGAAGGGTTTAGTAAGATGCCTGGGCAAGAGTTCTGACTAACACATGAGGTGAGGGGGAGCTGATTGAGAAAGGTCCTTGAGGGGGTGGGAAGGAATGGGATTGAAAGCTGGAATGACTTACTTATATTTTTATTTTCCAAATGAATCTGGAAAATCTCAACTGCAGCCATATATGGAAAGAACAGTCAGCCAGTGTTATCTGACATTTTCTAAATTTGCTAAAGACAAAAAAAGAGAGAGAGGACAGATTTTTAAATCAAATGGAGAGCTTACCTACTCCAGTGATCTTTACTGAATCATCTTCAGATGAATCATCATATCTAAAACACTTTTTAAAAATAATTACATTGGGGCATCTGGGTGGCTCAGTCAGTTAAGCGACCGACTTTGGCTCAGGTCATGATTTCACGATCTGTGAGTTCAAGGCCCGTGTCCGGCTCTGTGCTGACAGCTCAGAGCCTGAGTCTGCTTGGGATTCTGTGTCTCCCTCACTCTGCCCCTCCCCAGCTTGTGCTCTCTCTCTGTCAAAAATAAATAAACATTAAAAAATTTTTTATAAAAATTAAATAGATTAAAATAAGGAAAATAAGAATACTGCTACTTAAAGATCTTGAGTGTTGGAAATATCTAGAAAAAATGCTAAGTGCTACCTTCATTGCTATATTCATACCATCATTTCTGCCTTTCTAAGATTTTTTTAATGTTTACTTATTTTTAAGACAGAGAGAGTGGGGGAGGAGCAGAGACAGAGGGAGAGAGAATCTGAAGCAGGCTTCACACTGTCAGCAAAGAGCCTGACATGGGGCTTGAACCCACAAACCGTGAGATCATGACCTGAGCTGAAATCAAGAGTTAGTCGTTTAAGGGACTGAGACACCCAGGTGCCCCAATCATTGCTAACTTTCTAAATAAGGATGCCACCTGAAACATCAGGGACTTCAGAGAAGAATGACATTCTTGCTAAATATGGCATTGTTGTTTCAGGCCCAATTTAATTTCTAATTACTCTTCAGATGCTCACTTGAAAATATCACAATGCCTGTAATTAATAATGACATTCTGTATACCATAAAATGTTACCTTAGGCAAAAATAAACAACTACCAAGCAGCTGCCAGCAGGGAGCAGCTTAATCTGTTCTCCATCAACATTCTCACAGCAGCAGGGCCGGAAGCATAAAATCCAAACTCCTGAGCTTAGAATTCGAGGCCCTTTACGGTGAAATCACCACCCAAATTTCTGGTGGGCTCCTGCTTCTCCTCTCCATGCGCCCCATGCTCACTGGCCACACTCCGTGACTCTGCTGACGTCCCCACCCCAGCCCCAGCTCCCTGCCCTGGTTGGGGAGTCACAGAACAGCTCTGGTAGAGCTGAATGTGTCTCAGACTTGGAGTCAGAAGGATTGTTCTGTCATTGTCCCAAGGTTATCCCCAAGATGATTGACTCTCATCTTGGTGTCATTTTCTGAAAAATAAGATAATCATAATAATTGCCCTGGAGAATGATGATAAAGAACTACATAACTCATGGCAGCAGTTATAAAATGCACATGTTGTAAAAGCACAACATGCTTTGGAGGTGTGATACCACACTATACCATACAGGAATTACACTTGGTTGTGAACTGTACTTCAGAAGCTACCCTTTTCCCCTAACTTCTGGGCCATTTTCTTGAGAACAGAGGACAGATCTTATCCATGTGTTTAGTCAAAGCACTGATTAGAGTGTTAGGATGTGACAAAGCCCAATTGACCTGGATTCATCAGAGAAAGTAAACTTCTAGGCATAACAAAAAGAAAGGAGGATCTTGGGAGATTGACAGCTGACATCTCCAGATTCCCACCTCTACTCTCTCACCTTCCTCTTCTTCTTTCACTGTACCCTTTTTGTGTTCTCTCTCTCCGAACCCTGATTTTCCTTCGCTAAGAGAGTAACAAGAGAAATCCGGCTCCTTCTCATGGCTCAGGTGTCCGTTCCTCAGAGAGGCCTTCCCCGATGCCACCTATAGGCCTCTGTTGTATGTGCCCAGTGCTCGCACAATGTTCAGCACACAGCAAGCACCCAATCAACACGTGAACCAATAAGTCAGATGTCGGCTCATGTGCAACCATGGCTTTCTCTGGTGCCTGGCAGGCTCTTTCCCTTTGTGCCAATGTTTGCCCTCAAAACTCTCCCTAACTGAGCACGCCAGGCAGTCCCTGCCATCCAATAGACAGGACATGGAAACAAAACCGACTTCCCACCTCTGGGACAGCAACTTTTGATTTAATTACAACAATTTTCACTAATGTTTGAATGACCGAGAGGTTTAAGGAAGGTGAGGGGGACAGGAAGGACATTAGAATTAGTGTCCTTTAGTGAAATTAGTATTTCAGAAGAAATGTTTTGTTTTTAAAAAAATTTTTTTTAATGTTTATCTTATTTATTTTTGAGAGACAGAGACAGCGTGAGCAGGAGAGGGCAGAGAGAGAGAGGGAGACCCAGAATATGAAGCAGGCTCCAGGCTCCGAGCTGTCAGCACAGAGCCTGATGTGGGGCTCGAACTCACGAGCCGTGAGATCGTGACCTGAGCCGAAGTCGGACACTCAACCGACTGAGCCACCCAGGCACCCCCAGAAGAAATGTTTTTTATTTTCCATTTAGCGGAAGGAAAAGATAGGAAATAGCATGGGGTCTGTGGTGAGGACATCATTATTCTGCTTAAGCTTCAGAATCCCAGTGTGTAAAATCCCATTTTTCAAATGAAGAATGGAGACTAAGAGGTTAAACTACCCAAGCCAATCTAAAATCACTAGCAAATGATGCCATCACTATTTGATCCAAATCTGTCTAGCCCTAAGAAATTGCCGATGATGGATGAAAACAAGTAGTCAAGAGACAAAGTCGAAAAGAACTCTTCTTTAAAAAAAAACTATTTGTTAGAGAGAGAGTGAATGCAAGTGCAAGTGGGGGAGGAGCAGAGAGAGAGAGGGAGAGAGAGAATCCCAAGCATCTCTGATGTTAGCACACAGCCAAAGGTGAGGCTTGACCCAATGAACCACAAGATCATGACCTGAGCCAAAATCAGGAGTTGGATATTTAACCAACTAAGCCACCCAGGTGCCCCTGAAAAGGAGAACTCTTAATCACGTGCTGCTCCAAACACCAACATAGTCTATCCTTCTTCGGTAATGCCTTGTTTTCCTGGTTTGGCATAACTCCCATCAGGGGGCACTAATCCATCTGTTTCCTTCTCTAACAATCAGGCATTAACTAGGGGACTTGCTCTTCCTACCATTTTGCCCCAAATGACTGTGTGATGGAGTCACTGAAGCTGAGAATTATAGCCTAACTTTGAGATAAGCACTTTAGAAGCTGCGAGAAGTCCAAGGGGTAGGGAATCTTTGTTTAATGTATAACCATCTTGCTTACCTAGGCATAAAATCAATGTGAAAGCTTAAATGGGAGAGATCCTACCAATATAGGGGAGAACCAAGACAGGCTTTCTTTTTTTATTTTTTTTTAACGTTTACTTATTTTTGAAAGAAAGAGACAGCAAGTAGAGGAAGGGCAGAGAGAGAGGGAGACACAGAATCTGAAGCAGGCTCCAGGCTCTGAGCTGTCAGCACAGAGCCTGACATGGGGCTTGAACTCACGAACCGTGAGATCATGACCTGAGCCAAAGTCGGACACTTAATCTACTGAGCCACCCAGGTGCCCCCAAGACATCCTTTCTATTCAATCCTAGAAGCTTCACTGATTCCCTTGCAACCCCTAGGAAAGGCCCACCCAACCAACTGGTTTGGGCCTGATGTTGCAGATGATAAATATTAGTCTGGAGAACCCATGTATGGGTGACATTCCATTGGTAATCCTCTAGCTATTTGGAAGCCTCTTCTCTTGCCAACTCCACAGAAGCTGGAAATCCAGACACTCACGGTTGTAAACGTCCCTTTTGTGGGTGACCTTGTGACCCAGCTCTGGCTACTGAGACATAAGTGTGTTGGAAGGAAGCTGGGAAGATTTCCTTCCCTGGTGAAAGAGAAGAGGGGCTTCTACATGTGGCCCCTTTCCACTTCTTCCTGATTTGTACAAGGGCATGATGTCTGGGGTTACAATAGCCATCTGTGACCATGAAGCAACAAGCCTGACAATGAAAGACAACATGCTAACGATGGCAAACTGATAAAGAGATCCTATTGACCAACCACTGATGGGGAGGCAAGGCCATGTGCCAGATATTAGGCCCTGCATTTGGCACTGGTAACATTAAGAGTGAGGACGACAGAGACTCAGTTTGCTAGAAGTCTCACTTCTCAAGGATTTGAGCATGGTCGAGTACTGAACCATCATGGATCTTGATACACTAAACATACAACCCTTTCCAGATGTGAGATGTTGCATGCAAGCCCTACAACATGCAACCACTTTCCAAATGTGAGATGCTTGAGACATCTATCAAGAATGGTATGTGGGCCAGGTCTAACCCAGGGTCTAGAAACACAATTAAGAATTTGAGGTATCATCCTGAAGAGCATGTAAACATCGGATACTGCAGAAACTGCAATGAGCCTAAATACAGGGGGATATATATTCCTATGCAACTGAGGGGTCAAACTCCAGGCAGCAGTTGGGTTTTCTTGGCCCTGTTAGCAGTGAAAGGTAAACAGAAACAACTTGTTAGCCATAAATAAAAATCAATTTCAGCATAGGACTGGGGAATTCTAATATGTGGTCCTGGCTACCGAGCAAAAGTCTGCCTTAAAAATATTAACTGGATTAGTATTTCCCTGATGATGAGTGATGGGGAGCATCTTTTCATGTGTCTGTTAGCCACAATGAGATACCACCTGACACCTGTCAGAATGGCTAAAATTAACAACACAGGAAACAACAGATGTTGGTGAGGGTGCAGAGAAAGGGCAACTGTCTTACACTGTTGTTGGGAAGGCAAACTGGTGCAGCCACTCTGGAGAACAGTATGGAGGTTCCTCAAAAAGTTAAAAATAGAACTACCCTACAACCCAGCAACTGCACTACCAGGTATTAATCCAAAGGATACAAAAATACAGATTAAAAGGGGCACATGCACTCCATTGTTTATAGAAGCATTATCAACAACAGCCAAACTATGGAAAGAACCCAAATGTCCATCAACCGATAAATGGATAAAGATGTGGTTTATATATACAATGGAATACTACTCGGTGATAAAAAAGAATGAAATCTTGCCATTTGCAATAGCATGGATGGAAGTAGAATGTATTATGCTGAGTGAGCTAAGTCAGTCAGAGAAAGACAAATATCATATGATCTCAGTCATACGTGGAATTTAAGAAACAAAACAAATGAACGTGGGGAAGGGAAAAAAGAGAGAGGGAAGAAAACCATAAGAGATTCTTAATAATAGAGAACAAACACAAACTGATGGTTGATGGAGGGATGTGAGTGGGGATGAGCTAAATGGGTGATGGGTATGAAGGAGGCCACTTGTTATGATGAGCACCGGGTATTAAATGTAAGTGATGAATCACTAAATTCTGCTCCTGAAACCAGGATTAGACTATATGTTAACTAACTAGAATATAAATAAAAATTTGAAAAAAAAAAAATAACTGGAACAGGGGCACCTGACTAGCTCAACTGGAAGAGCATGCAACTCTTGATCTCTGGGTCATGAGTTTGAGCCCAATACTGGGTATAGAAATTACTAAAAAAATAAATAAATAAACTTAAAAAATATTAAGTGAAACATAAATCTATCTGTATTACTGAAGTAAAAAACATGCATAAGAGAAGTGAGATGTGGCTTTTGACTCAGTGAACAGCATCTATAGCTACTGAAGGATCAGAAAATTTTTTTAGACAATTATATTAAGCATATGTTTTCTTTATGTTTTTATTTTAAAAAGCTTTACTTTTTTTCTAACTACAAAGGTATACATGCTTACGGAAAAATATTTAAATACAGAAATACTGTGAAGAAAAAAGTTCACATTACCCACTGGATTAGTTTCCTATGGCTGCTGTAACAAATTGCCACAAACTTAATGGCTTAATACAACACAGATTTATTATCTTACACTTCTGGACTTTAGAAGTCTCACTGGGCTAAAAATCAAGGGGTCTGCGGGGCTATGTTTCTTCTGGAAATTTAAAGGGAGAATCTCTTTCCTTTCCTTTTCCACTTTCTAGAGGCCACCTGCATTCCTTGGCTCATGGCCCTTCATCCTCCTTAAAGGCAGCAAGGCAGTGTCTTTAAATCTCTAACTCTGATACTGATTCTCCTGTCTCCCTCCTTCCATTTCTAGGGACTCTTGTGGTTACACTGGGCCCATCTGGATAATCTAGAATACTTTCCCTATCTCAAGGTCTACTGATTATAACCCCTAATTCCATCTGCAGCTTTAATTACCCCTTACCATGTAACATAACAGAGTCAGAAGTTCCAGGGATAAGGACATTTTGGGGAGTCATTATTTTACCTACCACACACACCCATGATTTTACTAACCAGGAATAACTACAGTGAACGTTTTACTGAATAATTCTTTCCAGACCATGTCCCATGCATATGCATATAGAGATATATACCTGTATGCATTGTATTCGTTTATATGGATATATAAAAATTGAATATTACACCTCTCTTTTGCTACTTGCTTTTTCCACTTAACCTCATGGGAACTGTGTGTGTGTGTGTGTGTGTGGGTGTAAATTTCCACCCATTATTTTTAATAGCTACCACATTATTATTTTACCATTAGTGTTTTTTGAGTATATACCATGTGTTGAACACAGCATTAAATGCTGACATAATTTAATCCTTACAACAATCCCGTGGACTAAGAACTATTATAACCACCACCATCCCTTCAGAACCAGGACCCTGGAGGGCATCCATAGACAGATTAACTTGCTCAAGAGACACTCATCTGGTTAGTGGTAGTTCTCACTTTACCTCATAACATGCTCTGAACTACAGGGTGGCCTGCCTCTCGCAGGATATGCCACACAGCTGTCCCTTGGATTTTTTTTTTTTTTAATTTTTTTTTGAACGTTTATTTATTTTTGGGACAGAGAGAGACAGAGCATGAACGGGGGAGGGGCAGAGAGAGGGAGACACAGAATCTGAAACAGGCTCCAGGCTCCGAGCTGTCAGCACAGAGCCCGACGCGGGGCTCGAACTCACGGACCGCGAGATCGTGACCTGGCTGAAGTCGGACGCTTAACCGACTGCGCCACCCAGGCGCCCCCCCTTGGATTATTTAAAACCAGTGTCCCAGGGCACCTGGGTGGCTCAGTTCGTTAAGTGTCTGACTTCAGCTCAGATTATGATCTCATGGCTCCTGAGTTCGAGCCCCACATCAGGCTCACTGCTGTCAGCACAGAGCCCACTTGGATCCTCTGTTCTCTCTCTCTCTGCACCTCCCCTGCTCATGCTCTTTCTCTCTCTCTCAAAAATAAATAAACGCTTGAAAAAAATTATAAATAAAAAATAAAACCAATGTCCTACCATAAACCATTTTGGCTCTTTGTAATATTTTACTATTTAAAATAGAACTGAAATAAACAAGATCATGCTAGTGTCCGTGGATACCCCTGTAATGATTTTTTAAGAAACAGTTCTTAGAAGTATTGCTATATGCTAAGTCTTCTTATGTGTATTTCCAAATTGTCTGGAGGACAAGGTATAGTATACTATTCACACTCCTAGTGTCAACATTTTGAATTATTTTTCTTTTTAATCTTAACAATATGGTGAGGAAAATGGGTGCATTAATTTTTTTTGACTGCTAATTTCTTTAAATGTTCCTTCAATATGGGATTTTTTTTTTTCTTTTATGAAGTGCTTGTTCATGTTGTTTGCCTAGATTTCTATTTGGGGATTAATAAAGTTCCTTTTGAAAAGGATGGTTTGGATTTTGTAAAGGTCATCCCACATGAAAGGAACTATGAGTCAAAGTAGAAGCTGGAAATACCTCAGAAAGCATGTTCAGGACAAAGAATAGGAACAAGAAGGAAATAGACACAAAATCTAAAAAAAAAAAAAAAAATCCAGTAAGGGTGGAAGGGGGCACTGAGTGCCCCCTTAGGGATTGTCCTCATTCATAGACAATGAGAGCAATGTGGTCCAAATGAGGTAGTAGAAAGAACATTCTGGTAACAGCATAAAGGTTGGCATGGGATGGTCCAGTCTATGTAGCTCAAGGAAAGAGGAATTTAGGGTGCCTGGGTGGCTCCGTCATTGAGCATCTGACTTTGGTCAGGTCATGATCTCACAGTTGGTGAGTTCAAGTCCCACATCAGGCGAGCTTGTCCCCCGTTTAGGGTGAGCACAAGCCCTGCTCCGGGTAAAGTATGACCCCTGGGTGAGTCCCACTTCTCTCTCTCTCTCTGCCCCTCGCTCACTTGCACCCTCTCTCTCTCTAAAAAAAAAGGAAAGAAAGAAAGAAAGAAAGACCGAACAAAAGAAAGAAAGAAAGAAAGAGCTACAGGTCTGTAGGAACCCAAGGGGACATAAAGAACCCACAGAGCTGCCACAGCCCTGCACCATGCCCACGCTGACTGCCGAGCAGTTACAGACTGCAGGAGGCAGCGGCTCCCACTCCTGCCATCTCTGCAGCCACCAAAACCGGCTGGGACTTGCACTCGACTATGGTGGTCTGAAACTGCCACTCCTGGAGAATGGCTCCCAGCCCGCTAACGTCCCACTAGTGTCCCCTGTTGGTGGACCGTAGGAAACCATCCGGCAAGAGTATTTGAGAAATGTAGTTTCCAGGTTTGGGCCCCTGCCACACAGAGGGGTGCACCGAAAAGCAGGGAGAGATCTGAATGCCAATAGACCAAGTCTAGCAGAAGAGGGGACCCAGGAGAGTGTTCACGGCCAGGATATGGCTCTCCCTGGAAGGAGGTCTGGATTCTGGAACTAGTTTTGTTATTGGTGTGCCACGTCTTCTCCAAGGCAGTATAGCATCGTGACTCAGGGCATAAGCTCAGTGTCGTCCTTTGAAAGTGGGAAATAATACCTAGCTCAGAAGATATTTTAAACGTTAAATGGGTTACTGTAAAGGACTTAGGAGGTGCCTGAACGTAGTAAGCATTTAACAAATGATGGCTGTTGTCATTGTTACTATCATTTTAATTTTGCCATCTGTAAAGTTATAAGAGGAGGATTAAAGCATCTTTGCTGATTTCTCACCAGTCAGAGGAAAGGGGAACTAACAGTGGCCCTCAGTCTGAGCCTGGCACTGGGCGGAATTTTCGAGGTGCAGAGAAAAAGAAATAATATCCCTGCCTCCAAGAGCTCATCGTGTGACAAGAAGACAGAGGGGAATCACTGATTCAACGTAAAAATGTGCTCAGTGATAGACCAGAAGATACAGGGAAGGTTCTAGAAGAGGGTTTTTGCAGCATAGTGGAGAGATTTACATAGACTCCACTTTAAATCCAAAATTATGTTCTGTCACCCTGGGCAGATCACTTAGTCACCCCTGCCTGTTTCCTCCCCTTTTACAGTGAGATCGTACTTGAACCTGCCTCACAAAGCCTTTGTGAAAATTAAGCCAGCTGCTGTCCAGAAAGCTCATGCTGTAGTACCTGACACAGAAGTGTGTTCAAAAGCGATCGTTAGTATGATTCCAGTGGCCCAAGAGAAATCCGGGACCCAGGCTAAAGAAATGCAAACTGAAGGAGGAAAGGACGGCTGAAGAGCCGCCCAGCCCTCCAGGATCGCTTAATTATTGTGGTTGAAATTTCTTTTAACTTCAGGTTCTTTTACTTGGGAGGTATCTACCCCAGGGGGCGCCCGAGGCCTTCGCGTCTCTGTTGCCCGTGGCAACCGGCAGCCCCGGCGTCGTCAGGCTTGGTAGGCAACGCGCTGGGGCAGCAAGATGGCCCTGAGCTCCTGGTCCCCAGAGCTGGGGTTCGGCGGGAAGGTGCTGCTGCAGGCGGCAGCCGTCTCCACCGGCCCCTCCCTGGAGTTATGCACCTTCCCCTCCTCCCTGGGCTCCTCGGTCGCGACCGCTGCGCTGGAGCAGCTCTTTGTTGTGGGTAAGAAGCCTGCGGGCGCAGGGAGGAAGGGAGGAGGCCTCGGAAGTGGCATCTAGCTGGCACTGGTTGGGGGGGGAGCCTCCCTCAGTGGGGACCTGCCTGCGGGAACCCCAGGAGTCCCTGGCTGAAGCAGAGCCTCCTCAGGTTCCTTGGGGGAGAGAGAGGCAGCTTGGTGGGACCCAGGGTTCAGCTCTCCTGCTCTAGTGCCACTAAAGTGACTTGGCCCAGCTCACACTAGCGACTGGTGACAAATCCTGGACAAATCCTTAACTCTCAGGCCACTGCCATTTGCCTGAGACTAGGGTGTCCACCCACATTTAGATGATGCATTTAATTTCAGGGGTGTCTGGGTGGCTTGGTGAGTTAAGGGTAGACCTTTGATCTCAGATTCCTTAGCTCAAGCCCTACCTTGGGCTCCATGTTGGGCCAAAGCCTACTTTTAAAAAAACAAAAGAAAAAAAGATTATGCATTTAATTTCAGCGTCTCCCTTCTTGCCTTTTCTTTGCAAGTTAACTTCCTCCAACATTTTGCCACGGTACCGTGGAGAATTTAACAGGCAAACAAGAAAGGGAGTGTTTAAGAAGTTCCTGTTGTGTTAGACAAGGAAAATTAGACATGAATGTTTAGTGGATGCAAACATGATACCTTGGATAGGTCCACGTTAAAATGCCTCTTCAGTTAGAAAGCTGAACCTGCAATCAAGGCACCTAAGTTTAAGGTAAGATATGGTCCAAGAAAGGGCGTTTCTTGTTTAGCTCATAAACCATTTAGGCCAAACAACAAAGCATCTCCTGTCTTTAACATCAGCTTCTCATGGGTTCAAGGTAATCATCTTGACTTTTATCATAATGTTACCATTAGTTTGGGATAGTTTCTTTTTTTCTTCTTAGATGAACTAATTTAACTTCACAATTCCTATGAGATAAGCTTGGATGAATATTATCGTGAAGAATGTTAACCACCAGAGACCTACATGAGTTACAGGTGCCCAAGGGCATTGCCAAATGATAGAGCTAGGGCCTTGAAATCTCTTTATACTCCATCTCTAGATCTGCATGTGCATTTAATCCCAGCACTTCGATGTGCAAATATTTTTCTGCGAATAATTTCTGGGCTTTAAGGAAGTTTTTTGTAGGAAAAAAAAAAAAAACTTCATGAAGCCTCAGGTGTGGGTTATCAAATACACAGCTCTCCAGCCTGTTTGCAAGTGGGAACAGCTTGTGCTCATTCATTCCATTAGAAGAAGGGGAAGGAGATAACAGGCAGTGCCTGTCTCTTCCTAACGCACACTTGTTTGCAAACCCAGTAACCGATTTTCACTTGGTTTGAGAGCTTCGTTCATTAAGAGAATCCATGCTCCCCGGAACTCGGCAGAAATTGCTGTCTACTCTCCTGAGAGTAGAGACCATTAAGGGCAAGGACTCGAGTCACACCAACTTGGGTTGAATCTAGACTCTTATCTGTGTTCTGTGACCATGAACATATGACATAAACTCGAAAGTCCGATTTCTCACCTGTGACATGGGAGTCATCCTAAGATTATAGTAATCAACTTACATAATACACGTAAAACATGAATGGTGTTCACATGAATGGTGACAGAGCCAAGGTAAGTAAAGCCTCCTCTGTTCTCCCTCCTGTTTCCTTTCATCCTTTTTCCCTTCCTTCTTTCCACTCAGTATGTATCTTGTCTCCATTGCCATTGCTAATATTTCACAAGCCTCTCTTCTCATGTGCCTCCTACTTACGGTGTATGAGGGAAAGGAGACACTTTTCATATGTCAGGGAATGAAAAGGGCTAGAAGTTCTGTGTTCGTCACACCTACCAATTTTCAAACATTTACTCTCATCCCAGGATTAAAATATTGGCACAGAAAAACATAGTGACATAAGGGACTTTTAAACAGTTAATTAAATGAGTGGGGTTTTTTTGCATAATATTATACTTACATGTATACAAATATATGTATATGAAAACATTCTCACACCTACATTATAGGCATGTTACATTTCTTCCTTTCCTAAGTATTTGTTGAATTTTTTGTCCCATTCTATACAGATTCCCTCTTTCTATCATGAGAGATGCAAAGATAGGGTTTGCCTTCAAGAAGCATAAAATATATACCTAAGTTAAAATATTATGAAATAGGAAACATGTTCAAAAGAGATTCATATTAAGTACTAGAAGAATTCAGAGATAGAAGATATAATTTTCAGCTGGGCAAGCATTTGAGCTAGATCTAAAAGGTTACATAGAATTTGGACTAACACGTAAGAGATCTTTCATTTTCTAATTTTTTTCTTTTTTTAGAACAATCACTGCACAGTGACTATTTTAAATGCAACGAAGAAGCTAGGACCTTTCTTAAGGACATTGCTATCGCTGTTAAGAAATTGGTATTGTATTATCTCTAAGAGCTATTTTTTTCAATCTTCCACTTCTTCATTAACCTTTAATTTAGCACCACCTCTGTTCAAGGTACTTGAATAGATGAATAGGGAAACTAGTTCCCTTGAGTGAAGAAAATTTCTACCTCAGTTTACTGAGCATTTGCCCCAGTGTTCATCAGCTGTGGAATGTTGCCTGGTTTTCCATTCAGGACACTGACTTAAGGACCTGTGCTATGTATGGATGGAGGCCGGCCTGCTTAGGAGAGGCAGTACCTGTGCTAAAGGAGCTCAGTGAAGGGGTGGGCCACGTGGGCAAATGCTTGACCCCAGTGTATAAACCATGCATGGTGCCAATTTACTTAGTTCATTATAAGCAATTTCTTATATAACTGCTGAAAGATTATTTGACCAGACAGTGCCGGTCAGTGAAAACAAAGCAACTCTTTTTTATGCTAACTTGGCCCCATCAAAGAAATATTTAAAGAATTTCCTTTTGAAGTGTCACAAACTGGGCCCTCCTGGGCCCTGGATGATGTTTCCAGTGCTTTCCCCACAGAGTGAGAATGGCGAGGTCTCTTCATTTGATTTTAAAATATTGAATAAAAATCTATACATCAAATACCTAAAAATGTAGAAATGTGGTGTAAAGTAAATGAGTTTGAGTCTGCAGACTGCTGAGAAAAGCTCACCTCTTTTATAATTATATTTTTCTGTGATTATATATAGTTGTGTATGTATACTCAGCATTATACTTCAGGATCCCACTTAATTGAATACATATATGGAAATACTAGGCGTCTGTGTGGTGCCGCACTATGGTCCCATGGAAACCTTTACCTCTGCTTTGTCTTTTTGGTTACGTTTTTCTCCCAAGTTTGAAGGGGTCAAAATATTTATTGCTGCTTCTTAAAAGTATCTAGTATGTCTCCATGTAATATCTGAGCTGTGAAATCTCCGTTTTTGAAAGTAACAAATTTTCACTATTCTGAAAGTTTACCCTGGATTTTTTTTTTAATTTTTTTTTTAACGTTTATTTATTTTTGAGACAGAGAGAGAGAGACAGAGCATGAACGGGGGAGGGACAGAGAGAGAGGGAGACACAGAATCAGAAGCAGGCTCCAGGCTCTGAGCCATCAGCCCAGAGCCCGACGCGGGGCTCGAACCCACGGACCGTGAGATCGTGACCTGAGCTGAAGTCGGACGCTCAACCGACTAAGCCACCCAGGCGCCCCTACCCTGGATTTTTTTTTAATAGACAAGTAAAAGGAAGAAAGTAAAAACCACCATGATCTCAGCATAATCATAAAATAATAAACTAAATTAATATAATCATAATTAGCTCTTTGATGAATGTCTTTCCCACTTTCAGGGAATAGATGATGCCTGTTTTGAATTTTAATTTTTTACAGAAAACCAATCATACTATATATATAATTATGTTATCTGCTTTTTATTACTCATAAAATATAATGGATTTCTCAGGTCATAAAATAACTATATCCATTACAACCATTTATTGAAGAGATGATTTATCTATTTTTTTCCACTAACATTTTTGGATGGTTTTCTTTTTTTGTTTAAAAAAAAATTTTTTTTTTTTTTTAACATTTATTTATTTTTGAGACAGAGAGAGACAGAGCATGAACGGGGGAGGGTCAGAGAGAGGGAGACACAGAATCTGAAACAGGCTCCAGGCTCCGAGCTGTCAGCACAGAGCCCGACACGGGGCTCGAACTCACGGACCCCGAGATCATGACCTGAGCCGAAGTTGGCCACTCAACCGACTGAACCACCCAGACGCCCCGGTTTTCTTTCTTTAAAAATAAGCCCCACCAAAAAAAGGTCAAGAATCTCCACCAGACTATTTGTTTAGATTTGTAGGTATGTATTAAAAAAAGAAAAAAGAAAGAAAAAAATTGTTCTTTTTATACCTAAGCATATTTCTAGAGGCATTTTCCATTTTTTAATGAAGGAGATTTTTCTCAGCATTACCCTTTTTGTTGGAGTCTTTCCTTTTAAGTTGATTGAAACTGCATGCAAGAAGCAAAGAAACATGATTTCTGAGAAGGAAATCTGCAAAGATTAAAAGATAAATTAACAATGACACCTTAAAAACTGATTATGGAATAGTTATTTTTCTATTCCAAATAAAAATAAAAGCAGAAGGTATTGAATGAAAATCAAAGTTTGATCTCTGAAAATGTTTATAATGGGGCATTGCCTGGGAAATCAATTTTATTATTTTAATGCTTTAACTTTTTAAATATGTAATTTAAAATTTCAGGAAGAAATGAGAAAAGCCACAATTGATCTCCTGGAAATTGAAAGCATGGAACTCAGCAGACTATATTTCCTACTGGAAACTCTTCCCAATAGCATTGGCAGAGAATTAGAAGGTACTTTAAGGTTATCAACTGTAGAAACTTATCTTAGAAGAAAATTGAGCCTACTGCTTGTAATAAGACAAGTTGAATCATTATTTTCTGTCAAAATGTAGCTAGAAAAAATACACTACGCAAACACAGATCCATCATCATTTTCCCTCATATTGTAAGTGGAAATGATATATATAAAACTTGAACTTATATATTTTAGTTTCTAAATAGACTAAAGATATCTGGATTAGCCCGTTCCAAATTGGTATTTTTCGAATTAAATTAGGCAACTTGACTCACCTAAACCACCATCCTACTTTCTGTCCCTGTAAGTTTAGAGACTATATAGGTACCTCATATAAGTGGAACCATACAGTACTTTCCTTTAGTGACTAATTTCACTTGGCATGTCTTCGAGTTTTATCCACGTTGTAGCATGTGTCAGAATTTTCTTTCATTTTAAGGTCAAACGATATTCCACTGTGTGTGTACCATGTTTTTTTTACCTGTTCATCCACTGATGGCCCCTTGGGTTGTTTCTACCTTTTAGCTATTGTGAACAAAGCTGTTGTAAACATGAGGGTGCTGCGGCCCCTGTGTGGCCCGGTCAGTTGAACTTCCAACTCTTGATTTTGGCCCAGGTCATGATCTCACAGTTTGATGAGTTTGAGCCCCTGATGGACTCTGGGCTGACAGCGCGGAACCTGCTTAAGATTCTCCCTCTTTCTCTGCCCCTCCCCTGCTCACGCTCTCTCTGTCTCTCTCAAAATAAATAAATAAGTAATTGTTTAGTTGATGCAAATGTGTTTATTTGGTGCAAATATCTATTAGAGTCCCTACTTCCGATGCTTTTGGGCATATATGCAGAAGGGAATTGCTGGATTGTATGGTAAGGGGGTACTTTAAGTTTTGAGAAGCTGCCATACTGTTTTCCACAGTGGCTGCTGTATTTTACATTTCCACCCCAGATGTACAAGGATCCCAATTTCTTCACATTCTTGTTAACATTTGTTCTTTTCTGTTCTTTTTTTTTTTTTAATATAGTCATCCTAATGGATGTGAAATGCTGTATCATTGTGGTTTTGTTTTGCATTTCCCTAATGATTAATGATGTTGAGCATTTTTTCATGTGCTTATTGGTCATTGGGATATCTTCTTTGGAGAAATATCTATTCGGGTACTTTGCTCATCTTTTAACTAGGTCGTTTGGTTGTTAGTGAGTTGTGAGAATTCTTTGTATAGTCTGGATGTTAATCCTTTATCAAGTATATTGTTTGAAAATATTTCGACCTATTCCATGGTTTTCCTTTTCATACTATTTTTTTTTTTTGTAATTTTTATTTTGAGAGAGCATGCATGCTGGGGCGGGGATGGGGGGCAGAGAGAGAGGGAGAGAGTGAATCCCGTGCGTGCTCTGTGCTGTCAGCACAGAGCCCAGTGCAGGGCTTGATCTCACAATTAATAAAATCCATGACCTGAGCCAAGATCAAGAGTCATCCACTAACTGACTGAGCCACCCAGGTGTCCCCTTTTCACTGTGTTGATACTGACTTTTGATGCACAAAAGTTTCAAATTTTGATTTAGTCCAGTTTGTCAATGTTTTTTTTTTCTTTTTTTTAACATTCATTTATTTTTGAGAGAGAGAGAGAGAGAGACAGACAGACAGATAGCGAGCAGGGGAGGGGCAGAGATGGAGACACAGAATCCGAAACAGGCTCCAGGCCCTGAGCTGTCAGCACAGAACCTGATGCAGGGTCAAAGCCATCAACCACGAGATCATGACCTGAGCCAAAGTCGGCCGCTTAACCGACTGAGCCACCCAGGTGCCCTTAGGATTTTCTTTGGCTGCCTATGCTTTTGGTGTCATAGCCAAGAAATCATTGCTAAATCCAATGTCATGAAGATTTCCTCGTATGTTTTCTTCTAAGAGTTTTATAGGTTTAGCTCTTATATTTAGGTTTTTTATTCACCTTTTGTTAAATTTTGTATGTGGTATACAGTAAGGCTCCAACCTCATTTCCCCAACTGCCAGGAATATTGACTAAGGCTTGTGAGCCTCAGAGCTAAGGTCCTCTGCAGGAATTGACACCGTCCCCTGCGCTATCCTGGAGCATTCTCTCCCCACGTGCGGCCCACACTCTGTGATCAGTCAGTGTGAGAATGCAGAAGTCTGCCTCCTTGCTCAGTGTAGAACAACTCCCAAGCGTCATCACCGCTCCAAAGCTTGTTACCGTGTAACCTCCGCCTCCTCCAACCCAGTGGTTTAAATTCAAAACAAACTGGGGGCACCTGGGTGGCTCAGTCAGTTAAGCGTCCGACTTTGGCTCACGTCATGATCTGGCAGTCCTGGGTTCAAGCCCCGGGTCGGGCTCTGTGCTGACAGCTCAGAGCCTGGAACCTGCTTCAGATTCTCTCTCTCTCTCCCTCCCTCCCAGAGTAAACAAACATTAAAAACAAAACAAACAACAAACCGCAGCAACAAAAACAAAACACTTTTTAAGTAGATGTTCCCATTATCCATTTACTGCCTTGCGTGCAGCTCCAAATCTACCTTCACTGTCTGCTCGGTATTGAGAGAGATGGGCCCTGGAATTTCCCCCCTGTACCAGCTGCCACAGCGTTTCATCAGGAGAGAACCCTGGAGGGACACTGGAAGAAAAAGCAGCAGTCTTTCTGGTCCCACGGTGCTCCTCTCAGCCAGCTCTTGGAGCACCCACAGCCTCTCCATGCCCAGCTCCTGCCATGTGTGGCTGTCCACAGTGCCCGGCTGCTTCCTCCAGTACCCCTGGGGCAGCTTCATGGTAGATTGCTACCAGTGAGGCACCAGCCTGTGAACAGCTTCCCTGGCGCTCTTTGGGTGGTTTGGCAGTGAGCTCTGAAGTATGGCAACTCCCTGCGGACAGGTCCCCTCAATTCCTCCAGAAGGTAGATTTCCATGAGTTCTACCAGCCCAGCATTTCAAGAACTTCTGTGCCCAGTGAGCCACAGCACTTTCCCGTGAGGCCTGGTTCCCAGGGCTGGAGTTGCTGCTTCCTTGAACGAACTCTCTCGGCCCCTGGGGGTAGTGGCTGCTCCTCGTGTCTGCTGTTCCTGAATCCTTTAGAGTTCTCTTTTCTTTCTTACCATTCGATCCCTCGTTACTCTAACCTCCTGTTGGAGTCAATAATTCTCTATACTAAAATTTCCCTGTTTTATTTGTAAGATTTCTGTCTCCTAATTAGACACTGAGTGACACAGTCAGCTGTAAAACAATATGCATGGTATTACTCTAGTTTGGCAGGAAAAATATGACAAACTCTGTATACAGAAAAAAAAAGAATCTGCTGAAGGGAGAATTAAGAATGTGTTGGGTTACTTTTATAATCAGGAAAAATATTTAGAAGGAAAGTAAATAGCATATGAGCTAAAGAGATTCTTGATAGACACTGAATACTTAACCAAGTAAAGTTAATTGGTCTTAGGTTATAAAGCTTTGCTACTCAAAGTATGGTTCTTGGATCAGCAGCATCTGAAAGCTTGTTATAAAATCCAGAATCTCTAGGCCCATCCCAGGCTTACTCTCTCAGAATCTGTATTTCAATAATATCCCCAGGTGATATATATGTCTATTTGAGACATAAAAGTTCAGGATGCCCTGCTACAATGAGCAAACTTAATAAGTAGCCTTAGAAAAATAACCTCTCTCTCTCAGATGGAGCTACTGGCTAGTTTCTAGAGAATTTATTGGGTGGAAATGACTAGTCCAGGACCTTCTAAGCAGTGTTAAAAATTTTATTTTTTTGTATTTATATCTATCATGCTTCTGAAGTCTTATGTGATTACACTGATTTGTTATTTATTGATGAATGATCACACAGTCACACAAGAATGACACATGAATTAACACATTCAGTTCCCCCCAGCAAGCAGAGCCAGAGGCTTTTACACTGATATTTGGGAGCACCATCCAAAGAGGAGGAGGGCGGGATAAGGAGAGAAAAGCAGGGAGAAGAGAACGCTGATATGGGGTGCAATACCATGCTGACTGCCGCTAAACACAACTAAGTAAGTATAGGAATATGTCCCAAGATACACGGCTACATCTTCTCTGGACTGTCCAGGCACCAGCTCCTGTCTGTCATCAGTCTAGTGTTCACCAGCCTCCCACACTTCAAGTTACATGAGCATGGGTATGCGTGCATAAAGAAGTCTCATGGGAGAGGTGACAAGAAGGTCCTAGACTGGAGGTGAGAAGCGGATAGAATAAGCAGGAATGAGGTTCTGCCAGACCGCACCAGTCTGAAGTTGTTCAGAGCCCATAGAAAGCTGGTCACCATAGCGCTGCAGGAATTTTTACCTCAACACCCAGGCTTCGTCGTCTCACCACTTCAAGGAATGAAGAGGTGGACGCAAAATGAACAGCATGGAAAAGTTTATTAGAGTATAAGATTAGAAAAGAAGAATAGTATGAAAACTGTCTTTACGAAGAAGGGAAATTTGAAAGTGAATGCTTGCGACCACAGGCCAGGGTCCTTGTTTTATAAGGTTCTGGTCAGCCCCCCTTCCCTTCCCCCTTGTTCCTTCTCAGGGCCCATCTTTGTTGGCTTGACAACTCAAGGTGCTGGGTTGTCCATTCCTGACTGGTTGGATTCCATTGTGTGAAGAGTCAGATGGGTCATACTGTCCCTCGTATGACCTAAGTTTTATGGTTTAGCTAAGTATTTTGATTGTCAAATTCCAGAGGGGAACCTGAGGGGGAGTAGGTGGTATCTGTTACATTCTTAAGAGGGACCTTACGCCTAAGGGGGTTTGCTCTAGTTAGAAATTCCCAGCATTGTTCCAAAATAGGTGTCTTTCCCCATCCAGGGACCCCAGGTGCTAATCCTTTCCGTCTCTACCTACTTTATCCTATTTTACCCTATTAATAGCAGCAGATGAACTAAGGGAAATAATTGATAGGTAAGATTGAGAGGACCCAAAGGGGTAAGAGGTGTCTGATACAGGAACATAATTAAAAGAGCATTGCAGGAGTGCCTGGGTGGCTCAGTTGGCCAAGTGTCCAACTTCGGCTCAGGTCATGATCTCACGGTCCGTGGATTCTCTCTGCCCCTCCCCCACTCACTCCCTGTCTCTGTCTCTCTCAAAATAAACCAACATTAAAAAAATGGAAAAGTCAGTATGTACAACTGTGCTGTTTCTCAAATAACCTAGTGACATTTCCGTTTACTTTTAAGAATGTGTCAGAGATGCCCGCAGATTAAATCTTTTTGAGATAAATCAATTACAAATGGACGTTACAAGGATGAATAATGAAATCGAGTTCCTGAAGAAGAAAATACTTGATCTGAAAACAATTAATGAAATTCTAGGGTATGTATTTTTTTTTTTAATTTGGTACATGAGGGAGTTGGGGTCTGTGACTGGAGTGTGAAAATTATCCTAAGGGGTTTGCCTTCTGTTTCTGAACTGGTACAGGGTAAGTAGGAGGTGGGTATCACTTCTAGCAGATGACCCTGACTGCTGAGGGGTGTGTGATGACTGCACAGAGCTGGGGAGGAGAGCAAAAACTTCTTTCACCACCGCAGTTAGGAGACCCGTAACATTTCAGAGGCCACCCAGCTTCTCAGCAGCAGCTACTGTGTGTAGCTCATACACGTCCTTGCAAGCCCCCTCCAAACAGAGGCACACAAAATTTTTGTTGTGATGTTTATTTATTTTTGAGAGAGAGAGAGACCGAGTGCAAGCGGGGAGGGGCAGAGAGAGAGGGAGAGACACAGAATCTGAAGCAGGTTCCAGGCTCCAAGATGTCAGCAGAGCCTGACGCGGGCTCGAACTCATGAACCGTGAGATCATTACCCAAGCCGAAGTCAGACACTTAACCGACTGAGCCACCCAGGCCCCCCATGGTTTCCATTTTAGTAAAATTAAGTTTACAAACTCCAACACTAAAAAGAAGTCTTTCTGGGTATTTTATATATATATATATTTTCTCCATCTGTAAAATGGGGATTACAAGCTTGAATTTATGCAGCTCATGGAGGAAGAGATAGCTTCTAAAAGAAAAACCAACAAAACCTTAAGAACAACTCAGCCTTATGAGCAAATTTACAAGACGAATGCATAGATATCAGAATGTCGGTTTGTTAGAGGAAGAAATGTTCAAAGAGCCCTCATGAAACAAAGAAATCTTCTTGGGAAGCTACAATAATCAGAAGGTTGCTTGGTGCACCTGGTATCAAAGCATCAGGAATTAGGGGGAGAATTCAAGGTCCAGGATGCCTCTCCCATATTAGGCCTTCAGAGCACCTGTTCTGGGGGATGTTCTATGAAGAAGAAAGTACATGAGAACTTTAACCCCTATTGGGGATTCACAGTGCAGATTTATGTATGGTGCATGCCAGTCACAATCGCCAGTCTGCTGTATGAATTAGACTACCAATTTCTAAACTAATCACAAGGAAGATAATACCCAAGCTGAAATACTCAAGTCAGTTGGCCAGCACATCACACCTCCATAGACCAGTGATTCTCAAACTTGAGTGTGCATCAGAATCACTTGGGAGTGCTTGTTAAAACACAAATTACTAGAAAGCTCCCAAGTTTCTCATTTAGTAGGTCTAGGGGGTGGGAATAAGAACTTGCATTTCTAGCAAGTTCCCAGGTGATGCTTACGCTGCTGGTCCTGATCATACTGTGAGAATCACCGTTCTAGAGAAATCTTTATAGAAAGGCAAACCATAAGCATAAGGTGGGTTTCTTGATAAGCTAGTGTCCCCAAGGTCCAATCTCGTTGCATCCACTTTTCAAAGAATGATGCGTATCAACATGCCAACACTCTCTAACAGGCAGTCCTCCCCCTGGACAGTCCTCAAAAACTGAAAGCTCTTTGGGTGGGTTTTTCCTTAGGTCTTGTGTTCAGTTTGGGTGCTGTCTTCTCAACCCATCTCAATACACCTAGGTGTTTTTTTTTTTTTTTTATTTGACTTGTTTTGTTTTGCTTTGCTCCTTAGGTTGATTCATTCTTAGAAGGAATCCTCTGCTAGACCCACAAAGCACCCATTATCTTACACTCTCTACTCTAGGCTTTTTATTGCATTTCCATGGTAGAATTGACTTCTGGAAAATAAACTTACCAACAACCTGTTTCCATTTTCCTGAGCCTTTGCACACAATCCCCCTGAACCAAAGTCTTTAGCCCTGGGGACTAGAGAGAGGAAAAAAGTCTTTACATTTTAGGAGTTTTAAAAAAGGAAAATATAGAAATGGTGCCAATTGTCCCTCCTTCAAGTCCTGTATTGTTAGTTCCGGGGTAGGTGTTTCTCACAATCATTTTTTTTTTAAGTTTATTTATTTATTTTGAGAGAGACGGAGAGAGTGCAAGCAGGGAGGGGCAGAAAGAGAGGGAGAATCTCAAACAGGCTCCTTGCTATCAGTGTAGAGCCTGACGTGGGGCTTGAACTCAAAACTGAGATCATGACCTGAGCTGAAAGCATGATTTGAATGTTCAACTGACTGAGCCACCCAGGGGCTCCTCTCACAATCTTAAGGTCTTTCTCAGATGGATGTGGCCAGAAAGAGGTATGTGAGGTTAATGTCTCTTCTTGAACTCAGATTTGGCTGCAGCTCGGAGAGGGTAAGAGCATTCAAATTAGTTTTCAAGCTTCTTCTGAACACTCAAGATAGACTTTCCCCTCTCGTCTCTGACTCCTGTCTGTCAGAGGAAGGCTCTCTTTCTCCTGGGTCCTCCGTGCAGGACAATGGCGTAAGAAGGTGGCTGGAGGGGATGGTGAGAGGTTTATCTTCCTTTGACTTAACTGGATGTCTCGGGGTAAGATAGTTATGGCAATGCTACATATCAAGCCATTTGGTCAGATTCCATTCATCTGTTCAAAACTGTTTTTGAATCTCTGTACACTTGAAATGAAAATAACCCATAGTTATTTCCTGGTATGTAGGGGTGGGGGGTGGGGGGTGAGGTAGGACCACATGACATTTCTGCAGCGGTAAACAGTTGCAAGATTTACATTTGTCTTGTGGTTCCCTGTATCCTCCTCTCAACCAAGTTTAGGTAGTCACAAATACACCTCTAAAATAAGTCTGCCTTACAATTTCCCTCTCTGTGGTGGTCATCTCAGCAAACAGACTTTAAATTCCTTTCCTCAAAGCCGTACGTTTGGGGCCATGAATAGTTCTTTCCTCCTAGTGAACAGCAAGAGGAGCTGGTGAGGAGGCACGAAAAGTTGGTGCTGTCACTCAACCACACGATGGAAGAAAAAGCTGCTGTCACTGTTTACATCAATGAGACTTACACCAAAATAAACTCGGAGAAACAAGAGTTAGAATTCCAAAACCAACGTCTCAAAGAAATACAGGAACAAATGGAAAAAGAAAAAGCGAAATATTTGGCAAGAAAACAAAAATTGAATCAAGAGGTAAGTGACGCCATTTCCTTTTTTAAAAAAAATACAGACTTGTACAGAATCGCAGGCAGGAAAGGGGAAATCATTTACGTGTTCTCAAGGCTAGTAAGCGTTCTGTGTGGTATCTGCTGTGAACACTGGGATGGGACTAGAGCAGAGACCCAAGCACAATGGAGCCCCTTGGGGAAGACACTGATGTGTCATAGCATCTCAGCTCATGGGAAAGATTATGAGGGACAGGATTTGTAACACTGGGGTGGCCCCTTGCTCATATAGGGACTTGTCCCCTATAGGGACAAGGAGTTTGTCTCCATGGCATCTCGTTGCCTCTGACCGTTCTGAGGCCATGTCTCTATGGACAGGACTGGGGAGGGAGTTCAGCCCTGACGGAGGCTTCAGCTCCTACTGAATGAATCTGAGCACAGCAGCCTGCAGAGGGGCGAGGCAGAACCCAGGGCTCCAGCAGAAAAGAGTATTTTGAAGGGCACCTGGGTGGTGGCTCTGACAGTTAAGCACAGACTTCAGCTTAGGTCATGATCTCATGGTTCACGAGTTTGAGCCCCGTGTCAGGCTCTGGGCTGACGGTTCAGAGCCTTGCCTGCTTTGGATTCTGTATTTCCCTCTCTCTGCCTCTCCTGCTCACGCCGTCTTTCTCTTAAACAATAAATATTAAAAAAAATTTTTTTAAGAGAATTTTGAGATTAGCAGTATTGGGAGGGTGGAGTGAGAATAACTATTGCATTTTGTTGTCTGCTAGACTGTGTTAATTAAAATTCACCATCAGAATGGCTTGTGATCGTTCCTCTCTGTTCTGCTCCAGTTACCCCCAGGAGCGGCAGGCCTATCTCTATAGGAAGTGTTCTAGTAGTCTTCCCGATCCCCCAGGTGTGGCCGCCTAGCTCCTGATGAGAATTGCTGTTGAGTTCCTGCCTCTTCCCTGTGCATCATGGGAACGGGCATAACTTAATGCAGAAAATTGGCCAAGGCTCACAGCCCTGCTGGAAGGAAAGTTGGAAGATTTGTTAAATTGCCTTTCTTGAGTCTTAGTTAAAATTTAGTGAAATACATTCTGGCAGTGGCCAACATATGGTTCTTACAGTGACGATTCTCTGATAAGACTTGGACTATTGGGGCGCCGGGGTGGCTCAGTCGGTTAAGCGTCCGACTTCCGCTCGGGTCATGATCTCGCGGTTTGGGAGTTCGAGCCTCGTGTGGGGCTCTGTGCTGACAGCTCAGAGCCTGGAGCCTGCTTCGGATTCCGTGTCTTCCTCTCTCTGCCCCTCTCCTGCTTGTGCTCTTTCTCTCTCTGTCTCCAAAAAAAATAAAACAATTAAAAAAAAAAAAAAAAAAAAAAAGGCTTGGACTATTCATGAATTCCAATCGGGTCTTAGCTTCTTTATCCTTCAAAACACCTGTATCTGCAGAAATAGTTTTACACTAACACCATGGATTTTCTCAACTCTAGACAGGTTAGCCCTTGTCATCTTTGGAATGGGCGCTTTTTGGAGTAGCTGGCAAGGAGTCTTTCTGGCAGTCTATAGCTGCTAAACAGAATTTGTAAAAGCTGAGTTCTCTGGATCTTTTTGGGCTCCATGGGGCAGGGATTGTGGCTTTAATTCACTGCTGTATCCAAGCACCACACGCATGATAGGCACTCTATAACATGTATTGAATGAATGAGTTTCTAACTTCCTTTTCAGCCTTAAGGGGAAGTGTTTCCACCTTCCTGGTCTTTTTTTTTTTTTTTTTTTAATGTTTATTCATTTTTGAGAGGGAGACAGAGACACAGACCGACAGACACAGTGGGGGAGGGGCAGAGAGAGACTCCGAAGCAGGCTCCAGGCTCTGAGCCTTCAGCACAGAGCCCAACTCAGGGATCAAACTCACTAACCGTGAGATCATGACCTGAGCTGAAGTCAGATGCTCAACTGACTGAGCTACCCAGGTGCCTCCCTTCCTGTTCTTTAATATAAATGCTAAAACACAAGAAAGGAAACCCAGGGGGGCTTTGGTTAGGGAATTTGCAAGCATGACACATTGTTCTTCCATATGTGACTAGTCTTTCTCAGAGATCCACACACTTTTTCTGAAAAGGGCCAGATAGGAAATATTTAGGGCTTTGTGGGCCCTCTCTGTCACAACTACTCAACTCTGCTATTTTAGCATGAAAGGAATGGTACTTAAATGACTGAGAGCAGTTTTACAACAACACGTTGCTAGATTTGGGGCCCACTACTAGAAGTTTGCCTACCTTTGGTCTATCTCCCTGGAAAAGGGCACCAGTTAAGATACTTTCAGATGCAGGGACACCTGCGTGGCTCCATTGGTTAAGCATTGACTCTTGATTTCAGCTCAGGTCATTATCTCCAAGTTTGTGAGTTCGAGCCTCACATCTGGCTCTGTGCTGACAGCATGGAGCCCGCTTCAGATTTTCTCTCTCCCTCTCTTTTTCCGCCTGCCCCTCTTCTGCTCTCTCTCTCAAAATAATTAAATAGACATTAAAAAAAGATGCTTTCAGATGCAAATAGCAGAAGCCCTAACTCAAATCTGTCTTAAATAGAACATTTATTATCTCACACAGTAGGAATTCCCAAGGTAGAGGGCAGCCTCCAAGACTAGTTAATTTAGTGGCTCATCCCTCCTCTCCTCCATCCCTCATCTTAAGGCTGGCTGTGTTCGTGGTCATAAGATGGCCACCAATAACAACTGGGTTGTATGCTTCCTTATTCAAGTAGAAACAGGAAAATCTTCTCCAACCAAAGACCATAAGTCTTCTTGCTGTGTCTGATCTGGCCAGGTCATGACAGCACCCACCCCTCAAACAATAATGGATCCTAAGGGAGCGCCGTGTGCCAGTGGGATAGACCAAGTGGGGTGGATATTATGGAGTCAACCACCATTGTTCACTAAAAGCACATGATAAGCTATGGTAACAACCTGTTAACTTCCTTTACTTCCTACAAGAAAGGAAAAACTATTAAAGCTGTCAGAGTCTACAAATTGTAAGCTCTCCCCTTACACAAAACAAAATATTTTTTGCCAGTACTGTTTCTGAGATTGCAAGACCTTGGGAGAAGGCCTAGGCCAAAGAATAAACACAGAATTCCAATTTTCAACAAAATGTATTAATCACAAGGTTCCATTCATATGCACCTGTGCCCTGGTACTGAGATAATTGACAATGGTCATGTTTATTCACAAGACACTTTGGGTGCAATGGCTGATAGGTTTGACAGAAAGCCACCCAAACATACATTGTCATAACTCTTTAATACAGAGTTGAATATGCCTTCTCAGGCCTCATGACTCAGTTAGTTACCTTGTTCTTGATAATTCATTTTGCCAAAAAAATGCATTGATATATATATTTTTTAATTTTATTTTTTATTTTTTAAAATTTACATTCAAATTAGCATATAGTGCAACGACTTCAGGAGTAGATTCCTTAGTGCCCTTTACCCATTTAGCCCACGCCCCCCCCCCGTACAACCTCTCCAGTAACCCTCAGTTTGTTCTCCATATTTATGTTATGTCTCCATATTTATGTTCTCCATATCTGTTTTGTCCCCCTCCCTGTTTTTATATTATTTCTGTTTCCCTTATGTTTATCTGTTTAGTCCCTTAAAGTCCTCATATGAGTGAAGTCATATGGTTTTTGTCTTTCTCTGACTAATTTCATTTAGCATAACACCCTCCAGTTCCATCCATGTAGTTGCAAATGGCAAGATTTCATTCTTTTTGATTGCCGAGTAATACTCCATTGTGTGTGTGTATGTGTATATACATACACATCTTCTTTATCCATTCATCCATCGATGGACATTTGGGCTCTTTCCATACTTTGGCTACTGTTGATAGTGTTGCTGTAAACATGGGGGTGCATGTGTCCCTTTGAAACAGCACACCTGTAATCCCTTGGATACATGCCTAGTAGTGCAATTTCTGGGTCATAGGCTAGTTCTATTTTCAGTTTCTTGAGGAACCTCCATACTGTTGGCCAGAGTGGCTGCACCAGCTTGCTTTCCCAGCATTGATATATTTGATTTTGATAAGAAGATGACTTACCTCATTGGGTCTGACAAGTAATCAGAATATGTTTCATCTTCGTAAAATGGTAAGATGTTGTCCAAGACTGCATGCTGCCCAGTCTCCAGTGATTTTGTTGACTCTATTTTTAGTCCGCTTTCTTTCCCATTAAAAAAAAAAAGTGAATTCAGGTATCCAGGCAGTTCTTCATTTTCTTTCTTTGACTTTCCTGATCTTATTAGCTCACTATAAATCTGGTGACCATTGCTTAGGTGTTTTACTAGCAAATTGCTACAATGGCTGTTGCTTTTATAATTTGCTATTAATGATCATTGTCTTATTACTCTTATAAATTTACTGTTTCGACATTTATGATTACAGTTACTTATACTTCAGTATTCTTCCTGTGATGTTGCAAAACAAGCAAACCCTGGGTTGGTTTCTTTCTTTTTTTTTTTTTGTTTGGTGTGTGTGTGTGTGTGTGTGTGTGTGCACGCGCGCGTGCATTTTGTTGTTGTTGATAGACTGACTATGGTATACTTAGATTGAGTATGAATTAGGTTGACAAAATAAAAAGATTGTCTAAACTTTGTTGTTCTCATAAGCTTTTTGACTGGCTTATTCTGTATATCACTACAGATTGAGGAATATAAAAAACTCTGTGAATTGAAGAGAAAGGATACTTATCAAAAGAAGAAAGAATTGGATACATTAAAACTTAAAGTGTCAAAAATGAGAGAAACAGTTAGTACCAGGACAGTGGTAAGAAAGAATAAACTATGTCTCTCCAGGCCTGTCCAGGGCACCTTGATATATATATACACTGTCTTAAATATAACCAGCAGCAGGTGCTTTTTTAAAGGAGCTGATTTTAATCTATCTGCATGCCATTCTGAGAGAATGTTTTCGGCGTGCTAAGGTTTTCTGACACTTTATTTAAAATGGTATAGTGCGATTGTGTTTTTTCTTTGGGAATATGGTCAGAAGAAGGAAGCTTGAATTACCTTAGGTACAAACTGCATTCGATGGACCAGAATACTGTAAAAATGGGTTTTTAAAATGCACACAGAACTGACCAGGTGCATACAGAACCATATATAACATCTCCATGAGATTGTTTTATTTTACATAACAAAATGAATAGCCATGGGCAAATTCCTTAATTCTGAATGTGTGATAATAAAACAGCTTAGGCTTTTGATTTATATTGGCTACAGGAGCATTAGTGTGGAAAGGGGACTATTCGTATGAAGTAGAAAATACTTCAGAGCTCTGTGCTTCTATTTTTTAAAATTGATAACATTGATTGAAAACCAGCCCTCATAAATGTTTTGTGAGGATTATCCTTATTTTAAAGATAAGAAAACTGAAGCTTATTCAGATGGTTCTAATGGAAGAGGGTAATGATAATACCCCTTCTGTGTTAATTAAAACAGAAATGCCTGCTAATCTTCTATTGCAATTAGTTGAATTAATGAGTCTTTGGTGTATTTCTTCTATCTGTATTGAGAATTACATGTAAAACTATATGGGGCAACAGTCATCACTTTTCTTACCAGAAACATCACACTTCTCATCAGAATACTCAGCTACTTCCCTTACACTTTTTATAGAGTGGTTCTGATCATTCTGATCATCCTAGTTACAGTGTGTCTATTATGATATCCAATTACAGAATATTAGTAGAATCAAAATTTCTCCCCAGTATGTGTTTTTAAGATCATTGGGGTGCCTGGGCAGCTCAGTCAGTTAAGCCTCCAAATCTTGATTTTGGCATAGGTCACGATCCCAGGGTCGTGGGATTGGGTCCAGGTCATTAGGCTGCGTGCTGGGCGTGGAGGCTTCTTAGGAGTCTCTCTTCCCCCTTCTGCCTCCCCCCCCCCCCACTCTTGCATGCAGGTGCAATAAATAAATCAGTAGATAGATAAATAATCATTATCTGTTTTTCAAATATCTGTATAGTAAGCAAGCATGAGTGAGGCTAGATTCAAAGGAGAACAGAAGGGTTATATCAGATAGACTTTATCTGCAGGCCCAAGCTCCTGCCTTTGTTTGCATCTCATAGGTCATGAGTCAGGTACTCCATCAACTCAATTGGGAAGACACAGTATATATTCCTTCACCTGTGCTCCAAAGATCTCTAAGACCAAATTATGCAAGGCTAGAAGATGGCAAGGATAAACACACCTCCAGCGTCATCGCCACCTCCCATAAGCCAACATGCCCACCCTAACTCCACTTTACTGCAGGAGAATAGTGTTTAAAGCACAAACTTGAGTGTCACAGAGACCTGGGGCTCACATTTTTAACTCTATCAACCTGAAATTTCCTCACCTATAAAACGGGGTGATAATACTGCCTACTTCAAAGGGCTAGAAGCTCAAGTGAGGTCATGCCCATAAGACTTTTAGCTGAGTGCTTTGTATTTGGTAAAGGTGGTTATTGGGGTTGTTACTCTCACCATCCACGATTAGAAAACAGGGTTTGGCTGTGGACTGAGACAACAGGAAATTCCAGGTTAATCTTCCAGGGGTGTCTTCATTTTAGATGACTCTGCAGCCCGGTCAAGCTGAGGTGATGTTGCCAGAAAAGAATAATGGTGTGTGATTCTTGAGGTGGCCTACATGCCCAGGGCAGGGGGGACTGAAGGCGAGAGGTGACCGATGAAGGGCCTAAATGAATGGGCCTTCAGCACACAGCCACTAATCCTCATGATCGGTCACAGTCCTTTAGACATTGTGCTCATGTTCGACTTCAGACCCTTGTTAACTCTGAAACTAGTTATTGCCCAGAAGTTGAGTCATATGGGTGCTTCAGAGAAAGAAAGAGTTGAGGGGAGCTTTCGTGCACCTGTCTAGTAGGAATGAGAGCACCTGTGTTCCCCACCGATGTTTCTCTGACTCCACATTGATGTGCAGGGTTAGATGCCATTAATCTGCCTGTGGTGACTCCATGCCAGGGAGCAGTGGAATTTGATGAACTTTCTCTCCCTTCCATTTCTCCCTCACAGCTGAAGTGCAGACCCAAGGCTCTAATTTGTTTGCCTCCCCCTTTCTTTATTCCAAAACTGCATTGTTAACACATGTGCCACTTGGAGTTTTCTCTATTCATACTTCATTCTTTTAAATGATGTTAATATTTTACCACAGCACCCAGCTGTTACATTTCCAAAATACTGATTAATATTAAGAAAACTTCTCTTAACCTGAGCATATTTGTCAGTTAAGGTAATTTGTTTTTACTTTTTTTTTTTTTTAAATAATACTCATTCTAATGTCCTGGAATATTTTGAAAATGATTGTGAAAGTACAGATTTGTTTAGACTTATTTTAAAAGGTAGCCAAAATGAATTCATGTCTTAAAAGTTGTTTTTATAGTTTTCATATTCTTGTTGCTATATTTGGTTGCTCTCTCTCCAAAATTGTAGGGGTTTTTTTTCTGATGATTTCAGAATTATTTCCGTCCAAGTTTGTTCTATGAATAAATAATTTTAATGATTGCTTTTTATCTTAGCTAAAGGTACCCCCAATGTAAAAGTTGAATAAGTGATACATGAATATTTAGTGAATTGAACACTTCCATGAATCATTTGGTGACAATTGAATACCATAATTTTATTGAATTATCAATAGGTTCTTAGTGATCACAATTTAGAGATAGCACAACTACAAGAATCAATAAGGCATTGGGAACAAGAGATTGAAGAAATGAAGAAATCCTGTAAGATCCTGGAGGATAAAATGTAAGTTCAATGCTTTATTTTTACTAAAACGTTTCTAGATGTTATATATTTTTTTAATATTAGATTGAGAACTATATTCTCTTAATTTACTAAAATTTGCAATTGTCAGCTTTATAAAACCACCTCTTCGTTTGGAAATTAACCAGTCTTCCACATGATCAAGAGAAAAAATTGAGGAGGATACAATCCTGTATGAATTGTCCCCACTTTAGTTCCTGATTCCCTACAAACAAATATGCCCCCAGGGGAAGGCATTAGTGGAACCTCCTGTAGGTTCACCTACCCTTGCTATGATAATTGTGGTTCTTAGTCAAGGGGGACTTACAGAACTTATTGAAAAAAATACAAGGATATTTCAGGGCAAAACCCATGGGACTAGAACCATAAACTTAAGGAAATCTGTCCATCCCAAGGAACAGTCTCTGCTTCCTTTTGGGAACCATGTTTCATTCTCTATCTACATACTATGTTCTCTCCTTGGGGAGCCCATGGCTAAACATGGCCATTCCAAACCCTCAAAGGTTACCTGTCACAGGTCCATCTATCTTTAGAGATTGGCCCACAGACTTCTCCCAGGAGAATTCCCAGATTTTTCCCATCAGAAGGTGTTTGGCTCAGCTCTGACCAGAAAGAGTGGGGTCTTGTAGTACAACTATGGCTTCCAGGCCTTCCCCTAGATTCTGTTGGCAGTTTATTTATTTATTTTATTTTTTTTATTTTTTTTTATTTTTTTTTTTCAACGTTTATTTATTTTTGGGACAGAGAGAGACAGAGCATGAACAGGGGAGGGGCAGAGAGAGAGAGAGAGAGACACAGAATCGGAAACAGGCTCCAGGCTCTGAGCCATCAGCCCAGAGCCCGACGCGGGGCTCGAACTCACGGACCGCGAGATCGTGACCTGGCTGAAGTCGGACGCTTAACCGACTGCGCCACCCAGGCGCCCCCTGTTGGCAGTTTAAAAGACAAATTTTGGACTTAGTAGGTTCCCCAAAAGGCAAATAACTTCCCATGTGTAATCTCATTATAATATAGCTTATTTCTATGTAGGATTAAATGTTTTGTGATTTATATGTTTTCTAAAACAGCGGTTGCCAACAGTACAGTGCTATTCTACCATCATCAGGCCATAAAATAGGCAATAATCTTTGCACTCAGTACCAGATTTAAAAATATAAAATCTTGGGGTGCCTGGCTGGTTCAGTCAGTGGAGCCTGTGACTCTTGATCTTGGGGTTGTGAGTTTGAGTCCATGTTGGGCAAAGAGTTTACTTAAAAATAAATAATTTTTAAAAAAGAAGTATAAAAGCTCGAGTCTATAACTAAAACTCAGAATAAAAAAATCTTTTTCTTTGAAAGTGATTCAATAGTTTTAGTTCATGCATATTTTGAAGAAAAACTAGGCAAATAATCATAGAGGAAGATACAGATCAGGTCTTCAGTTATTTCTAGGAGTTATGATTTAAAAACTTGCTATACTGATGAAGTTTTATTGATAAGTAGTCTTCATGTTAGCTAATTTGTTTTAAATATACATTCAAGAATGAAATGGGGATTCATTGATCTTCTACTTTTAATGGCTCATCATTTTTTTTTTTTTTATCCCAGCTTTTCAAGAGTTTTCATTCATATGGGATCTCTGTGAGGAAAAGTGCATTTGGTTAATTTGGTGATTGAAGATTTCAGTTACCCCCTTTGTTACTAATAAAACTATACCTTTTTTCTTTACTACCAAGCAAATTAAAAGAAAATTCTTACGTTCTTTCTGTTTTCTCCTTTAGTTCATTTACTCAATTTATGGAAGTGAGAAAAGGCACCTAAATCTTGGTTGGTAGATTTGAAGAGTCAAACAGTGTTGTTTTATTTTTTATTTATTTTTTATTTATTTATTTATTTATTTTAACATTTATTTATTTTTGAGACAGAGAGAGAGAGAGAGCATGAACAGGGGAGGGTCAGAGAAAGAGGGAGACATAGAATCTGAAACAGGCTCCAGGCTCTGAGCTGTCAGCACAGAGCCCGACGCGGGGCACGAACCCACAGACCGTGAGATCATGACCTGAGCTGAAGTTGGACGCTTAACTAACTGAGCCACCCAGGCGCCCCAAACAGTGTTGTTTTATAATAGTCCATAAGAGTCTTTAAGAATAAATGATACAATAAACTAAAATAATTTGCACAAACTCATCTTCCTATTAATCAATAAACTTTATTTTCCCCCCATAAAGTCTTTAATTTCCAAGCCTGTTACATGTTTTGAGGTCCAAATATTGAGGAAAAACAAATCACTCAAACATGAGTTAAAATTCTGTGTGTGGACAGTTGAGAGAACATAAATGCTCCACAAGTCCACAGGAAGCATTGATAGTTTAAACCTTATTCATTATTATTATTGATGTCCAGCATGATGTGTTTGCATAATAAAGGCAAATCCTGTGTCTGCATTTCTAACCGAGTATGGTCTTTCTTCACCATTCAGCTAGTTTTCAGCACACAGGAAGTTGGAAACTAAATGTTGTGTATAAATGGTATCCAATTTGTGACCCTGAGTATACACTTACCATTGCAGTGAAGGCTGTGAAAATTATAGATGCTTTTTTAGAAGGGTTGAAATGACTTCAAGATTTTGCTGATTACCAATGACCTGTACCGCCAAACGTTAATGATTTAGCCTATTCCTTAAAGTTCTTGAATTCTTAATGGAATTTGACACATTTCCACCTTCTTGAAATACTTTCTTCCCTTGGCCTCCCAAACATCATATTTTCTTATGTCACTCACTAAACTGACCCTTTTTAGGGCCCTTTATTTGTTCCAGTTCTTCTCTCTGGCTCTAAATTTTGGAGTTCTCAGCCCTTCTCTTCATACTCTCCATACATGATTTGATCCAGTCTTAGGGTGTTATATACCTTCTGTACCCCAATGACTCCCAAATTAAATATCCAGCACAGAGTTCTAAATGCATATTTGACCTCTCCAGCATATTTGACCTCTCCGTTTGAAGGATATCTGTTAGATATCTCAAATATAACACGTCCTAAACGGAACTCTTAATTTCCCACCTCCTTGAAACAGCTCTTCCGTCAGTCTTCCATATCACCATTTACCTAGTTACTCTAGCCAAAAACCTAGGAATCATGCATCAATCCTGTTTTCCTCACTACCTAACCCTAACCCAACCTCCAGCCAAATCCAAAGGCAGATCCAACTATTCCTCATTACTTCCACCACTTCAACTGTAGTCTGAACCACCGTTTTCTCTTCTTGACCACTGCTGTAGCCTTCTCCATAGTCTGTCTTCCTGTATTGCTGTCTTTCTCCACTAAGTAGCCACAGTCATCTTTATAAGATGTAAATCAGTTCATGTCTCTCCTCTGCTTAAATTCTCCCTTGGTTCCCTTCACAATGATATCTGAACTTCTCCTTTGTCCTTGAGACCCTACGTGATCTAGTCTCTGCCTCTCCAACTTTCTCATAATTGTCTCTTCACCAAATACCCAAAACTTGTTCTTGCCTCAAGATATTATCACTGACTGTTCCTTCTACATGAAAAGCTCTTTCTTCAGATCTTCACCTATCTGGCTCCTTTTCATCATTCAGGTCTTTCACAGATCATCTCAAGAAGCCTTCCATTACCACCTATCTACAATAATACCCTCACTCTCAGGAATTCTCTGTCCTTCACCCTACTTTGTGCTCTTTAAAGCACTTAACACTATCTGAAATAATAATAATAATTGTTATTGTTATTTTGATAACTTGCTTATATTCTACTTCACTAGAGTGTAATTTCCATGAGGGCAGGGACTTCACCTGTGCTGTATCTCTAGTACCTATAATACCTGCAGAGGACAAGTGTTTAATAATTACTTGTTAATAAATAAAGGAAGTATTAATACATCAAACAAGTAAAAAAATTTTTGCTTAGTTTTGTGAATAAACCCATAAATATGTTGTATAGGAAGATGGGGACTGGAAGTTTCTGGAGTCATAAATAAATGTGGCTTTACTGGAAAACATGCCCTAATATGAATCTGTTTGGCTTCCTTTGATCATAGGCATTTTTTTATGAATAACAAGGAAAAACTGGAAGATTCATCTAGTGTTGAAAAAGATGAAATTTTGCAGAAGATAAAGCAGGTAGGAAGATGGAAATTACGCCTTTTAGATTATTATTCGTTTTTATTTTTAGTTAATATTTTAAATATATTTGAGAAATGTGAAATTTTCCAAAAGTAGATTTTTCATGATATAATAATGATAATATAATAATATATATTATACTATATATTATGTATTATATATATATATATAATATAATATAATAATCATGATCATTTGCAGTAATTGATTTAAAGATTTTATTCCCTCCCCAAATATTTTAAATATATGAAAGAGCAAATGTTGTCTATGTGAAAGTGAATCTTTGTTTGGTAACTTTTCGTGTGGTTATGGTTATAATACATTAGAAATATCCAGATCAATGGGTATTTTTCATCCGAATTATTTAGAAAAAAATGGGACCCTCTTGCTGTTGTGTGGTACCTGTAAAGTCTAGCAACCCATATTGTGCTTAGTAAGCAGTGAAATATTTGAGTCAGATTAGCATCCAGGAGAATTCTCTAGACATTTTAAATTTTGGTTAAAAGAAATATCATAAGTACTTAACTACGGGTATAAACCAAAATTTATCCACAAGGTATTCAGTAAAGCATTCCTTATAATAATTGAAAAATTAGGGGGAAGATACAATTAAAGTCCAACAAAAAGGCCTTGGTTAAGTAATAGCTCATAATATATTATTGCGTGACAAATAGAATATAAAACAGTACACTGTGGATCTCTTCCATAAGAATGATTTGAACCGGTTACATTCTTTCCATTTGGTTATGAGCTAATGGCATTAGGGACGGCTTCCCTCCAGGTTAGACCTACTCTGATTCTTTAGTTGTGAAGATTCTGAAAGACAGAAACTAGACAAGGTTGGTAGGTTGGCTGGGTGGTCAGTTGGTTGGTTTTTAAATTTTTTTTTTCAACGTTTATTTATTTTTGGGACAGAGAGAGACAGAGCATGAACGGGGGAGGGGCAGAGAGAGAGGGAGACACAGAATCGGAAACAGGCTCCAGGCTCTGAGCCATCAGCCCAGAGCCTGACGCGGGGCTCGAACTCAGGGACTGCGAGATCGTGACCTGGCTGAAGTCAGACGCTTAACCGACTGCGCCACCCAGGCACCCCTGTTGGTTTTTAAAGTTGTCTTTCATTCTCTGGGCAAAGGATTTCTTTTTCCTTTCCGTTTATTTCCTGAAGCTGTCAGGCAGGCTTCAGATGATAGCTCCGTAGTTTGCAGGCCCCCAACTGTCTGGAAAATCCAGGACCCCTACACTGCATGGCTTACTTGCTCAAAGGGCAAATGCAAAGGGGTTTCGCTTTAATCCATAGCCGTCAGCCAAATTCCATGAGTTCAACTCAGTGACTGCTTCAAAGGGATCAGGGCTCTGACCCATTTACTATTTCCACTGGACTCTCGGTGGCAGCCAATCTTAATTCTCATGAGGTGTAGGAGACAAGTTCAGTGATGAAATTCTATTGTAACTTTATTTTAATTTTTTTTATTATAAGATATTACACACAGAACAGTACACACGCTATAAATGTACAATCCTTATGTACATACATATCTTTTGATGGGTATAATTTATTAGTTGCGATGAAGTACAGTTTATCAATCTTTTCCTTTTTGGTTTTTATGTCCTTTGTCATGAAGATACTATTTCATGATCTTCTAGAAGATTTATTGTTTGCCCTTCCACATTTAGGACTACAAGCCATCTGGAATCTGTGTGTGTGTGTGTGTGTGTGTGTGTGTGTGTGTGTGTGTGTGTGTGCGTGCATGCTGTGAGATGGTGGTCAAGGTTCATATTTTTCCATAAGATTATCTAGCACCATTTAATGAAAAGAACATCTTTTCCTGCACTATACTGTAATGGTAAGTTTGTCATAAATCAACGGCAGATCATAAATACATTGTAAATATGTGTGTAGATCTGTGGACTCCCTATTGTGTTCCTTTGGACTTGTCTCCCCTCACATTAAAACCAGACTTTCTTAATTAGCAGCTTTTAACATAAGCCTTTATAGTTAGCAGTATAAATCCTTCCACTTTGCTCTTCAAGATTGCTTTCACTGTTCTTGGCCCTTTGAATTTCTGTCAGTCTGTCAAGTCCTGCCAAAAAAACCTGTTTGCATTTGGACTGGGGTTGCATTATATCTATAGATCAGTTTGGGGAGAATGTCACATTCTTACAATATCAAGGCTTCCAATCCATGAAAGTGGTGTACCTCATTTATTTTAGGTCTTCTTTGTTCCCTTTGACTTATTCACTTTCACTATCATATGTCCACATTTTCTTTTTATTTCTCCTGCTTTGGGATTTATTGGGCTGCTTAGATCTGTAAATTGCTGTATTTTGCAAGTTCTGCAAAATTCTTAGCCGTTATCTGCTTGCATATTTCATTCCCTTTCCTCTTGGTCTGAGACTCCAATTGTATATATATGTATGCACGTGTGTGTATACAATTATTTGTGCTAATAAACACATCCTCTATGTTTTTTTACCCTCTCTTTCGTGTTTTCTATCTTTTGTCTCCCCCTGCTGTATTCTGGGCAGGATGGTCTTATTTCAGCTGTTAATTTTGGTTATTGAATTTTTTAAATTGGTAATTTTCAAATCTGCATTGTCTATTTCAATTCCTTGCCGTAATTTTCAAGTATGTCTAACATTTCTTTGATTATAGTAAACACAATATTTGTATAGTTCAGTATCTAATTCCACTCACTACCTGATGTTTTTATAGGTTTGTTTCCGTAGTCTTTTGCTTCTGCCAATTTTTTTTCATGCTGTCTTATTTCCTTCTGTTCCTAGTAGAAAACTGTATACCAGACATTGTATTTGGGGGCGGGGGGGAAGTTTGTAAAAACAATTTGAAGCTTAGGATGATCATATCTTTTCCAGGAACAGACTTTAATTCACTTCCGTCAGAAGGCTGGGATATTACCAGTCCCAAACCACTTTAATGCACCCTTAGGTTCACTGGTGATCAAAATTAGGCTGGGCCATGGCTTATTAGCTTCCAATTTACCCTTCTCCAGAGCATGAAGCTTTTTGAGACCACAGGTTAAAGTGGTAGAAGATTTATCAAACTCAATACCTGGATGAACTCTGTTGATTTCTGTCCCTCTTGTCAGGTAAGAGAACTAAAATTCCATTTCCAAGTGGTTTCTTCCATATCAATCAATGTCCTTAGGGTAAAAGGAGTTTTCAGTGCTAGATTTACTACTCTGGATTTTTTTTTTTTTTTTGAGAGTGAGAGAGAGAGAGCAGGGGAGGGGAAGAGGAACAAGGAGAGAGAACCCTAAGAAAGCTCTACACCCATCACAGAACCCAATAATGCAGGACTTGATCCCATGACTGTGGGATCATGACCCGAGCCAAAATAAAGATTCAGATGCTTAACCAACTAAGCCACCCCAGTGCCCTCTATTATGGATTCTTGATTTCTTGTAGAATTAGTCATTATCTTGTTAGTTCTTCAACACTTCTAAGATATTTTTTCATCCAGCTATTCTAGTAATGCTCAGCCAAAAGGTTATTGTGAACTGCTCAGCCCATCACTCCTACTGAACATAACTTTCTTACCTCTTTTGAAGCAATAGAGACATTTTAAACACAAACTTCTCGAATAGCAAGTTCACTAATAAACATTAGTTTTGTCCTTGAATAGAAATATTTAACAAGAAGCAGACCTAGTATCTCATCAAAGAGGTTTTGAGCAAGAGCTTCTATTGGTGTTAACATTTTCTTTTCCCTAGTGTAATTTATCTTCTGGGAAAAGGACTTACGGATCCTGTTGAATGATCTCAGTTTATTAATCTCAATGCTTATATCAATATGAATGATTTACTCTGTGGTGTTTGCATCAGTGTCTACTACCTTTCTATACTTTTGTCATAATTTATAGGAGAGGCCCCAAAATGTATAACTGCATATTTGATACAGAATTAAATCACTCAACATTTATGGCATAGTTATTGTATGCTAAGTAACATACCCAGTGCTCTAGAGTTGCCACATGACTGACTCCCATCAAAGGAAATGTGTCCTCTAATTGCTTTTTTTTTCCCTAGATGGCTGAGAAACTACACAAAAATCATTTAGAGAGCAAAGATCTACAGGAGAAATTGCATACTCTTACCAGACAATATAAGATTGTCTTAAGCGAGGAGGAGAAAGTTTTTATACAGAAACAGAACACTTATAATGAGTATGTTTCTATCCATGATCTGTACATGAATCAACATGTTATGGTTATGGGGTTTCCTTGGCATCAAAATGGTGACTCTCTAAAGAATGAAATATGGCCCTTTGTAGCAACATGGATGGAACTGGAGAGTGTGATGCTAAGTGAAATAAGCCATACAGAGAAAGACAGATACCATATGGTTCACTCTTACGTGGATCCTGAGAAACTTAACAGAAACCCATGGCGGAGGGGAAGGAAAAAAAAAAGAGGTTACAGTGGGAGAGAGCCAAAGCATAAGAGACTCTTAAAAACTGAGAACAAACAGAGGGTTGATGGGGGGTGGGAGGGAGGAGAGGGTAGGTGATGGGCATTGAAGAGGGCATCTTTTGGGATGAGCACTGGGTGTTGTATGGAAACCAATTTGACAATAAATTTCATATATTAAAAAAAACATTGTAAAAAATTTACAGTAAAAAAAAATGGTGACTCTCTACTTAAGTTCATCCTAGTTTTAAAATCTACTGACAACGATGAAATATTTACCTAAAAATAAACACACTCCTCATCTGCCTGTATATGCACTGAGTAATGCTTTCCTTATATGGGTTAGATCAAATCCATAAACACCATGGGCATTATATTTACTTCTACGTCAGATTCTTGAAAAGAGAATCCTGCTTTTACTCCATGAGACTGTTTAGAGAAACTGTGAGATCTACCTTCATCAGAAACTGGCTCTGCCATCTCTTCCCTATCTCTGTGAAGGGTTTGGTCATTGACACAATCCCCTAACCCAGAGACTGGGAAATTATTCAAGGAAATTCCTATCTTTTACTACCCGTTGGACTCCATTCAAGTACCAAGGCTTGTCAATTCCACTTCCCGGATATTTCTCAAATATATCCCATTCTTCTCTCCAACTCCATTCTTGTCACCTCTTTCAGCTTCTTTGCACTGGCTTGTCCCTCCAAAGTTCTCCCCACTTTCTGCTTTACCACCCTTAAGTTGTTCACCTTCCTTCCACCGGAATGATCCTTCTGAAACAGCTCTCTGATGCCATTCCTTTTCATCAGTCACTGCATTGTCATAAGTAGTCTATAAATCTCTTGTTTCCACTGAACTATGAACAGATCAGGGTATTTACTCAGTGCTATATCCCCAGGACCTTGTACATTGCTTAGCAGATAGTGGGCATTCACCAATATTTTCTTAAATACAGAATAACATCTTGCAAGCATGAATTCTATAAGTAATGATCCATTACTACAGACAAAGTTAGATCACACAGAAGTGTAATTACAGTATCCAGGCACACTTAGGTGAAACTGAGTTTATGGTCATTGCAGCATGTGAGCTGCAGAGAGTAGTTACAATCATTGTATCTCATTCAACTGAAAAACCTACCAAGAGTCTGCTTTCAGTAGCTTTTTTCAGCAAAAAAAATTTCCCCAGATCAGTACTGAGTTAATCAGTACTCATCTACAGGTAAAGTTTCCTTCAAGGTCACGCTGCTAGAAAGAGGTAAAGCCAGTATTTAAAGTTGGTCTAACTGACCCCTTCACCTTTCATAAAATAACATGGTAGAATTGATAATGTGCTGATGACAAATCATTGTAACACTAAAACATTTACTATTGTTACTCGTTTTTGTCTTCAGCTTGGGCTGCCATGACTAAGCACCATAGACTGGGTGGTTTAAACAACGGAAATTTATTTCTCACAGTTCCAGAGGATGGAGATCCAATATCAGGGTGCCAGCATGGTTGGGTTCTGGTGAGAGCCCTTTTTCCTGGCTTGCACAAGGCTGCCTTCTTGCTGTGTTTTTACATGGTAGAAAGAGGGAGAAAACAAACTTCCTGGTGTCTCTTCTTACAAGGAGCCTCTTCGTCATGACCTCATCTAATCAGGTGACCTCGTCACTTCACAAAAGCCTCACCTTCCAATACGATCACATTGGGTGTTAGGGCTTCAACACACAAATTTTAGGGACTGAACACAGTTCAGTCCATAGAAGTTTTGAAGAAGACGAGATGCTTACATAAAGCACTTTCTGTTACAGGAATGCCCCTATCAATGTCTGGAAAAAACTGAAATTGAACAAAACTGTGTACTTCCTATTATTCTCTCTACAAATTGGAGACAAAATATTAACCACTTTTTACAAAGTGCCTCATGAGTCCCACGCACTGGATTGAGCACTTTATAGCTCATTTAATCCTTATAGCTGTTGAGATAGGTATTATGATCCCTGTTTTATGGATGGAGATACTGAGGCTCATCTCCAGGTGAAGTTTCCTTCCGGGTCACACTGCTAGAAAGAGGCAAAGCCAGTATTTAAAGTTGGTCTAACTGACCCCTTCACCTTTCACAAAAGAACATGGTAGAATTGATAAATATATTAAAAGAGACACCCCTGCTCAGAGGGACAGAGTGCTAGGGACAGGACTGTTCTTGTGATTTTATGGTGACTACAGCAGTTCATGCTCTCTCCATGGCTTAGGAGTTTTCATGAGTTTAGATTTCACCACCACTAGCAAAAAGACTTTGTTTCTATTTTCCTAATTTGTTCAGTAAATAGTTGATGAACCAAACTTGGCAGCCTACATTCTACATTCTTATTTGTGACTGCAATGTCCCCTCATGCTGAAGAGTTAAAAAAAAATGATTTCACCTTTCAACATATGCTAACTCTGGTTTTTTTTCATGGTAGGAATCAGAGACAAATGGCATTTATTAGTCAGAAAGAAAACTTCCTATCGCAAAGAAAAGTAGACATCAAAAATATGGAGGAAGGACTTGTCACTCTCCAGGAACTTCATCAGTATGTTTGTTGCCCTTGAAACATTTAATCATTCTTTTCTGCATTTGTTTTAATATATGGTAACCATAGATCTATCAGTTTCTGATATCCTATAGAAAAGGAAGTTTATAATTCACTGTCTCTGTTTTACAGTATAGAAGGGTCATTATCATTGAATCTACCATTGAAAGGGTAGACAGGTCCTGAGTTCTGGACAAGCTGCTGGACATGAGAAATGGACCCATCAGGAGTCTAGGAACAAGAATGTGCCTGAACATTATCACAACACTGACCCCCTATGGTGTTGATTTCTGCCATTCTAAATCACTTTAATTTTTATTTTTAGTTTTTCTGATTAAAATAAGTAATACCTGATGTGATTTTAAAATTCAAATGTAGAAATGTGTGGCTTTGGGGCGCCTGGGTGGCTCAGTCGGTTAGGCATCCGACTTCAGCTCAGGTCATGATCTCGCGGTCTGTGAGTTCGAGCCCCGCGTCGGGCTCTGGGCTGATGGCTCAGAACCTGGAGCCTGCTTCCGATTCTGTGTCTCCCTCTCTCTCTGCCCCTCCCCTGTTCATGCTCTGTCTCTCTCTGTCTCAAAAATAAGTAAACGTTAAAAAAAATTTTTTAAAAAAGTGTGGCTTAGAAGCATAAAAGTGACCCTAATCTCTGTCTCCCCACAGAGATCTCACTGTTAACAGTTTGCTCTGCATGCTTTCTATAATAGGAGTGTGTACGTACACCCAAAAATAGGATTGTACTTTTCTAGAACTGTAATTTATCCACTTAAAATTGTACCTTACAATTGTAACTTACACAATATTATATTTCAGCTACACAAGTTAAATTGTAACTTACACAATATTATATTTCACACAATTTCACAATATTGTATTTCAACTATATCTCCATAAAAAGCTGGAAAAATATATCTGGGAAAATGATAAAACAAGTGTGATAAAAGGTAACATTTGGAGAAATTGGTGAAAGGTATGTGGGAATTCTTTGTATTAATTTTTACACTTATCTGTTGATTTTAAAACTATTTCAGAAGGAGGCAATATTCATATATATGGGACCTCATTCTTCAGTCTTTCTTTAGCTGCTTAATATTCCTTTCACTGAATATGCTATGTTTTATTTAACCAGCACCCTACTGATACTTTGGCTTTTGTGTTTACTATAAGCATTTTTCAAATTAACCTCCTTTAGCATATATCCACGTATACAACTATTTCTTTATAATAACGTCCTAAAAGTTGAATTACAAGATTATAGGGGGTTGCATATTTTTTATTTTTATAATTTGAATATATTTTATGACTTGAGTGTAGGGCAGTGGAGAAACTAACTTACGGAACTAAGACAAGTGGAGATGAAATTTGACTCCTGCCAACAGAAATCTAGAACACAGCAGGATATGCAGGTTGCTTGTCCTTACACTGTTGAACAACATATTTAAACATCTGTTTCTCATGTTGGTTTCAGAAAGGAAACTATGAACCCTTCCCTGTGAAACAGTGGGAAAATAGAATTGGGTTGAGTTAGGGGTTTTGTTTGCCACATGAATAACGCAGATTCTATAATCAAGTATTGTGCCATCATGGTTCCCATCACCAGGAAGCTCAGAGCCAGATTTGTGACCCAATACTGGTTTTCATTTAGTACTTTTAATGTTGTTGTTATTTCACTCTAGTTCAACTACTTTGTGGATTAAACTAAATACATAAATAAATAAAATCAATGAGATTGGGCACATTGCGAAGAATCTTAGAGTTCCAGGGAAGGGCGAAGTGGAAAAGAAAAAGGAAAAAAGGAAAAAAATAGTTACAAACAGAGAGGGAGGGAGGCAAACCCACAAGAGACTCTTAAATACAGAGAACAAACTAAGGGTGGATGGGGGCATGGGGGAGAGGGAAAATGGGTGATGGGCATTGAGGAGGGCACTTGTTGGGATGAGCACTGGGTGTTGTATGTAAGTAAGCCAGTTTGACAATAAATCAAATTCATAAAAAAAAAAAAAGAAAACCCACACTGTGATTTTAGATGGAGGAAAAAAAAAAAAACACGAACACATTTGTGTTGCTAGTTTAACAGCATTATGTGTTCTGTTTTAGCTATGAATATTTCTATTTTTCTTTTAATTTTTTTCATGTTTTTATTTTTGAGAGACGGAGACAACACGAGTCGGGGAGGGGCAGAGAGAGAGGGAGACACAGAATCTGAAGCAGGCTCCAGGCTCTAAGCTATCAGCACAGAGCCTGATACAGGGTTCGAACTCACAAACCGTGAGATCATGACCTGAGCCGAAGTCGGACACTTAACCAACTGAGTCACCCAGACACCCCTGAATATTTCTATTTTTCAAAAGATACAAAGTCATATTTCACTTTCATTTCTGCATATGAAGCACTTCATAGAGAAAGAGGGAATAAAAATAATAAAGGCTTCTAATACCTATGCTAGACTCTTCATATTTCCACCCATCCTAGATTCACAAGAAACCCTTCCGTCCTTAATTACTACTTACCCCTAGTACAAAACTCTTTATTGGCTTTCTGAATTATACATTGCATCAAACCAGGACTCAGTCAGGAATTCAAAGTTCCTCACCAATTTGTTGACCTTCACCCCTCCTATGTCACTGTGTTGCTTCCCTTCGTGTCCTCTGTCTGTGGCAAGTCTATGTTGGTCATAACTCTTGTACCTTTTTCACGTCTTTGCGAATGATGACGTCCTTCCCATGGTGAAATTACACCTTCATTCCGGCAATCTGTGTTCTTCCCTCTGTCAAACATTAACCTCCTATGTCCTTTCCTCAGCTGCCTCCCCAGAATCTATTCTTCCTTTCCCTTAGGTTTACCACAATTCTGCAAAATCAGTTTGCACTTGCACAAAACCATAATTGTCCTTCTATGAGTCTACCACTACCTTTCGTTGTTACACGAGGTTTGGTTTATCTCCCAATTAGATGGTAGTCTTATTGTACATAAGAATTATACATAAAGTCTTTTGTGTAGTCTACTAGCTTCCACAAATGCAAAACCCAGTGTATGTCTTCCTGTTTTTAGAGCAACAAAGGAAGTATATCGGAGACAAATAAAAATCCTGAATGACAACCGGGAAAGAGAAAGTCAGAGACGGTAAAAAAAAAAAAAAAAAAAAAAAAAAAAAATTTTCTTTTCATTTGTGTTATGAGTAAGTCTATGTTATCTTAATGCGCAGTGCCTCAAAGTAGGGAGGAAATCAGAGTGCTTGTTGCTTGCTAGAGTCCAAGGAAATTATTCTCCTAAATTAAATTGTGTGAGTTCTCTCAGTTCGTTAGTTTGATTTGGGGGCTTGAACAGAACCAAAGTTTTCCATTTCAATCAAGTGAGCTCCCCGAAGAAGGAAATTGTCAGGATTGGTGTAGTGCCTCTTGCTCACCAGGCTTCTCTATATGGACCAGTAGGGGAGGTTATGTGCAGTGACAGAGAAGTGTGGCTAAACATACGGGCTCTGAAGACAGGCCACTTTGGTTGCTGTGTTGCTGACTAGCTCTGTGACTGAGGCTACGTTACTTAATAATCTCTCTTTGCTCCCATCCCTAGTAAGTGGCCAATGATAGTAGCACCCGTCCTGCAAAGTCACCGTGAATGGCCAGTGAGACGATCTATATATTCAGAGGACCACCTGGCACCTAGGAAGTACTTGCAAAAACTTAGGTGTATTATATTGTTGTTGTCCTGGTTATTAATCTCGTTCGTAAGACTCCACATGCACATCTTTCCCATTCTCCAGTGCAGTTTTTTAAAATTGTGGTGGAGAGAAAAATTTGAGAACCTAGAAGGTTGAAATGAGGTAGTTTTAACTGCTATTTCTGCCTGGGTCACTTCTGCCCGCCCTTGAACCTTCCCCATTGCCATCCTTTACCCAAAGGAGGTGAGCGGCCAAGTGTGGTTTGTCCGCGGTCCTAGTGGACATACCAACACAGGCTGTTGCAGTGAAGCAAGCTTGTGAAGCCGACGGCACTGAAGCAGTTACCGCTTTGTCTAATTTTTTCAGCTAATGTGCGTGGTCTGCATTGCCAGTAGCTCAAACGGTCTTATATGATCATAGTAGGATTTGTTTTGCTTGGAATTCCTTCATCTTTTCAGTAAACTGTTAGGCCAGTTTCACGAGAATTCTTTCTGCTCTCATTTCCAGCGTCATAACTCAGTGGAAAATTGCTTGTTCACGAAAAAAGCATGCATGTTTGAAAAAGAAGCTGGAGTCTGAAGTACAAGAAATTTTAGGTGAAGTACAGACTGCTGAATCTAGATGCATCAAACTATTGCAAGAGGTAAAGGAACTCAAGGAACTTGAATATTATTGTTCCATGTTAGTATGGACCCAGTATTATTATTGCATATCAGTAATTCTCCTTCAATATTTAATTAAACCTTACCTTATGAAGAGATATTTTCCTTTCTGGTGACTTATGCTTAGAGTGAATTATTTAACTTTCTTGAGAAATTCCTATTTGCTGTGTGTGAACTGTAGGAATTTAGCAAACAAAGTCGCACTTGTCTCTAGAATATGCTTTTGAAATCTGTAACCAGAGGGGCGCCTGGGTGGCGCAGTCGGTTAAGCGTCCGACTTCAGCCAGGTCACGATCTCTCGGTCCGTGAGTTCGAGCCCCGCGTCGGGCTCTGGGCTGATGG
>NW_024412396.1:35514180-35603147 GCF_014898765.1 Herpailurus yagouaroundi | reverse complement strand
AAAAAAAAGAAACCAAACATCATTACTCAGCGCTGGTTTTGACCCTCTGCCCTTCCTCCATCCCCCATCAGTCCCATCATCCATTTCCTCAGGTAGGTTATAGATATTGTCTGGTGAATAAATTAACCTCTGGAGGAAAAATAAATAAATAAATTCCCTCTCAAGTAGTTGCTGTGAAAATATATAACCTGAAATCAGAGCCAAGTATCATGCAAAGAGATATTAATTCTTGGCTGTTTTGAAAATGTAAGGCTGACTGCTACAGGGAAATGACAGATCTTCAATTTGTTTGCTTTCTGATTAGACCAATTTTAGACAAAAAGAGATCACTGAGTTTTTGGCAGAGACTGAAAAACTTACATTAGAATTAAAACAAGTGGAGGAAGAATTTATTGTCAAAGAAAAAAAGTTAGTTCAAGAGTTGAGCAAGTATGAGGTAAGTTTTATTCTGCATCTAAAAACAATTTGAAATTGCCATATGGGGGGAGGGGTATATTTCATGCTACTCTTTTTTTTTTTTTTTTTACAATTTTTGTTAATGTTTTTATTTTTGAGAGACAGAGACAGAGCACGAGTGGGGGAGGGCAGAGAAAGAGGGAGACACAGAATCCGAAGCAGGCTCCAGGCTCTGAGTTGTCAGCACGGAGCCCGATGCAGGGATCAAACTCATAAGCCGTGAGATCGTGACCTGAGCTGAAGTTGGACGCTTAACCGACTGAGCCACCCAGGTGCCCCTATTTCATGCTACTCTAAGCGGTTAAATGTAAAACCTCCAGTGTGAGCAAGCCTAGTTTCATTATGACTTTTTTTCCTGAAAAAAAGAGCAACATAAAATATTTTTTCAGTTAAAAAAAGAAAATTAGACACTCCAAGTTACGTAGACGTGCCGGCAAAGTCCCCGGGGACAAGGGGAGCGGTGCAGGAAGGCAGGCAGAGCTGGCGGGAGAGTAGCTGGGGGAAGCAGCAAAGGGCAAGGGAGGCCAGTGAGGCCAAGCTTGGAAATCCTTATCAGAGAGGGCATTCTGCTGAGTTGGGAGCTGCCAGGAGCCCCCTGGGATGGAATGGAGCAAGGATGCTGGGGGAGGTGGAGCGAAAAGGCACTGAAAGTACCCAAGGGGCCTGGGGGTGGCAGGTCTCTGGAAACACAACAGAAAACACACCTTTTCAAGGTGCTGGTGTTACCTGGAAAGGTAAGGGGGTGCTGCCTGGAGACCTACGTTGGTATTGGGATGCGGAGAAAAGGGATGGTGGTAGAAGCCTTCTTGAACTTGATTCATTTTGAAGAGGAACAGAGGCCCCGGCTGTATCAAAGAGGGGCTTTATTTGTTTTGTTTTGTTTTTTTGTTTTTTGTTTTTCCTGTTTGTTTTATTTATTTGTTCTTAATATGAAATTTATTGTCAAATTGGTTTCCATAAAACTCCCAGTGCTCATTCCAACAGGTGCCCTCCTCAATGCCCAGCACCCACTTTCCCCTCCCTCCCACCCCCCATCAACCCTCCGTTTATTCTGTTTTTAAGAGTCTCTTATGGTTTGCCTCCTTCCCTCTCTGTAACTTTTTTTTCCCCATCCCCCTCCCCCATGATCTTCTGTTAAGTTTCTCAGGATCCGCATAAGAGTGAAACCATATGGTATCTGTCTTTCTCTGTATGACTTACTTCACTTAGCATAACACTCTCCAGTTCCATCCACATCGCTACAAAAGGCCACATTTCATTCATTCTCATTGCCAAGTAGTATTCCATTGTGTATATAAACCACAACTTCTTTATCCGTTCATCGATTGATGGGCATTTGGGCTCTTTCCATAATTTTTGAAGACAATAGTCCCTTGCTGTAGCAGGGAAGCAGAGAGTCCTTACATGTCAAAGTTCAGATCTTGCCCTGGGCCAACCCCATGCTTCCCCACGCAACCCCCACCACATCCTACAGAAAGCCATCCACAGATTATTGGTCCAAGAAAAGCCAGTTCTTTCTAATATGAATAACAAAAAAAGGAGCAGCTATGTCCTCCACATAAAAATACCATGAGAAAAACAAGTGGACACCTGGGTGGCTCTGTGGATTGAGTGACTGACTCCTGATTTCAGCTCAGGTCATGATCACTTGGTGGTGGGATCGAGCCCTGAGTCAGGCTCTGTGCTGTTAGTATGAAGTCTGCCTGGGATTCTCTCTCTCTCTCTCCCCCGCCCCCCCACCAAACCTCTCCCCACTCACTCTATCTCTCTAAAAAAAATAAAGGGAAAAAATGTATTCATTAAAATAATAATAATAATAATACTTATTAAAAAATCTATTAAAAAAATAAGCGAAAGGGGGAACAAAACTGTCCAACAACTGAAGAACACTCAGGAAGATGGTGTTGGAACAGATGAAAACTGCGATCAAGCATCCCTCTGTAAATTAAAAAATATATATTTTAGTTTCGTACAGGTGCCAAGGAAGATCAGCAATATAGAAATCTAGGAACTCAGGGAAGAGGTGTCAGAAGGGGATGGGCCAGAAATAGGAAGGAGTGAAATGGAAATTGGCACAGCTCAGGGAACAAACAAGGGAAAGAGAACATTCCCAAATTCAGACGAAATGAGAAGAAACAGAAGGGAGAAGCGTCAGGGTGGGAAACCTTTCTCTGCTGGATGCCATCTGTCTGGGTGCCTAGTATTCTTCTAGATGCTGAAAAACAAAAAAAGAAACAGACAAAAAACCCCTCTGCCCTTATGGTGCTTACATCCTGGTGGACGGAGATTGAAAATAAACAAGATAAACAAGTGGAACCTTGAGTATATTCAAAAGTGAGAAATGCTATGGAGAAAAATAGAGCCGGGACTGGGGATAGGGCGAGCATACGTGATGTGGTCTGTGTGCCCTGTTAAAGAGCATTGTTGGACAAGGAAGGATAGAATCCTGAAGGGCAGAGGGTTGCTGCAGACAGGAAGGGAGGAGGCAGGGCTGTCCTATCTGAGGAACAGCAAGGAGGCAGTGTGGCTGGAATGGCCAGGAGGGAGAGGGATCCATTTTCTGGAAGGAAATGCTGAGACAGAACGAGGAGTGTAAAGTTTATTAGGGAGTAGTACCTATGAAAGGACTGGGCAGGGGAAGCCATCAGGCTATTATGTAACCCGCAAACTGTCTCTGGGGAGCTCCTGAGCAAGGACTGTCCATTAGCAGATCCCTGCCTTGGGCAGAAATGGCTACACCCTTGTACCACCTCCTTGCTCAGTCAGTTGGTTGGGGGCCCCCGTGAAGAGCATGATCTTCAGTAGATAACTGAGAAGTCTCTAAAGGAGCTGGCCGCTGGAGGCTGGCAGCTGACCATACTCCTTGCCACAAGGCAGTGAGTGAGTCCCTTCCATGAGGAATGATTCAAGAGGGGCCTCCCCAGGTCTGCCTCCTTATAGGCCATTGTGAGTACTTTGTCCTTCCTCTGCCTGGGCTGGGAAGGTAAGTTTCCTGATAAGAGGGTTCTGAGTGAAGGGCTGAATAGTCTGATTTTCATGTAAATAGGATCATTCTAGCTGCTATGTTGAGCAGAATTTAGGAGAGCAATGGTGGGTGCAGGAAGACCAATTAGGAAGCTACAACAGTATTGCAAGTGGTTCAAGTAGCTTGATCCAGAGTGGTAGCTGAGGGAGTGGTTGGAAGTAGGTAGTCAGCCTTTCAGGTATTTCTTGAGAGAGAGCTGACAGTTTACTCTCATACATGATGGTGAACCAATGGAGGCAACCCCCTTAAAATCAGGAATAGGATAAGGTTGCTATGTAATATTGCACTTGAGCTTACACAGTGCAATTAGGCAAGGTAAGTCGACAGTCTTCCAGTGTCCACCCCACTTGCCAGGCTGTGCGCCCCCTGCAGGGCTGTGTCCACCTGTGTCTAATTCACAGAAAGGCACAGAGAGCAGCCTGTGTGCCCTTCCTATAAAGCAACAACCCTTCTTCCCCTTGATAGTCCTCATCAATAACCTGGAGCAAATTAGAATCCCATTTCTGCAATTGGTTCAGTAGCATGAGGAGCCCAAAATGGAGAAGAAGCATTCTCCGATTTTGGTTTACGGAACCATTATTATACCCCTGGTACAATCGTTCTTACCAGTGTTGTACAATGTCTAAATGAACAGAGCCCAAATTCACAGGGAGGGAAAACAAAATCATAAGATTTAATAGTAAGACGTCCACTACCACTTGGGCCCCTGACCCATATATTTTGTCTAAGGAAAACAGTCCTGGATGTTAGTCACTGGTTCAGAATATAAATTTCCAAATCTCCAGAGGCATTTTTCTCCCAGGCAGTACTGTGACTAAGTCCTCTGTAGACTTGGCTCCAATACCTGGGGGCCTCGGCTACAATTCTGCTGGAGCTTGCCACAGGCTTCTACATCATTCTGACCTAGTGCTGACACCTTGACCACGAATTGGGTCTGCTGGGTCCTACAGCCCTATATCTGGCAGAGTTCAGTCAGAGAAGCAGAGCCACCAGAAATGAGGTTTCTTAAAGGATTTGACCTTCTGGAATCGTGGTGGCTGGTTACACAGTCTAGAGAGTCTGTCTGCTTTCCATCTGGAACTGGGGCCTGAAGGCTGTATAGGACAGGCAGTTGGGAAGGAAAAGATGGACAGGAAGTTATAGGATGAGCTGGAACTCATCCTGATGAACAGGGGTGGGACCTGCATCAGTCTCTCTCTTTTCCAAGGCTCCAATTCCAAGGGGTTGCAGCAAAAGCCTGGGCCCATTGTCACTGAGCTAAGTGTGCATGTGGCTCCGGAATCAGGGAAGAAGCAGTGGGCCTGCCTGAGCCGGTAGACGAACACCAACTTGTCTGAGATGCCGCAGCATCTGGTACCCAAACCCTCCCTCAAAGCATGAAGCAACAGCATGGCTCCTTGTCAGGGAAATCCTAGCAGCTTAAGTCAATGCAGGCAATGGGAACAAATTAATGCATTCACATACTTCCTTAGACCCTCAAGCTATTCTTTAGAGAACATGGTATAGATAATACAGAGTTGAGTTTCTTTTTTCCTTATTTTTTTAATGTATGTTTATTATCATTGAGAGACAGAGAGACACAGAGCGTGAGCCGGGGATGGGTAGAGAGGGGGAGAACAGAATCTGAAGCAGGCTCCAGGCTCTGAGCTGTCAGCACAGAGCCTGACGCGGGGCTCGAACTCACAAACTGCGAGATCGTGACCTGAGCGAGACCATGACGGTCGCCTAACCAACTGAGCCACCCAGGCGCCCCTACACAGTTGAATTTCTTAACGTGCAGTGTGGAGAAAATTACTCCTGATGCCTCGTTGTAATGTGTTTAAATTATGGTGTTTTTACATGTGTTTTGATCTTTCTATATTTATCCCTAAGGATTCTCATTGCACTTTGGGAGGGAACATACCAGGCTGGTGTATCGCTGTATTAACTAGGGTGCAGACAGGCTGCTCTATCAGAGATGCCAAAATACATCTGGCACAGTGAACACAGGCAGGATATGTGTAGTAAAGGGTTGCAAACCCTCTCTTCTTTATTGGGAAATTGACCTTGGCTGAACCTTCTGGGTCATTCCCCTAGACCCTGGCAAAGGTAGACAACTAAAGTTGTGTCGTCAGGCAACATTGCTTGTAAACAGTGACCCATGACTGGTATGCCGCATCTTGCCCGGGAGAATAACTGGTGGGGAAACTAGAGCATTGGGCTTCCCTGGGTTTGGTGCCTCTTTTAAGTAGGCACGTCTCTTTCGGGGACCTGGAGGGTATACCCAAGAGAAGTTGGTTCCTATTTGGACATGAGGCTTCAAAACCAAGGTGCCTATCACACCCACCCATGTGGGTATCTTCCTCTTACATCTGAGTTACCACTTTGCTGGGGTCGAAGGACAGTAGCCTCTGGTCAGCTGTGGTGTGAGGTCCCTCCCACTGAAGACGCATGCCTGGCATTGCCCTGCTGGCGCCCGGGTTTTCCTTCAGATTATGTATGTGTGCAACCTGGATTAAAGGTAAAAAGCGAAAAAGTTGTTAAGAATAAGTTGGGTCAAGTATGGCCTATTCGAATCTTAAGAGTCTAACTATCTAGTTGAGAAGACGCCCTGACGTGGTCATTACAGAAGAGAGAGGTTTATTTCTCTCCCATTACAGGCCAAAGGGAAGGGGCCCAAGGTTGGAAGGGCAGCTCTGCCATCCTCAGCCTGAGGCTAACCTCTGTGGATCCAAGTGGCAGTTTCCATTCTCATTCTCTTCCAGCCAGGGGACGGAGGGAAGGACCAAGGGGGCACGTACTGCTTCCTGTTGCAGGCGGAGGACCCGGAAGCGGCCCACACCGCTTCTGCTCACAAAACCATTAGTCGCACCCACTTGCAAGGAAAGCTGAAAAATCAGTCTAGCTGGCAGTCAGATGCTGAGCTAGAACTGAGGAGTCCTGATATCGAGGGACAGGAGAATGGCTAGTAAATATCAGCTGGCTGTCACTGCTTTATCACCATTTTAAACCCATCCTGGCTTTCTAAGAGAGGTCCAGCTAACTAAAACCTGGATAATTAAGCAGGCATCTTCATGTTTTGTTTTGGGTGCTTTTTGCCCATTTATTGTAATAATATATCCACTTATTTCTACCCCCTCCCCATTTCTTATGTAATCCACTTTTCTTAGGACTTATGTATATTTTGTTTTGCCGCTTTTTTTTTTTTGAGAGAGAGAGAGAGAGGCAGAGAGAGAGAGGAAGAAACAGAATCCGAAGCAGGTTCCGCACTGTCAGCGCAAAGCCCAGTGTGGGGCTTGAGCTCACAAACTGTGAGATCACAACCTGAGCCAAAATGAAGAGTCAGACACTTGACCAACTGAGCCACCCAGGTGTCCCATTGCTGCCTGTTTTTTGTTTGTTTGTTTGTTTGTTTTTCCGTAAAATATGCTCAAGAGAGATTTTCTCAAATAGGTGTTTAGGGTACGTACATGGTAGCATTAATGGAATCATAGCAGTAGAGCTAGAGAAATGAAGGGCTCCTTGGAGAGGCCATTGAATGTAATCTCCTTACTTCATAGATTTCCAGAGACTCTCTGAATCAGCCAACAAAAATGTTTCAAATATCTAGATATGCCGGATACCTTTGTATGCACCTCACGATGAGAGGACACTAAGACAGGGCTCTTCCTCTCAAAGAACTTACATTATACTCTGGAGTGTAAATTGTGTCCGTTCTCTAAAATCATGCCTCACAATTAGCTTTATTTTCTTTAAAGCTAAGATTTGCTAGGGAAACGCAAAGTAACAGAGTAAAGGAAGATGAGCTAGTCGAGCATCTTCCGCAACTTCAAGTGGCAGAAGAAGAATATATGAGCAAAGCTGGAAAACTGGAAGAGCTCATTCATTTTATTACAGGTAGGTGTGAAGTCTCAGTAATTAACGTTAAGACAGGTAAGGATTTCACTGATATCCCCTAACTCAAGGTGGGTCATCATTCGTGAGCCAGTGATGAAACTCTGCAAACTTTTCCCATCGCCTTTAACTCTTTCTTCTCTAGTTTTTGCCCCATCTACTAATTTCTTCTTTACACCGCAGCCCTGATGTTGCCCTTGTCAAATGTTTCCTTTTCTCTTTTAAAGACTTTAAAATTAAGAATTAGTGACAACTATATAATGTGGTTTCTGTCTCTCCTTGGTAAAAGTAGAAATAGCACCTTTATCTGCTACCAAGTGGGATTCTTTTTTCTGTTTCTTAACACGAATTTGAATATTCTATCTTGTTCCAGTTATGACTCTAACCATTTACCAAGTAGGTACTCGTCAGATTTTTTTTCCTCCTAACTCACCCCTAAGGCAAAGATATATAAGAGCTAGTCTTAGAAATGGAGGCTTTATAGAGGATGTGAAATGTGTCTCAAAGTATGTATATTTTACATTTTGTTACAGGGCACAATCATGTATATTAAATATAAAAATACTTATTTTCTCCAGAAAAATAGGATGTAGTCATCTAACTCTGCACCCAAAATTTCATAAATCCAGAATCATCTCTAGAGTTTTGTCTTGTATTTGGGAAGCAGAGTATCATTAACCAACAAGTTCCACAAGGTTGTTAAGCAGAAAAGCTTCCAGAATTTCTGTTTTCTAGATGGAAAAAGTACCCTGAAAATCAGAAGACCAGGGTCAGAAGTTACAGAAAGGACTAGAACGGGAGCCCCCAAAAAATGTGCACTGTGATGGGAATAAACAGCTGGCAAAGATGAATATGGGGAGAGACATCGAAATAGTCTGTGTCAAAAAGATATAATCATATAGAAATCCAATATGTTGAAATGTAAAACAAATACTTAAAAGTGAATAGTGGGGGGGGGGGCCCTGGATGGCTCAGTTGGTTAAATGTCTGACTCTTGATATTAGCTCAGGTCATGATCTCATGGTCATGAGATCAAGCCCCATGTGGGGCTTGGTGCTGAGCATGGAGCCCACTTGAGATTCTCTCTCTCCCTCTCCCTCTCTCCTGCTTGCGTGCGTGCACACACATGCACACCCTCTCTCAAAAATAAAAGCGAATAGTGGTCATTGCCAAGGAAAGTGGTTTTTTAAGAATATAAGATTATAAGAATAAGTACCTTGAATAATTGGTCTGGTTGCCATTCCTCAGTTGATTTTCCAATTCTTGTCAGATTCTCATTTAGTCAACTCAGGTAGATTTTCTTGGTCTTTTGCTGCTTTAAGAAGGGTCGTGAAACCTATGTACTCCACCCCCAATTTTCTGTTCTCCCAACCTTCTTCCCATCCCTTCTTGCACTACGGTGGAGGATGTAAGAAACATGAGGAGTTTGAAAATAAGCAACATGTTTCCATATATTGCAAGTGCTGATTCTCTTGAGGCAAAGAAAGAAAATACTAAAGAAAGGAGAGAAAAGAGGGAAAGGCCAGGGAAAGGGAACATAAGAGTAATGCGCTCCAGAGTAGGAAAATATGCTTCACCTGCCAGCAGTGAGACTTACAGAGGATAGAAGTGGCTCAGAACACACAAAGAGCAATGTTATGACTTACGACTTTCAGTTAAATGTTATGCATAAAACATGCATCTATCTGTGCTCCCTAGTGAAATTTCATAAAAATGTGTGTAAAATATTTTTCTAGGGAGAGAAATTATGACTTGCAAGTACAGAGACTGGCAGAGAAGATATCTGCAGAAAATAAACATCAACAAATATTTAGAAGGTAGAATTGGCTAGAAGAATTAACAGGAAGGGAAGTGTGACTAGCAAGTGCCTGCATAAAAAGCACACCATGAAAGCAAGGACCTGGCAAGTCTTGGGCATTGGAAGACCCTGATACTGGGAAGCTGAAATGAGTCACAGGGTTGAAGATTGGTTGAAAATCTTTATAACAAGCGGTTAGACCTCCAGGTGAGATGCCATCTTCTGTGCAGCTGAGCGACTGACTACTCCTCCCAGTGCTGGCAGAGAAGTCAGACCAGGGGGTTCTAAACTGCAGGATATCAGATATGACAGAGGGCAGAAGACGGACGCTATACAGAGACCCCCTTCCACTGCTGAACTTGATGAAGCCTGCCAGCCTTCATTGTGTGTGTGACTGTCCTGTAATCCCTTCCCCCTCTTGAAAAGGAGATGGTTGGATTCTTCTCTAAGGAAACTAAACAGTTCCAGAGAAAAGCCCCACATAATCCAACATTTGAGGATCCTCCGACAAAATGGCTGGTCCCTTCCTGATCACCGTACAGTGAAACCCACCCAGGAACTGAGCCTTTTAGTGCCTCATGCTTAAATAGGATTAGATAGTCAAGGATCACCAGACACCTCAGGAAAAACTCCAATGTGAAAGGCAGAAACTAAAGCAGACAGAAAAACAGAAGTTGGTGGAAACAGATGACACAATGAATACAAGAATGCTTTTAAAGATACATCTTCTTAGAGAATGTCTATTCTCTATATATTATGCATAATGTATATATAGTCTATATATTAAAGAAAATATACATTCTATATGTTTTTGAGAATATATCTTAAAGTTACATTCATAGAGAAAAAATATATTGCATGTATGAAAAAGAACAGAGAAACAGGAAAGAGCTCCTAGAAATGAAAACTATAACCAATATTTTATTGTATTAAAATTTTTTTTTTAATGTTTATTTATTTTTGAGAGAGAGAGAGAGCACAATCAGGGGAGGGGCAGAGAGAGAGGGAGACACAGAATCTGAAACGGGCTTCGGGCTCTGAACTGTCAGCACAGAGACTGACTGTTGGGGCTCGATCTCAGGAGCAGTGAGATCATGACCTGAGCCGAGGTCGGACGCTTAACCGACTGAGCCATCCAGGCACCCCTGACAACGAAACTCTTAACATTTAATAGGATTATAAGAAAAGGAAATCTCTCAAAAAACAGAACAAAATAAGGAGTTGAGGAATAGGATAAAAGAGTAAGAAAATTAGAAGACCATTCTGAGATGTTGAATATTTAATTAATATAAGGCCAGAAAAGAAAATGGAAAGGATAAAGTTATCCAAGAAATAATACAAAAATATTTCTCAGAATTGGAGAATATGAGTTTCCTATTTGAAAAGGCCCATCAAATCCCCAGTGCAATTTCTAAAGGAAAAGACAGTAAGTCACATCATTGTGGGATTTCAGGCTAAAAAAGAATATTCCAAAGGCTTCTAGAGAGAAAAAGCAGATCTCACTCAAAAGATGAGCAATCAGAATGGTTTTAGGCTTCTTAACTGTACTGTTATACTAAAAAAAGACATTGCCTTCAAAATTCTGTGAGAAAATAATATCTAACATTAGATACCCATCCAAACTCTTAGTCAAATATGAATAGAGAATAGAGACATGTTTAGATATATAAGATATCAAAATTTCTCATTTACTCTGTCTCAGGAAGCTAGTAGAGAATTTGCTCGGAATAACTTAAAAAGAAAAGGACACGAAATTCAGGAAACAGGAGGTCCAACATAAGGGGAATGCAAAGGAAAGTCCCAAGTGCTCAGAAAAGAGAAGGCGGCGGTGGGCAAGGGGTAGGTGGGGGGGAGAGGGGGGGAGGGAAGAGATATGAAACTGGTAGATCACCTAAGGTGTTTGACCACGTGGGAAGTAATATTTGGAAAGATTTTATAATTCCATTATAGATTTAGATATGAATTAATGTGTACATGGAAAACTAAGGAAATAAAAAAATGAGGTATTTTTAGCTCCAGGAAAAACAAAAAATTATACAGGAGGGGAGGAATAATCATACTACACCATTTGTCTCATCTGTGAATGTTTACATTGTCATAATGATCTAAATAGTTAAAATTAGGGACACCCGGCTGGCTCAGTTGGTAGAGCCTGTGACTCTTGATCGAAGGTTCTTGATCAAGCCGCATGTTGGATGTAAAGATTACTTAAAAACAAAATCTTTTTTAAAAATACAGTTAAAATTCGCTTTAAAAAACATGACTTTATGGGGAGATTAGAAGTGCACGTGGGGATGTAGGGGTGAGAGTAAGTGTGCTACTTTCTATATTAGGAAGAAGATAGAAAGTGTCTTAAAGTGACAAATCAAGAAATAGTCATATAAGCATTTTTTAAGAAAATAGAAGAAGAAAAAGTTGAGTTTAAAAGTTGTTGATTCTGAGGAGTCAGATACTGCACTGCATTGGAAACATCTGCATTGGAAGGCACTGCATTGGAAACCATCTAACTTCTATTTTTTGTTTTAAGCCTTATAATAGTATTTAACTTTTTTTTAAGTGTATTTATTTATTTTGAGAGAGAGAACCAGCAGGGAAGGGGCGGGGCAGGGGGAGCAGCACAGAGGGTGCAGAGTGGTTTCTATGCTGACGGCAGAGAGCCTGATGAGGGGCTCGAACTCACCAACTGTGAGAACATGACCTGAATCAAAGTTAAACACTTAACCGACTGAACCGGCCAGGTGCCCCATAGTATTTGCCTTTTAAAACTAGACACATGCCTTATTTTGATTAATTTTTTAAACTAAACATTGTGGGCAGTTATTTTTTCTTTTTCTTTTATATAGCACAAAAGCAGGAGCAGAATTTACTGAACGATTACACTTCTCAAATGGCAAGAGACTTTTCAAGATTGTTCAGCAACTCGGTAAAGAGTCAGTGTATTCATTCTTCTTGCTTTTATTGGAATACTGATATATACAAACCATAATATGGTGTGTGTGTGCGTGTGTATACGGAGAGCGAGACTCTAGATGCAACTAACATGTAATCATGAGCATATCCTTGGGGGGGAGGGCCTCAGTTTTCTTATTCATGAGGTAGAGATGGGATGATGCTTCCTAAGGTTCTTTTTAGATCTCTTATTCTGTTAAATTCCTATGAATATTAGGATAAATGCACAAAGGTTGCAGAGATGGGGTGAGAGTAGATGAAATGAGAGCATGTAAAGAGACATTTACTACCTTTATAAAATTTATAATCAGTAATTAATGATAAACGTGTATGTAGAATTGGTTAATTAAAACTAGAAACATTCTATTTTTGAGAAGCATTGATATCAGAAGTAACTTTTAACATGTGGGTATAGAGAAATATGAAGGGGAAAAGAACTAGTAAGTATATATGCAATTCTATTTGCTTGGTAAGATGCTCCTAGTGATGGTCATACAATGACTAAAGATTATGTGACTTGTAACAGTATAATAACTAAGAATCAGAGAATTCAGTAGAATATTCTGAAAAATCCATTAAGTTATATTCCTTTCTCTTCAAAAAAAAAAATTAAATCCTCACTGAAAAAGCCTCAATAAATTTCGCTTCCCTCTTCCCCATTTTTGCCATACAGTTGTTCAAATATCAAATTTATAAAGTTGTCTCAACAACTTATTTGTCTTAATTGTCTAACTTAAGTCCATGGACTTGCTTCCCAGAGCTTTGGAGTTTTGTTTATTTTTTATTCAAATATAATTAACATACAGTGTTATATTAGTTTCAGATGTACAATTTAATCATTCAACAATGCTATACATTACTCAGTTCTTATCCCAATAAGTATACTCTTAATCCCCTTCATTTACTTCACCCATCCCTGCACCCACCTCCCCTCTGATAACTACCAGTTTGTTCTCTGTATTTAAGAGTCTGGGGGAGGGGGAGGTGTCTCTTTTTTTTTTTTTCTGTTTTTGTTTTTGTTTTCTTAAATGTTGTTTAAGAGTGAGTCATATGGTATTTGTCTTTCTCTGACTTTTTTCACTTAGCATTATACAATCCAGGTCCATCCATGTTGTCACAAATGGCAAGATCTCATTCATTTTAATGACTAACATTCCATTGCACATATGTACCTCATCTTCTAAATCCATTCATCTATCCATGGACAATTTGGTTGCTTCCATATCTTGTCTATTGTTAATAATGCTGCAATAAACATAGGAGATAGATGTAGGTATAAATATAGATATAGAGATATAGAGATAGATATAGAGATATGGATATGGATATGGATACATCACTTTGAATTAGCATTTTCATATTCTTTGGGCAAATATCCAGTAGTACAATTGCTGGATTATAGGGTAGTTCTATTTTTAATCTTTTGAGGAATCTCCATACTGTCTTCCACAGTGGCTGTACCAGTTTGCATTCCTACCAACAGTGCCCAAGTATTCCTTTTCCTCCACATCCTTGCCAACACTTGTTGTTTCTTGAGTTTTTTATTTTAGCCATTCTGACAGGTGTGAAGTGATATCTCATGGTTTGGGTTTTTTTTTTTTTTTTTTGCGCCTATTTTTTTTTTTTTTTTTTAATGTTTGTTTATTTTGAGAGGGAGTGAGCACAAGTGGGGGAGAGGCAGAGAGAGAGAGAGAGAGAGAGGGAGAGAGGGAATCCCAAGCAGGCTCTGTGCTGTCAGTGAGTGCAGAGCCTAATGAGGGGCTTGATCCCACAAACTGAGAGATCATGATCTGAGCCAAAATCAAGAAGGAGATGCTCAACCAACTGAGTCACCCAGGCATCCCACTCATGTTTTTGGTTTGCATTTCCCTGATGATGGATGATGTTGAGCATCGTTTCATGTGTCTGTTGGCCATCTGTATGTCTTGGGAGAAATGTCTATTCATGTCTTTTGCCCATTTTTAAATTGGATTACTTGTTTTTTTTAGTGTTGAGTGTAGAAGTTCTTTCTATTTTTGGATGCTAAACCTCCATTGGTATGTCATTTGCAAATATCTCCTCCTCTTCATTAGGCTCTCATTCAGTTTTGTTGATTGTTTCATTTGCTGTGTGGAAGCTTTTTATTTTGATGTAGTCCCAATAGTTTATTTTTGCTTTTGTTTCCCTTGCCTCAGGAGCTGATGTCAGAGAAATTACTGCCTGTACTCTCTTCTAGGATTTTTCTGGTTTCAGGTTTTACATTTGGGTCTTTAATGCATTTTGAGTTTATTTTTGTCTATGGTTTAAGAGTGATCTAGTTCATTCTTTTGCGTGTAGATGTTCAGTTTTCCCATCACCATTTGTTGAAGACCATCTTTTGCATATTCTTGCCTCCCTTGTCAAAGATTAATTGACCATACAATTGTGTTCTAATTTCTTGGCTCTCTATTCTGTTCTGATGGTCTCTATGTCTATCTGTGCCAGTACCATACTGTTTTGATTACTACAGAACAGTAGTAATCAGTAGTATATCTTATAGTATATGAAATCTGTGATTTCAAGATCTAGTAGAATATCTTTGTAGTATATCTTGAAATCTGTAATTGTGATACCCCCAGTCCTTTTTATGATTACTTTGGATATTCAGGATCTTTTGCAGTTCCATACAAATTTTAGGATGATCTAATTCTAGCTCTGTGAAAGATGCTGTTGGTATTTTGATAGGAATTGTATTAAATCTGTAGATTGCTTTGGGTAGTATGGACATTTTAACAATATTTGTTCTCCCAATCCATGAGCATGGAATATCTTTCCATTTGTTTCTGTCATCTTCAATTTCTTTCATTGGTGTTTTATAGTCCTGGTCTTTCACCTCCATGGTTAAGTTTATTCCTAGGTATTTTATTATTTTTGGTACAATTGTAAATGGGATTATTTTGTTGCTACTTCATTATTGGTGTATAGAAATGCAATGGGTTGTATACTGATTTTGCATCCTGTAAACATACTGAATCCATGTATCCATTCTAGTAGTTTTTGGTGAATTCTTCAGGGCTTTTATGTAGAGTGTCATGTCATCTGCAAATAGTGACATTTTTACTTTTTCCTTACCAAGTTGGGTGCCTTTTATATCTTTTTCTTGTCTGATTGCTGTGGTTCAGACTTCCAGTACTATGTTAAAAAAACGTTGTGAGAGTGGATGTCCTTGTGTTGTTCCTTATCTTAGGGAGAAAGCTATCAGTTTTTTACCATTGAGTCTGATGTTGGCTGTGGGGTTTTCATATAAGGCCTTTATTATGTTTGAAGTATGTTCTCTTTGGGGCGCCTGGGTGGCGCAGTCGGTTAAGCGTCCGACTTCAGCCAGGTCACGATCTCGCGGTCCGTGAGTTCGAGCCCCGCGTCGGGCTCTGGGCCGATGGCTCGGAGCCTGGAGCCTGTTTCCGATTCTGTGTCTCCCTCTCTCTCTCTGCGCCTCCCCCGTTCATGCTCTGTCTCTCTCTGTCCCAAAAATAAATAAACGTTGAAAAAAAAATTAAAAAAAAAAAAAAAGAAGTATGTTCTCTTCACATCTTTGTTGAGGATTTTGATCATGAATGGATATTGCACTTGGTCAAATGTTTTTTCTGTATCTATTGAAATGATTATATGATCATATGATTTTTCTCCATTTCTTTGTTGGTGTGATGTATCATGTTAATTGATTTGCAAATATTGAAACACACTTGCATCCCAGGAATAAATCCCACTGGATCCCGGTGAATAATTTTTTAATGTACTGTTGGATCCAGTTTGCTGATGTTTTGTTGAAGATTTTTGCATCTGTGTTCATCAGAGATAATGGTCTGTAGCTTCCTTTTTTTATAGTGCCTTTATCCGGTTTTGGTATTAGGGTGGTACTTGGCCTCATAGAATGAATTGGGAAGCTTCCCTTCTTTTTCTTTCTTTTTTTTTTGGAATAGATTGAGAAGAACAGGTATTAACTTTTTTTTTGAATGTTTGAGTTAGTTTTGGGAAGTTATATAGTTTGGGAAGTTATTTGCTTCCATTTCTTCTAGGTTGTCTAATTTGTTGGCATATGAGTTTTCATGATATTCTCCTGCCATCCTTTGTATTTCTGTGGTTATTTCTCCTCTTTCATTTCTGATTTTGTTTGAGTCCTTTCTCTCTCTCTCTTTTTATTTTATTTTTTTATTTTTGATGAGTCTGGCCAAAGGTTTATCAATTTTGTTGATCTTTTCAAAGAACCAGCTTCTGATTTTATTCATTTGTTCTATTGTGTTTTTTTTTTTTTTTTTAGTTTCTATTTCATTTATTTCTGCTCTAATCTTTATTATTTCCTTCCTTCTACTCGTTTTTGGCTTTGTTCTTCTTTTTCTAGCTCCTTTATGTGTAAGATTAGGTTTTTTATTTGAGATTTTTCTGTCTTCTTGAATAAAGCTTGTATTGCTATAAACTTCCCTCTTAGAACAGCTTTTGCTGCATATCAAAAATTTTGGACTGTTATGTTTCCATTTTTCATTTTTCATTTCTCTCCATTTTTTTTTAATTTCCTCTTTGATTTCTTGGTTGATCCAGTCACTGCTTAGTAGCATGTTACTTAAGCTCCATGTATTTGTGTTCCTTCCAAATGTTTCTTGTGGTTGATTTCTAGTTTCATAGCATTGTGGTCACAAAGGATGCATGGTAATACCTTCAGTCTTTTTGAATTTGTTGAGACTTGTTTTGTGGCCTAACATGTGATCTATTCTAATAAATGTCCCATGTGCACTTGAAAAGGATTTGTATTCCACTGTGTTAGAATGGAATATTCTGAATATATCTGTTAAATCCATCTGGTCCAATGTGTCATTCAAAGCCACTGTTTCCATATTGATTTTCTGTTTGGATGATCTATCCATTGATGCAAGTGGGGTATTTAAGTCTCCTATTATTCTATTACTATTGATTACTTTCTTATATTTGTTATTAACTGCTATGTATTTGTGTCTTCCATGTTGGGTGCAGAAATATTTAGAAATATCCCCATTGTTGATTGTTCCCTTTATGATTACATGATGTCTTTCTTTGCCTTTTGTTAGAGTCTTTGCTTTAAAGTCTATTTTGTCCAGTATAAGTATTACTACCCTGGCTTTCTTTTCACTTCCATTTGTATGACAAATGCTTTTCCATCACTTTTAATCTGCATGTATCTTTAGGTCCGAAATGAGTCTCTTGTAGGCAGCATACAGATGGGTCTTGCTTTTTTATCCATTCCATCACCCTATGTCTTTTGATTAGAGTGTTTAGTCCATTTACATTCAAAGTAATTATTGATAGGCATGTACTTATTGCTATTTTGTTACTTGTATGGTTGTTTTGTAATTCTTCTCTGTTCTTGTTTTCTCTTGCTTTATTCTCACAGTATGCTGGCTTTTTTAAGTGATATACTTGGATTTTTTCTGTTTATTTTTTGCATATCTATTACCAGTTCTTGATTTGTGGTTACCATTAGGTTTATGTATAACATCTTATACATATAGAAGTCTATATTAAATTGATGGTCACTTAAGTTTGAACCTATTCTAAAAGCAGTCAAGTTTTACTCCTTCCCCCTGCCCCAATGTTTTAGGTATATGGTATTATACTTCATATCCTTTTATTTTGTGAATCCCTTAAATGATTTATATAGATATGCTTAATTTTACTACTTTTGTACTTCCTATTTCTCTTACTCCTGCTTATGGTCTTTCCTTTCCACTCAAAGAATTCCCCTCAACATTTCTTGTGAGCCTGGTTTAGTGGTCATAAACTCCTTTAACTTTAGATTGTCTGAGAAACTATCCAAACTCCTTTCTGAATGATAGCCTTCCTGAGTAGATTATTCTTGGATGCAGGCTTTTTCCTTTTAGCACTTTGAGTATATCAGCCCCTCCCTTCTGGTATGCAATGTTTCTGCTGAAAAATCAGCTGATGGCCTTATGGGGTTTTCCTTGTATGCAACTGTTTCCTTTTTCTTGCTACTTTAGATATTCTCCATCACTGCTTTCTACCACTTTAATTATTAGGTGTCTTTTTTTTTTAACTTTATTTTTTTCAAGTTTATTTACTTATTTTTGAAAGAGAGAGAGAGAGCACACAAGTGGGGTAGAGGCAGAGAGAGAGAGATTGAATCCCAAGCAGGCTCCTCACTGTCAGCACAGAGCTGGATGCAGGACTTGAACTCACAAACTGAGAGATTATGACCTGAGCCAAAGTTGGATACTTAACCCATAGTAGGTGCCCCTACTATGTATCTTGATGTGGATATCTATGGATTGATTTGGGGGGGGGAGTGGCTCTCTGTGCATCCTGGATCTGGATGTATATTTCCTTCCCCAGATTAGTGATGTTTTCAACTCTTATATCTTCAAATAGATTTTCTGCCCTCTTTTCTAACTCTTCTCCTGGGATTCCTATATCGCGAATGTTTTAATGCTTGATGGTGTCGTTGAATTTCCTTAATCTATTTTCATTTTTGTTAGTCTTTTTTCTCTCTCTCTCTCTCCTGTTCAGCTTGATTGCTTTCCATTACTGTATCCTCCAGGTCACTGATCCATTCTTCTGCTTCCTCTAGTCTACCAACTATTCCCACTAGTATATTTTTTATTTTAGTTATTGTGTTCTTCATCTCTGATTTTCTTTTACGTTTTCTCTTTGTTGAGGGTCTCACTGGCGCCCTCCACTCTTCTCCAGTCCAGTGAGTATCTTTATGACCATTGATTTAAATTCTCTATTAGGCATATTACTTATTTCCATTTGATTTAGGTCTCTTGCTGTGATACTGTCCTGTTCTTTCATTTGGGACATATTCCTCTGTCTCCTCACTTTGCTGAACTCTGGGTATCTGTTCCTCCGTATTAAGAAAGTCAGCTGCATATCCTGATCTTGAAAGCAGTGGCCTAATGAAGAAGAGTCCTGTAGTGCCCTGTAGTGCAGTGTCCCTTGTTCACAAGAACCTGGCACTTCACGGTTATCTCCTACATGTGTTGCATGTACCCTACTTCTGTGTTGGAGCTGCATTTGCCTTTGATCCAGGTGTCTTCAGTGGCTCTCTCTGCTTGTTGTTGGCAGGACTTGGTCCCTGTGTTGTTCTTGGGCCAGTTTAGGGCCGCTGTGGACTTGAGCTGAGTCAGACCAGGCATTTTCCAGAGGTGTGGTAGCACTGAACGCCAAGATGCTCTCCCTGTATTGTCCTCTGAGAAGCTTTCATTGGTGGATGAGACCTGAAGGTAAACCATATGTCTGCCCCCAGCCCACTGCTGGGGTTTCAGACTAATGTACGCAGTTATCTTCCCCATTTCCAGGAACAGGAGTCACTTTGGAGTGGTGCTGGCCCCATTGGGGCTGCTTGCACACTGTCAGCTTGTGGCACCACTTCGGACGGACTCCTGCCAAGGACAAGTCCATAAGAGCATGTGGGGGTGGGTGCACATTGTTAGAAAGTTGTGCACTGGTCTGCTGCAGGAGAGAACTTGTGGCCTAGACAACTGCCAAGGGCTGCTCTGCAGAAAATGCAGGGGCGGGGCATGTGGTGCCAGCAAGGTCACTGCCAGTCCTCTGTGGGAGGGGACCTGGAGCCACTTTAGAAAATTGCCTCACCAAGTTGGAGGGGAGAGGTTTGAGGAAGAGCAAACTAGGTGGAAAGCATTTGCGCTGTGCTGGTTCCTGAGGGTGTTTGTGTATCTAGTCTGGGGTGGGAGGGGGTGGGAAGGGAAACGGTGCTTGCCAGCTCTATTTTTCTTGGAGAAATCTCTCAACCATCCCTGTCCTTACAGCACAGTTCTGAGATTAATAAATAAATATCCTTCCTGTATGCCCCAGGCATTTTTCAAACTGCTGCTTCCATGCTGTATGTCAGCTGGGCTGTTTGTTGGGCTTTGCCTTTAAGGGCAGGAACTCAGTTTTCTATTGTTCTCTAGCCATCCCAGAGCCCAACCCACTGATTCGTAAACACACTAACTATAAGAACTCACAAAGTTAGACCCTACTGGTTTTCAAAGCCATATGTTATGGGAATATGTCTTCCTAATGCTGGTCCCCTTTGCCTGGGGTGCCTGGTGAGGAGTCTTTTCCTCTCCCCTCTGTATGCTTGTGGTGTCCCTTCCTCCCACGGATCAGTTTGGCTCCTGATCATGTCTATGCCCTTCCTCTCCTCTTCATTGTGGCCTCTTCTCTACATTTAGCTGTGGAGTCTGTTCTGACAGTTTTGGGGTTGTTCAGTGAGGTATTTGCACTGATGTGGGTGTTATCTAGGTGTATCTGTGGGATGAAGTGTGCTTAGGATTCTCCTATTCCACCATTTCTCATTGTAGTTTTGATTTGCATTTCCCTGATAATTAGAGATGTTGAGCATCTTTTTGTGTGTGTGTTGGCCATGTGTGTGTCGTCTTTGGAAGAATGTCTATTCAGGTCCTCTGTGCATTTTTTAACCAGATTGTTAGTTTGCTTGTTTGGTGTTGGGCTTTGTAAGTTCTTTATATAAGGGCACCTGGGTGGCTCAGTCAGTTAAGCATCCATCTTTAGCTCAGGTCGTGATCTTGCAGTTCATGAGTTCGAGTCCCATGTTGGACTCTGTGCTGACAGTTCAGAGCCTGGAGCCTGCTGCAGATAGATTATCTCTCCTGCTTTCTCTGCCCCTCCTCCACTAGTGTTCTGTCTCTCTGCCTTTCAAAACTAAACATTAAAAAAAAAAAGTTCTTTATATATATTTTGGATATTAACCCCTTATCAGATATATCATTTGCAAATATCTTCTTCCATTCAGTAGGTTGCCTTTTGTTTTGAGGATTTCCTTCACTGTGTAAAGATGTTTTATTTTGATGTAGTCCCAATAGTTTATTGTTGTTTTTGTTTCCCTGGCTTGAGGAGACCTATCTAGGAAAATGTTTCTATGGCTGATGTGAAAGAAATTACTGCCTATGTTTTTGTTTAGTAATTTTATGGTTTTCAGTCTGACATTTAGGTCTTTAATACATTTTGTGTTTATTTCTGTGTTTAGGGTAAGAAAGTGATCCAGTTTCATTCTTTTGCATGTAAGGTGTTCAGTTTTCTCAGTACCATTTATTGAGAAGACTGTCTTTTCCCCATTGTATACTCATGCCTTCTTTGTCATAGATTAATTGGCCATATAAGCATGGGTTTATTTCTGGGTTCTCTATTTTTCCATTGATCTGTGTCTCTTTTTGTGCCAGTACCATACTGTTTTGATTACTGCAGCCTTGTAGTGTCTCTTAAAATCTGGAATTGTGATACTTCCAGCTTCTTTTGCTTTCTCATGATTACTTCATCAATTTGGAGTGTTTTGTGGTTCTATTCAAATTTTAGAATTATTTAATCCAGTTCTTTAGAAAGTGTTTTTGTTTTGATAGAGACTGTATTAAATTTATGGATTTTGGGGGTAGTATGGGCATTTTAACAATATTTGTTCTCCCAACCCATGACCATGGCATATTGTTTCATTAGTTTGTGTCATCCTCCATTTCTTCCATTGGTGTTTTTATAGCTCTCAGAGTACAGGTCTTTCACCCCCTTGGTTAAGTTTATTCCTATGGATCTTATTGTTTTTGATGTAACTGTAAATGGGATTGTTTTTTTAATTTTACTTTCTGCTACTTCATTATTAATGTTTAGAAATACAACAGATTTATGTAAATAAATTTTGTATCCTATGACTTTACTGAGTTCATTTATCAATTCCAGTAGTCTTTAGGGTTTTCTGTATATAGTATTATGTCATCTATAAATCATGAGATTTTTACTTCTTCCTTACTGATTTGGATATCTTTTATTTCTTTTTTCTTGTCTGATTGCTGTGGCTAGGGCTTCTAGCACTATGTTGAATAAAAGTGGCGAAAGTGAACATCCTTGTCTTGTTCCTGATCTTAGAGGAAAATTTCTCAGTTTTTCACCATTTAGTAAGATGTTAGCTGTGGGATTTTCATATATGGCATTTACTATATTGAGGTATGTTCCTTCTTGACCAACTTTGTTGAGAGGTTTTATCACAAATGGATGTTATGTTTTGTCAAATGCTTTTTCTGCATTTATTGAGATGATCCTATGGTTTTTCTCTGTTCTTTTGTTGATGTGATGTATCACATTGATTGATTTATGAATATTGAACCATGCTTGCATCCCTGGAATAAAAGTACTGTTGGATCCAGTTTGCTAATAATTTGTTGAGGATTTTTACATCTGTGTTCATCAGAGATATTAGTCTGTAGATTCCTTTTCTTATAATGTCTTTATTTGGTTTTGCAATCAAAATGAATGAATTTGGAAACTTCCCTTCTTTTTCTATTTTTTGGAATAGTTTGAGAAGAATGGGTATTAACTCTTCTTTAAATGTTTGGTAGAGGGACTCCTGGGTGGCTTAGTCGGTTAGGCATCTGACTCTTAATTTCAGCTCAGGTCATTATCTCACAGTTCATGGGTTCAAGCCTTGTGTCAGGCTCTGCACTGACAGTATGGAGCCTGCTTGGGATTCTCTCTTTTTATCCCTCTCTCTCTTCCCCTCCCCTGCTCACAGTTTCTCTTTCTCTCTATAAAATAAATAAATAAATAAACTAAAAAAAAATTTGGTGGAATTCAGCCTTGATGCCATCTGGTCCTGGACTTAGTTTATTGGGAGTGTTTTGATTATTGATTTCATTTCATTGATAGTAATTGATCTGTTCAGGTTTTCTATTTTTTCTGATTTAGTTTTGGGAGGTTATATGTTTCTATGAATATATCCATTTTTTTGTAGGTTGTCCAATTTTTTGGCATGTAATTTTTCACAATATTCTCTTATAATCCCTTGTATTTCTGTGGTGTCCGTTGTTATTTCTACTCATTCATTTCTGGGGTTTTTGGGGGTCCTCCTTTTTTTTTTTTTTTTGGATGAGTCTAGCTAGCAGTTTATCAATTCCATTGATCTTTTCAAAGGCCCAGGTCGTGATTTCATTGATCTGTTCTATTGTTTTTTTAGTTTCTATTTCATTGATTTCTGCTCTAACCTTTATTATTTCCTTTCTTCTACTGGATTTGGGCTTTGTTCTTTTTCTAGCTCCTTTAGGTGTAAGGTAAAGTTTTTTATTTGGCATTTTTCTTGCTTCTTGAGGTAGTCCTCTGTTACTGTAATCTTTCCTTTGAGAAGAGCTTTTCCTGCATCCCAAGGATTTTAGACCACTGTTTTTTCATTTGTCTCATGTATTTTTTTATTTCCTCTTTTTTTTTTTTTAATTTTTTTTTTCAACATTTATTTATTTTTGGGACAGAGAGAGACAGAGCATGAACGGGGGAGGGGCAGAGAGAGGGGGACACAGAACCGGAAACAGGCTCCAGGCTCTGAGCCATCAGCCCAGAGCCTGACGCGGGGCTCGAACTCACGGACCGCGAGATTGTGACCTGGCTGAAGTCGGACGCTTAACCGACTGCGCCACCCAGGCGCCCCTTATTTCCTCTTTGATACCTTGGTTGACCCATTCATTGTTCAGTCGTTTGTTATTTAAGTCCGTGTATTTATGTTCTTTCCAGATTTTTTTCTTGTGATTGATTTCTAGTATCATATTGCTGTGGTAAGAAAAGATGTGTGATTTGATTTCAGACTTTTTTGATTTATTGACACTTGTTTTATGGCCTAAGATATAATCTATTCTGGGGAAGTTTCCATGTGTAATCCACTGTTTTTGTATGAAATGTTCTCAACGTACCTGTCGGGTCTGTCTGGCCTAACGTGTCATTCAAAGCTGTTTCCTTGTTGATTTTCTGTCTGGATGGTGTATCCACTGATGCAAGTGGAGTATTAAAGTCCCCTGCTATTATTATACAACAATAATAGAAAGAAACAGTTTCTTCCTCTGTTTGTTAATAGTTGCCTTATGTAGGTATTCCCATGTTGGGTGCATGGATATTTACAATTGCTATATCCTCCTGTTTGATACAAATGTTATAACCTCTTATTGGATTACTCCCTTTATCATTATGTAGTGTCCTTTTTTGTTTCTTGGTTTAGTCTTTGTCTTAAAGTCTATTTTGCTCAATATAAACATTGCTACTTCAGCTTTCTTTTTGCTTCTATTCCATCTGCATGGTAAATGTTTTTCTATCCCTTTACTTTCAATCTGTATGTGTCTTTAGGTCTGAAGTGAATCTGTTATAGGCAGCATATGGCTGGGTCTTTGTTTTTTATCCATTCATTCACTCTATGTTTTTAAATTGGAGCATATAGTCCATTTACACACAAAGTAATGATTGATAGGTGTGTACTTATTGCCATTTTTGTTACCTGTTTCATGGTTGTTCCTTTCTTCTTCTCTTGTTCACTTCCCTTAGAGTTTGAAAGCTTTAGTGTTATGCTTTGATTCATTTCTCTTTTATTTTTTGTGTGTCTGTTACAGGTTTTTGATTTGTGGTTACCATTGGGTTTACGTATAATTTCTTATGTGTATAGTACTCCATATTAAGTTGATGGTCACTTAAATTTGAACCCACTCTAAAAGCACTGAATTTCTACTAACCCCCATGTTTATGTATATGATGTCATACTTTATATTTTTAAAACTTTGTGTATCCCTTGACTGATTTTTATAAATATAATTGATTTTACTGCTTTTGTGTTTTACCTCCTTACTGGTTTTATAAGTGATTAATGTACTTTTATTATATGTTTGCATTTCCCTGTGAAATTTTTTCCTTTCATAGTTTTCATACTCCTGTTATGCTGGGGTTTTTTTTCCACTCAAAGAGTTCCCTTTAACATTTCTTGTAAGGCCTCTTTAGTGCTCATGAACTCCTTTAACTTTGTTTGTCTGCGAAACTCTTTATCTCTCCTTCAATTATGAATAACATACTTGCTGAGAAGACTATTCTTGGTTGCATTTTTTTTTTCTTTCAGTACTTTGATTTCACTTTTATTTTTTTTTTAAGTAGGCTCTAAGCCCAACATGAGGTTTGAACTCATGACGCAGAGATCAAGAGCCACATGCTCTACTGACTGAGATAGCCAGATGCCCCTCTTTCAACACTTTGAATATATCATGCCACTCCCTTCGGTTCCGCAAAGTTTCTGCTGAAAAAACACCTGATAGGTTTATGGAGTTTCCCTCGTATTTAACTGTTTTATTTTACTTCATTAATTAAAAAAAATTTTTTTACTGCTTTTAAAAATCTATATATATCACTACTTTCTGCCATTTTAATTACTATGTGTGGATCTCTTTGGGTTTAATTTTGTTGAAGGTTCTCTATACCTCCTGGATCTAGATGTCTGTTGCCTTCCCCAGATTAGGGAAGTTTTCACCTATTATGTCTTCAAATAAATTTTCTGCTCCCTTCTCTCTCTCTTCTTCTTCTGGGATCCCTATAATGTGAGTATTATTATGCTTGATGATATCACTGAGTTGCCTTAGCCTGTTCTCATTTTTTATTATATATTTTTTCTGTTTACTGTTCAGCTTGGCTGTTTTGCATAACATGCATCCATCCATATCACTGATTTGTTCTTCTGCCTCCTGTAGTCTGCTATTGATTCCCTCTAGTATATTTTTTATTTCAGTTATTGAGTTCTTCACTCTGACCGGTTCTGTTTATATTTTGTATTTCTATTGAAGGTCTCTCTGAGCTCTTCCACTCTTTTCTCAAGTCCAGTAAATATCTTTATGACCATTACTTGGAGTTGTTTATCATGCATGTTACTTATTTCTGTTTCATTTGGCTCTTTTGCTGTGGTTTTATCCTGTTCTTTCATTTGGGACATAGTCCTCTGTCTCCTCATTCTGTCTAACTCTGTTTCTTATTATGTATTAGAAAACTCAGCTACAAGTAGTGGCCTTATGAAGAAGAGGTCCTATGGTGTCCTGTGATGCGGTGCTCCCTGTTCAGCAGAACCAGGCATTTCAGTGGCATCTCTTTGTGGGTTGCGTGCAGCCCACTATTGTGGCTGAGCCACGTTTGCCTTCAGTCAGGTCAGTTGTAATGGCCCTTTTTGCCTGCTGTCGGTGCACCAGGAAGGGTTTGGTCTCTGTGACGTTAAAGAGACAGTCTGGGACTGTTGATGGCGTCTAGTTAGGTGGTATCAGCATTCAGACCAGATGCCTGCTCTCAGTCCGTCTGCTGAAGCTATAGTTGCATAGAACTGTAGGGTGCTCCCCATCATCCTCTGAGAGGCTTTATGGTTGCGTGTGGCCCTCACTCCGATCCAGATGCCTGCCCCCAGTCTGTCTGCTGGGGCTGCAGTCTCACTGATCAGTGGCATACTCTCATTGTGCTGCTGCCATAAGGTTCAGCTACTGGGACTGTGGGTACACTGGTATGTGTGGATATCTTCCTCTCTCCCCAGGGAAGGAGTCACTTTGGAGTGGTGCCGGTCTCTGCTGGGATTGTTTTGCAGGGTGTCATGGTTGGTGTCATGGTTGGAGCCATTTTGGAGGGATGCCTTTGGAGTAGGGCAGATTGAGTGGGCTGATCTGCAGAGGAATGTAGGGGCAGGGCACTAGTTGCCAGCAAGATAGGTGGAGAACATTCCTGCTGTTTCCTGCAAGTGTCTGGCCAACTAGCATGGGGTGGTGGGGCGAGGAAGAGAAATGGCGTCCGCTAGCACTTTTGTTCTATAACGGTCTCCTAAAGATCCCTTTTTTCTCGGACTGGGGGCGTTCTGCATACATTCTGAGATTAGTAAATACATCTGCATAGATTTACTTTTGAAACAGTTGTTTCTATGTTGTGTCATTTGTTATGCTGACTCTTTAAGGGTGGGGACTCAGTTTCCTATTGTCCTCCAGCTCTCCCAAAGCTAAGCCTACTGTTTTTTAAAGTACTGGAAGTAAACCCTGATGATCGTAAAGACTCAAGAAGTTAAACCCCACTGTTTTTCAAAGTGAAATATTATGGAGACTTGTCTTCCCACTGCGAGTCCCTCATGCCTGGGGTGCCTGGTATGGGGTCTGTTCCTCTGGCTTCTTGTGGTGTCTCTCCTCTTTGTGGTTATTTTTGCCATGGTTTGGGTTCCTAACCAGTCTCTACCATCCCTACCCTTTTCAGTGTGGCCCCTCTCTGTGAAAGTCTGTTCTGCCAGTTTTCAGGCCACTTTCACAGATAGTTACACAGATGTGGCTCAGTGTGTCCATGGGTTGAGATAAGCTCAGCATCCTCTTTCTGCACCATCTTCCCAGAAGTGAATCAACTGTGGAGTTTTACACATCAAGTTTTCCCACATAGCCTCTGCTGATAATTCAGGAATTAATTAGACCCCCGTCTCTGAATGTGGTTCAGGGCAATCTAATACACTGGTGTCCTGATTATTTAACTCTGAGTTAATTGTGGGTTTTATGTTTGAGCAGGAAAAAGTGAAGAAAGAACTCAAATACTTACGAGACCAAGAAAGCCATAAGATCAAAAGCCATCTTGAAACTCTCAAGAACTTAGAAAATGAAATCTATGTACATGACTTAAAAGTAGATGCTTTGCTCCTGGAAAATGAAAAATTAAGAAAAGTAAGTTCACGAGCACTTCACTTTGCATGGTGGTTTGACTGGTTGCCTAGACCTGTAATAGTTATGGGAGAAAAGGAGAGTGTAGCTCTTAACACTTTTTAAATAAAGCTTAAAGTACATATAGAAAAGTGCACAAATCATAGTGAAACGCATAATGAGCACACATGGGTAACCAGCATGCAGATCAAGAAACAAAGCGCTAACAGTATCCAGATATTTTCTGTGTCCCTTCCTGTCACTGGCCTCCCCACATGGGTAACACTATACTGGCTTCTAACACCAAAGGTTAGTTTTGCCTGTTTCTGAACATTATATGTATAGAATGATACAGTATGCACTCTTGCTCAATACTATTTGTAAGGTTCATCTTTATTATTGAGTGTAGTATGGTTTATTCATCCCTAATGATGTATAGTATTCAAGTGTATGACTGTACTACAGTTATATACTTTGTGGATGGGGGCAGTGAGACAGTTTCTAATTGGGCCTATTAGAAATAGTGTTGCCATGAATATTCTAGTACATGTATTTCGGGGGAACATACGTACATACTCCTGTGGGGTATACCCCTCAAGTGGAATCTCAAGTAGGGATGTGGACTGTCCATTCTAGTGCACAGTGCCGTCTCTCAAGAAGTTGCAGTAATTGCAACTCCCAGCGGGGCCTGTGAGAACACCACTGGTTCTACATTCTCACCAAACCTTGGTTTTTTTTCCATTTAACTATTCTGGGAGGGTGTTGTGGTGTCCCCCATTGTGGTTTTAATTTGTATTTTCCTGATGGTTAATGAAGCATCTATTTATATGTTGTTGGCCACGCATATACCTCTTTGTGAAGTGCCTGTTCAAGTTTTTTACCCATTTAAAACATTAGGTTGTCTGTCTGTCTTGTATCGATTGTATCATTTTTTTCCAGTAAACTACATTGACCTCAAGGTGAGGATCTGTATCAGTGGATCCCAAGGGTTTTGCACGGTGCCACGGGAGGGGGATTCAGTCCCATTTGATGCTCACAGTAACCTTTAAGGTGGATAAGATATTATGTTCCTTTTATACATGAGGAAACTGAGGTTCTATATTTTTTTTAATAACTCTTAATAGCTAGAGAAATCAAAACCATCCCACAGCAATAAGACACTAAGGGAAACATTCCTTTACCTCTCTGGGTAATTTTTTCCATCATTTAAATCACAGCAGTTATCTACCAGTATGAGGACCAGTGTTTTTTGGCAGAATTAAAGTGGCATAAGAGGTACTAATGCACTTTGGAAAGGTAAATGTGCTCCAGAGCCCTGGCGCCATCATCGGTAACCTGCACGCATGCAATACATGTTCATTCTTCTCGCTCTCAAAACAATCTCATAAGGCATTTCGTCTACCCATGGAAATATTCCACAAGACTGTCTTCCTATCAAGATGACATAGATTATTTACTAAAATACCTGGAATTGTTTTTGCTATGTTAGTAATGGGTAAGCAAATGGATGACTATGTGAAAACACTGATTCTAAAAATTCTCTTTAATCTATTGACCATCTACGAGGCCCCGAATGACCCTGTGCTGTTCTCGTATTCACTCACCACTCTCCATCTTGCTGATTACATCCCTACTCTCAGCAAATGTTTTAAGCCTTGGCCTTGGGGAATCCCTGGCCTTGGGGAAGGCACAATGAATACAGAGATGAAAAAGACACTGCCCCAAGTCCTTAGGAAGCTCATAGTCTAGCTGAGGAAGTCGCAAATAAATAGTTACAATTCAGTGTGTTAAAACATTTGAGAGTTACGGGAAACCAGCTGAACTAGGCAAGTCTACAAACAGTGATTCACGTTCAACGAGGGGCAGGAATGATGACTTGGACTTGACTTACAGGGTTTTCACTTTGATTTACTACAAAAGCTTCCAACAAGCCACACAGACTGAGACAAGATCAAGGCTGCATGATTAGACCCTACAACAGGCTTATAAACAGTTCCGCATCTACACCTTCTATAGTACTGGATGCCATTTTCTAGATTCTTTTTATCAGTAGTTTCTAGTATTTGTTTCTCTCTTAAAACTGGGTGAGTGCCAAATTTATATCCAAAGCCCGTGCTTTCAGAGTTCCCAGAGACTTTGGAGTTTAGCATTCCTGAGCATTGGGTGGTCAGAACAGAAAGTGATGATTTTATTTATTTTTGGGACAGAGAGAGACAGAGCATGAACGGGGGAGGGGCAGAGAGAGAGGGAGACACAGAATCGGAAACAGGCTCCGAGCCATCAGCCCAGAGCCTGACGCGGGGCTTGAACTCACGGACCGCGAGATCGTGACCTGGCTGAAGTCGGACGCTTAACCGACTGCGCCACCCAGGCGCCCCAAAGTGATGATTTTAATACCCAAGCCACTACTGCCTCCATTACCAACCCAGTGAAACCTCTGAATGGAGTGAACAAATCTGTGGGGTCTCCAGTCTCAATAAGTCCTTTCTCTGAGGTCCTACACCAAACTCCTCCGGTCTGGCAGCATGGCTGCCTCGGCACATTTACTGCATGCACATTTTGCGTACAGGGCAATATTTTGTTTGTGGACATGATGTATTTGAGCAGAATATCTTTTAATTTCTTCTCGCGGCAAATTATATTCTGAATGCGGTGTGTTTTGGGGGGCTTAAATGTTGACTGGGAAGCCAGACCCCTTATCTCCTTCACCGGAATGTAAGCTTAACAAGAGTTCTGCTCTGTTACCCTTGTACTGAGAATAGTCAGTGGCACAGAGGAGGATCGATAAATGTTTGCCGAATGACTCATGGATAATTAATCTACAGTATCTAAACTGCTTAAAACAGTCACATGCTTTTAATTCCAGTATATTGCATATATGAAGAACAACATAGAGCTATACAAAAAAAGAGAAGAAGACCTCAAGTGCACGTCAGGTGACCTGTGTTGGCAACTGACAGCTCATCAGAGTAAGTAATGTGTCATGGGTGATCTTTATATATAAAGAATAACTGTTTTGTTTTATTAAACATTTTTTTTGGTGTTTCTTTATTCTTGAGAGAGAGAGTATGAACTGGGGAGGGGCAGAGAGAGAGGGAGACACAGAATCTGAAGCAGGCTCCAGGCTCTAAGCTGTCACTATAGAGCCTGACGTGGGGCTCGAACTCACAGACCATGGGATCATGACCTGAGCCGAAGTCAGACGCTTAACCTACTGAGCCACCCAGGTGGTGCCCCAATGTTTTGTTTTATTTAAATAAATTGTACTGATTTGCATCCAATAAAATGCACCCATGTTAAGCTCAATGAGTTTTGACAAATGTACATGCCACTCTAACCACTGCCACCCCAAGTAAGATAGAGAACATTTTTGTTTCCCTGGTGACCCTTGGTGGCTACTTTCCCGTCTATCTCCGGCTCCTGGAACCCACTGATCTGCATTCCGTCACTAAGGATTAGATACAAATGGAATGATGGAGTATGCACACTTTCGTACCGCATGTCTTTCACTCAGCTAGCTTTTTTTTTCTTTTTTTTTTTTAGATCATTCATGGTGTTGCATGTCTCATTGCTTTGTTCCCTTTTATAGCTGTTTAATTAAGTATTCCATTATGAAGATCTACCATGTTTTGTTTGTCCATTCACCAGCTGAAGGACATTTGGATTTTTTCCAGGTTTTGGTTACTCTTTGTTTACACTTGTTTTTGTGAATATTTGTTTTCATTTCTCTTGGGTAAATACCAAGGGGTGGAATTGCTGGGTTGTACAGTTAGTGTATGTTTAACTTGGCAGTAAGAAACTGCCAAAATAGTTTGCCCAAGTGGTTGTACAAATTTATCATTCCGCTAGCAATGGGATACTCCCCATCCTCACCAACATTCAGAATTGTCAAAACACTTACAATTGTTGGGGCGCTTGGGTGGCTCAGTCGGTTAAGCATCCGAGTTTGGCGTAGGTCATGATCTCGTGGTTTGTGGGTTTGAACCCCACATCGGGCTCTGTGCTGACAGCTCAGAGCCTGGAGCCTGCTTCAGATTCTGTGCCTCCCTCTCTCTCTCTCTCTCTCTGCCCCTCCCCTGCTCACGCTCTGTCTCTCTCTCTCTCAAAAGTGAACCAACTTAAAAAAAAAATTAAAAGGAACACTTAAAATTGTTAACATTTAAGCCATTTTTAATAGGTATATAATGGTATTTCATCGTGATTTTTATTTGTATTTCTCCGATGACTGATGTTATTTTTTCATGTGCTTTCTGGCCACTTGCACATCATCCTTTGTGAAGTGCCTTGAACCAATTATCCATTGCAGCATAACAAATATTACAAATCATTTACTTTGCTCCCAAATTGGCAATTTGGCCAGAGCCTGGTAGAGACCACTCATGTCTGCTCTGCATGACATTAGCCGGAGCAACTTGATGTCTGGGGTTAATTTGGCTGCTGGGGACTGGAAGCATCTGAAGAGCCACCCACTCACTCAGTGTGTCTTATGTTGACGCTGGCTCTCTGCTGGACTCTCCATGTAGTTGCTTGGCCTGCTATGTTCCAAAAGCTAGCATCCCAAGTACAAGGGGAGGGGACACAGACGCCACCACTAATTGGAGGCGTTGTCAGCATCACATTTTGGGAAGCACATGTGGGATGGAATATATTGTGGGGCCATCTCTGGAAAATGCAGTCTGCCATTTGTCCAAATCTTTTGCTCATTGCTTTGTGTTGTTTGTGTTGTTACGTTAAAATCTTTGTGTATTCTGGAAATGAGTCCTTTCCCAGTATGAGGCTTGAGTTTTCATTTTCTTAATGTTGTCTTGAAAAGAGCAAAAGTCGGGGTGCCTGGGTGGCTCAGTCGGTTAAGTGTCGAACTTCAGCTCAGTTCATGATCTCTCAGTCCGTAAGTTCGAGCCCTGCATCGGGCTCTTTGCTGACAGCTCGGAGCCTGGAGCCTGCTTCGGATTCTGTGACTCCTTCTCTCTCTGCCTCTCACGCTCTGTCTCTCTCTCAAAAATAAACATTAAAAAAAACACAAAAGTCTTTCCTTTGGATAAAGTCTGCTTTATTTATTTCATCTTTTAAGGTTAGTACTTTCTGTGTTCTAAGACATTTTTGCCTAAGCCAAGTTCTCAAAGATTTCCTCCAGTATTTTCTTTATAAGCTTTTAGTTTTCACTGTTATGTCTACATCTCCAGTTCATTTCAAGTTCATGTTTACACGTGGGGTAAGAGTTGAATTTCATTGTTTTCTCTTCTGTATATCCAGTTGTTCTAGCACCATTGTTGGAAAGACTGTCTTTTTAGCATTGTACTACTCCAACTTTTTCAGATATCCATTTGATGCATCTGTTCCTTCTCAATATCTAACTTCACACCAATACCACCCTGTCCTGATTACTGTAGTTTCATATTCAGCCTGGAAATTGGGTACTGTAAGTTCTCCACACTTGTGCTTCACTCTTAGAACTATTCTGGCTATTTTAGGTCTTTTGATTTCCATATAAGTTTTAGAATCAGCTTATTAATCTATAATTACACATACCTGTCGGGATCTTAATTGGGTTTGCACTGACTGTAAACCAATTTGGAGAGAATTGACATATTAACAAAATTAAGTCTTTCAATCCAAGAACACCGTATATATCTTCATTTTTTTAGAACTTATTTTTCTCAGCAGGATTTTGCAGCTTTCAGGTGTTGTGATAGGGGTCCTCAAGACCATCCTTAGGCTCAGTGATTAGCTAGGATCCACCGGGCTCAAGTTGTTATGGTTATTGCCCATTACAGTGAAGGATACAGAGTAAAATCAGCAAAGGGAAAAGGCACATGGGGCAAAGTGTACAGGAAATCAGGTGCAAAATGGCAGGTGTTCTCACCCAGTGTAGTCGCACAGGTGCACTTAACTTCCCCAGTAATGATGTGTGCAGCACTTGCAGGGCGGCGCCAAGCGGGGGCGCTCTGACCTGGGCATTCAAGGTATGGATTGGAGGTGGTTGGTCATGAAGGTGTGCGGTGCCTGTGAGACCTCAGCTACTCCAGCGTCTACGGAGATGCTCACATGGGATTTCTCCTTCATGGTGTTAGGAGGGTAAATTGCATTGATTTTTTAAAAAATATTTTTGAGAGAGAGAGAGAGAGAGAAAGGGAGGGAGGGAGAATATGAGCTGGGGTGGGGCAGAGAGAGGGAGACACAGAATCCGATGCAGGCTCCAGGCTCTGAGCTGTCAGCACAGAGCCTGACGTGGGGCTCGAACCCATGAACTGTGAGATCATGACCTGAGCTGAAGTCAGACACTTAACTGACCGAGCCACCCAGGTGCACCTCCATTGACTAATTTTTGAATGTTAAACCAAATCCCTGGGATAAAACACACTTGTTCAAAAGCTGCTATTGTTTTTATATGTTGCTAGATTCAGCTTGCTAATCTTTGTCCAGGTTTTTGTGTCTGTGTGCACGCCTGCCTCATTCTGTCTGCACTCGGGTCTGCGAAGGTGCCCCCAAGCGGTAAGCCGCGTGAGCACAGGGCTTGCCTCGTTTGTACTCTCCTTTCAGGTACCACAGTTCTGTGCTGCCCATTCCCCAGTGTCTGAAAACTGGATAGGAAAACAAATATATTTCATATATTTTCTCCTTGCTGATAGTAGGAGGGCAAGTCTGGTCCAGTTTTTCTGTCATTTTGGAAGTAGAAATTTGTAGATAAACATAATTTTTGGAAAACAAATAGCATTACTTTTATAAAAATCTTCACATTTCCATAACCTTTGAATTTTGAAAATTTTTATTTTAGGGAAGTATTTGGATTTGTGGGCTGAATTTCAGACTACAGTTAAGGTGAGCTTTTTTGTGTTGTCTCCACAAATATATTTCTAAAAAGTGTGTGTGTGTGTGTGTGTGTGTGTGTGTGTGTGTGTAGGAGGTCAGGATTGAAAGGGAGTGACAATGACCATCATCTTAAAATGTTGTTAAAAAAACAAAATTCATGTGAGTAAATTTTAAATATCATATTAACTTTATTCAATGATTCATGAATCGAGCAGCATCCAAGCTAGCAGATAAAAAGGTGCTCTGAGGAGCTATACAAAACAGAGGACTTTTATAGGCAGAAGGGAGCAGGAACAGGGAAGTTATACTAAGCAAAAAAAAGCAGACTGGTTATTGCAGGATCACTTGCCTTTAGCTGATGGCAGGCATCTATCAGGCAGATGACCTAACTAGTGCTGATCAGGTGATTAGATGATTCCTGAATGCCCATTCAGGAATGTAAGATTCCATTTCCCAGAGAGCCAAAACTGTAATTAAATTAATTTTCACGTTGGTGATCTGACTCCATTTGGGACCGTTGTCTTATTTTTATCGGGGCCAAATGTCACTATGAAATCGTAATCCTTTGGGAAATTGTCTTCCTACTCTACCAGGAGTAGGTTAAAGGGAATGACTCCCCCACGCCCTAGCCAGAAACACAAATTGAACACACACTATTTGAGGCCACAGTTGTCACGTCTGAAGTTCATCTGCCCTCCATGTGTTACCAAGCCCTGCTGCTTCTCCACGCCCCCCCCTCTCGCCCCCAGCACTATAAAGGCAGGCAGGATGGAGTTTAAATCCTGCTTTGCCACTTTCTAAGTATTTCAGGTTTACATATGATCCTGGCTTAGCTTTTAACCTTTTTCAGATGAAGCTACTGAGGCTCAGAGAGTTGAAGTAACTTGCTCAACACGAAACAGTTCATGAACTTACGGGGCTTTAAAACTCAGATCCAGCCTGATTCTAAAGCTCTTAGGCTGTAAACCATGCAGAAGATGGTCTGCAATTCTGTGCTGCTTTGAAGGTGAGCTGGCTTTTTATGCCGCCGCCACCACCATCACCACCGCCATCCTACCCAGTTAAAAGTTGGACTTCAGTGAGCGTGTCATTCGTCTCCTTTGCTAATCCATTTTTCCCCTGAGATCTTTGACAGGACTTTGTGAATGTGCTGTGCATACTTATTTTGCAAGAGTAATACCAACTTTGCATATATATTTTTGTCTTGGACACGATTCACTCAACGTTTTTATTTCTTCTGTTGGAATTTATATTTACACACCGCAAAACATTATTTTTTAAAGGAACTGGTAAACAGTGGTGGTGAGACTTTGCAAGGAATAAAAAAGCTAACAGAGAGGCTGCAGGAGAGGGATGAAAACATTGAGCGTATCAGCATTTGGCTACAAGGGAATCTTGAAGAGCTGCGTTTTCTTATGGAACAGGAATTGAAAACGGACCTCCATAGTAAGTGACATCTCAAAAGCTCTGGGTAACAAAGAACCTCTTGTTATTTTACTGTGGCTGGTAACATCAAAAAAAGCATTTAAAACAAAAAGCTAACCAAAGAATGTAGTTATCTCTAACAGTCCATCATCAGTTAATATCACATTCACCTAAACACGGATTCTCATTTGTGGGGTTGGATGTGGTCCATCGGCAGTGTGAGACAAATCCCTTCCACCTACGTGAATTTTCTAAATAACTGAATATTTCTTTCTGGTTTTTTAAAACTCTTACTTTCAAGGTCTTTTTTTTTTTTAATTTTTTTTTCAACGTTTTATTTATTTTTGAGACAGAGAGAGACAGAGCTTGAACGGGGGAGGGACAGAGAGAGAGGGAGACACAGAATCGGAAACAGGCTCCAGGCTCTGAGCCATCAGCCCAGAGACCGACGCGGGGCTCGAACTCACGGACCGCGAGATCGTGACCTGGCTGAAGTCGGACGCTTAACCGACTGCGCCACCCAGGCGCCCCTCAAGGTCTTTTTAAAAAACCCTTTTACGCACTTTCTTATCTTCTTAAGCAGAGGATATGAAACATCACTTTACCTTTTCTTCCTGAGTTGAGTTTAGTATTAAAAACAGCAACTATTGCCTTCTCTGAAAATCAGTGATAGTGATGCCTTCTGGGGCTCCTGAGATGTAACACATTCTACATAACATGATTGTGTCACGAGCAAGCAGTCCAGTCTCTCCGGAGGATTATCAGCTTCATTCTCAGTTTTTACTCTAATGTCACGTTAGACGTGAGGGCCACAGAACCCTGTGCAGACTCTGGCTGCTGTAGGAAATGGAGGTCAGTCCTTGCACAGGGACAGCCCTGAGATCCCCGGGGTGGAATCCCTGGGGAAGACGGGATGATGGAGGTACAAAGGGCCGGGAGAAGGAAGGAGAATAGAGTGTAGAGGAGAAATGGAGTGGTGAAATGAGAATGTCATCTAGCAAATGCACGGACTAGAGGTGTCATTTTATTTAAAAAATTTTTTTTAATGTTTGTTTTTGAGAGAAAGAGAGAGCGAACGCACAAGCAGGGTAGGGGCAGACAGAAAGGGAGACCCAGAATCTGAAGCAGGCTCCAGGCTCTGAGCTGGCAGCACAGAGCCCCATGCGGGGCTCGAACTCATGAACTGTGAGATCATGACCTGAGCTGAAGCCAGACGCTTAACTGACTGAGCCCCCCCCAGGTGCCCCTAAAGGTGTCATTTTAAAGAAGGTCATTAGCTAAGCAATTTTAAAGGTGGGTTGTAGAAAATGAAATAAGGTAGAAAGTGATGGGATTAAAGACATTCCAGGGGCGCCTGGGTGGCGTAGTCGGTTAAGCGTCCGACTTCAGCCAGGTCACGATCTCGCGGTCCGCGAGTTCGAGCCCCGCGTCGGGCTCTGGGCTGATGGCTCAGAGCCTGGAGCCTGTTTCCGATTCTGTGTCTCCCTCTCTCTCTGCCCCTCCCCCGTTCATGCTCTGTCTCTCTCTGTCCCAAAAATAAATAAACGTTCAAAAAAAAAAAAAAAAATAAAGACATTCCAATATTTGGTAAAAACCAATGTTCTCAGGGCACTGCTTGACCAGAGAAATAATGTTTTAGTGACCATTGAAGACTTTTGTGGGTAAACTTTATCAGCCAAAAAGCTGTTTTTGCGGTCCTGCTTCAGCCTGGTGAGACTTACTATGTATCAGCGCATATTGGGTTGCTGATGGGCCCTGGTCACTTTGTAAAATTTTCTTTGGGAAGTTAGGACATCCCCAGCAACTGTATATCAAGCAGAATTTTAAAAGTGAAATCACCTCAAAGCATCAATTGCACTATTTTCACATGAATGAGTCTCCCATCTTTGTCCGAAACCTGATGGGATCTTTCATGTTGGAGCAAATGTAAATAGATTAGATTGAAAAGCTAAGCCCACTGAGTAATACCATCCTCTCTTTTTCCCATATTTTGTGGACTGTCTCACTGATAACTATAGGGAAAGGAGAATATTACAGTGTGAAAATAAAGGAAGACCAGCTAAATGGAAATAAGCTGAGGCATAAAACTTGGTATAGCAAGAGAATGGGTCGCCATCCTTTGCTTTTTGCAGAGATCCAAAGACAGGGGAATGGGAAAGGTGTAATGTGAAAAAACAGAGAAGGTGTCTGATGTGCTCCGATCGGAGCTTGTTAGCATGGGGAAGCTGGGAGCAGCTTAGGAGACATGGTATGTCATTAATTAGTAAGCGTATCTGGCTTTCTCTGGTTGTTCCAAGGTTAAAAGGGTCAAAAGTAGGGAAGTTAGTGGTCAGTGCTAATGTTATGACATTCTGGGCCAGTTGCAGAGTGTGTGGGTCAGAGAACTCCTCAGGCTCTGGTCTTCTCACTTCTGCTATCGTGGGAGAATCGGTTATCCTACAAATGTATGTAAAATCCGTTGTCATAGGGGTTTCCCAGGTGAAGCGTAAGAACTGTGAGAGAACCTAACAGGGAATGAGACTTTGACCCAGTTAAGGAATCGGGGGGAGGAGTGGGGGGGAGGAGAGGTCTCTGAAATGGAGCTGACATTGAATGTTTCTGGTTTCCCTAACTCCACTTATCTCTGCTCCTAGAAGAGCATCAGCACGATGTGGGCTTTGAAGGTAGGCGGACCTGGGCTCAGATCTCAGCCCTGCTTCCTACGTGTTATTTAACCTCTACTCCCTAGGTTCCCTGATTGTAAAATATGGATAGTTAACAGGAAGTTACAAAGCAGCGGACCCAAATTAGGCACTCATCAGATCTCTTGAAATCTATGGCCCTCCTAAGGAAGTAAGTCAGCTTTGACCCCTTGGATTACTTAATCATCTCTGAGCCACCTGTAATCTGGCTGTAATTTGGATTTTCCCTTTTGAATGGCTTCTCTCAAGTGATGGGGCTTGTAGAGAAGCCCTTGATCTCTTCCAGCTCAACAGTGCTCTCCTGTTCTCTTCTGGACATAATCTGTCACTGTAGCCCTGCAGGGCCTGGCCCTCTCCTTCAGGAACACTGCACTAGCTTCAGTAACAGATGGGGGCACCTCTGAGCCTGGCACTAGAGCAAATGCTGCAGTTACTGAGTTGAGTAAGACCCAGTTCTTGAACCTCAAAGTACGTACATCGTGAGCGCAAACAAGCAAAGAGCTGATTAGAAAACAAGGGATTCCTTCTAGTGAGTGGCTATGAGAGGGTAAAGGAGACACCTCTAAGCCTTTTTTTAGGTGTTGGGAATACAGAAGGATGTCTTCCTGAAAGGGCAGTAGACGTGCCCTGGGCCAAGGACCGCGGTAGCCTGGCTGAGTAGACATCTACCCGGGGGACCGGTTGGCACAGGTGGAGGAACGGCTTGTCAGAACTTGAAATGCCAGAATTCATCTTGAAAACTAAGATTACCTTTTATTTGGAAGAAGGACTGTTAAGGTAAAAAGTAAACAAGTTCTTAGTGTGTATTCCTAAATCAAATAGTAACCGAGTACAGATTTTTTTTTTTAATTTTTTTTGAACGTTTATTTATTTTTGGGACAGAGAGAGACAGAGCATGAACGGGGGAGGGGCAGAGAGAGAGGGAGACACAGAATCGGAAACAGGCTCCAGGCTCTGAGCCATCAGCCCAGAGCCCGACGCGGGGCTCGAACTCACGGACCGCGAGATCGTGACCTGGCTGAAGTTGGACCTGGCTGAACCGACTGCGCCACCCAGGCGCCCCAAGATTATTTTTTAAAAAGTATTAAAGTTACAGATATTTATATTAACTAAGTATCTTCATTTGGTATGTGTAGTACAGAAGACTTTTTTTAGCCTGAGGGATATTTTAAAAGAAAGAGCAAATTTGTATATGCTGTCAGCCAAGTCTTGCAACCCAATAGTTTTAGACAAATATAGAACATGTAATTGTTAAATTTATCAACTGACCCAAATTAGTAAAAATATTTTGACCTTTAAATTACCTATCCAGCACTGGTTAGCAAAATAATTACCACGCACCATAGCAGTGAGGGTTATGATTGCCTATGAGTACCTAAGTAAAAACTGAACAAACCTGAGCTAGGACAAGGGCAATTTGTTTTTTATTTTTTGTTGTTGTGTTTTTAAATGTTTGAGAAAGAATCCCAAGCAGACTCCGCACTGTCAGTGCAGAGCCTGACGTGGGGCTTGAACTCACAAACCATGAGATCATGACCTGAACCAAAATCAAGAGTATGATGTGTAACTGATGGAGTAACCTAGGTGCCCATTTTTTATATTTTTAATGACCGTGTTTCAACAGATTTACTAACATTGACAACCACAGTTGCTATGAATTGTTCTGATCTTGTTCTTAAATATATATCTGCATTTTTAATTTGCTTTAAGTATTCCTGAAATTCTTTGCATTTGAGGAATGTAATAATGACTTACATGATTTTTCCTTTTGCATACACATCTTTCTGCTAGACTAGGAAATCAAAGGAGATAATTGTTAAAATGGTTCCAAATGTAACGGGACAGATATGGTACTGGTAAGCAGATAATGACTCCCCAGGCTGCACGCCACCCCCAAGTCCCAGATTGTACAGTCATCTAATTGAGGATTCTTTGGGAAATTTAGAATTTTAATGGACACTAATAACCACCCAAACTTGTATGAGAGACATAAAATTCTTATTTTTATTCCTACAGAAAAGAAGAAACACGTTCATATCAAAAAAGTCCACCCCCCCGTGGTTGAATGTACCATGAAAAACGCATTAGCAGAGAAAAAATAATAACTTCAAAGATACAACTGCTGTGAATTCAAAAGGCACAAAGTAAGTGCACTTTCTTTCAGATTTTGCAATGGTCAGTGAAAGTTTTAAGTTTGAGATTAACAAGCCTGCATAATCCCCACTAAATAGCAGAATTGGTAAATAATCTGACCATGTTTATCCATTTGTGGTGTTTAGAAGGTTATCAGGTTAAGTGCTAAACCTTATTTTGGTTCCACATGAGTCTCTTAAAGGCTTCAGAGCATAAAATTCACAGCACACCTATCAACAACCACAGGAAAACTATGTATTGTATATATTCTGTATTTTGTTAAATCTAAGAAGGCATCAATTCTGAGATACATCCTAATTCAGAGATGTCCCATGTGAAAAAGTTTCAGGATCAAGAAAATATGGCCCTGGTATACAGCCTTTAAAAAGGAGACCTAAGAAGGAGGGACTATGTGAATACATGTATTTATTCATTTGGGAAAGGAATACTCTTACTAAATAGTTTGAATTATTTCCACAATTCGTGTGGCAAAATACAATTAAATGTCAGAACATCTGAGATTTTTTTTGTAAACATTTTATTGTTTTTCTTAACAGAAACAACCAGAAGATGTTTTCAACCAAACCACCTATAAACAAAAAACCTGTTATATAAATTATGCTCTAGTTTTATAATCAAAATACTGTATTGGTAAAAATAAATAGATAACAACAAACAACGTACTTCATTTCCATGATTGCTAGCAGGCCACCAAGATATGTTTGTCCTTATAATTACACTTGAAAAACAAATACATGCAAAATTAGGTCAATGCTAAAGATTTCAGCTTATTCCAGAAACATGGTTTTGCTCTAAGGAATAACAATATTGTTACAGGAGGCAAGCGCTTCCTAACAAGCCTGTAGTGTCCCAGTGTGCTATAGCATATCTACTATATTTTTCCAAGTCTAACCATAAAGGCTGTTAACAAACAAACCCCATCTTATTTCCATGTACAACAGAAGACCATTAATACATTTTATATTTTTCACAAGGAACACTTTTTAGGTTTTTTGGCTCTTACATTCAGTGTCCATTGGCTCCTTCGGACAGTATCCGTGAAGGTTCGGTAAATTTTGCGGTGAACAAGTAAAAAAGAGCTGGGGTGGGTACCAAAGCCAAAAGGGGTAAATCTTGCTCGAGTTTATCCACTCTGGAAATGGATATTATTCCATAGGCATGAAGTAACCAGTGGCTGAAGAGAACAATAAGTCTTTTCTTTCTCACCAGAAGATCATAGCAATTCTATATAATGTTATAAAAGAGAGAAAACAAATACAGATTATCAGGCTAAATAAACTAGATAATTTATTAATTATATTTTAAAATGTATTATTTGTTGGGAAGATGGCGGAACAGGAGGCTCCTGAGCTTACCTCATCCCATGGATACACTGAGGTAACAGACACAACAGTGCAACTAACTGTGAAAATGACCCAAAGACTGGCAGAGGATTTTCCACAGTTAACTGTAGAGAGGAGGCCACATCAACAAGGGTAAGAAGGGAGAGACTAACCATAAAGAGGAGGGACACCACAAGTCAAAGTTTCAGACCTCACACCAGGAACCCTAGGCACGGGGGTCCAGCACTGGGAGGGCGAGTCCCCATAACGTTAGGCTTTGAAAAATAGTGGGCCTTCACTTTGCGAGTTTTTATAATTGGTGGCGCTTAGCTCCAAGAGCCCCAGAAGACAACAGAGAAACTGAGTAGTCCCAGCCATTAAAGAGCCGGCCTAACCTGGCAGAGATCCAGCATGGAAGCAACAGTTTGAAAAGCACCAGAGGTATCTGTGAAGGAGATTTACTAATCTCAGAATGTACAATAGAAGTGCAGGGATCTTTAGGAAACTTCTCCAAGAACAAAAGAGCTGGCAAATGCCATTTCTCCCCACTCCTACCCAGACACTTGCAGGAACCAGCAGAAGACTCTCCACCTGTCTTGCTAGCACCATGTCCCAACATACCCTGTGAGCAACCCCAGAGTGGCTCCTGCCCTGGGGAGAAGGGAAGATAATCACACACACGAGTGTGCCTGCAGTCCACATAGCCGAACCTTATAACCAAGTGTGCAGAGGAAGGACCCTGCTGATCCATGCTAATGTAGCCTCAACAGATTGGGAACAAGCCTCTGGTGGGACTGCCAGCCCCACCAACCAATGAAAACCTCTCAGGAGACAAGGCAGGGAGAACGCTCTGGAAACAGGTGCAACTGCAGCCCCAAAAGACAGAATGGGGTCAGGCATCTGGTCTGACCGCTAGGACTGCCACACTGCAGGTTCTCAGCGGCCCCGGACTGGCACTTTAAAAGCACACCCACCAAACCCTGCCTGGTGTGCCCCAAAGCAGATGAAGTGGGGCCACCGCTGCTGACTGAAGGCAAACGCAGCTCGGCCACAACGGTAGGACATATGTACCCACACAGGAGACACCCCTGAAGTGCCTGGTTCTGGTGACCAGGGTGCCATAGGGCACTACAGGACCTCTCCTTCAGAAGACCACGGCTTTCAAGATCAGGAGATATAGTGGACTAGCATCTAATACATGGAGGAAAAAAAATACACAAATGAGACAGAGGAATGCGTCCCAAATGAAACAGAGATAATATGCATGGTGAACAACTCAAAGTAATACTCGGTGGACTTGAGAAAAGAGTAGAAGATCTCAGAGTCAGAGATGAAGAACTCAACCGGGATGAACAATACACAAGAGGGAATCAATAATTTAGAGAAGGCAGAAGAAGGATCCATGATTTGGAAGATGTATATAATGGAAAGCAGCCAAGCTGAACAGCAACCAGGAAACGATACACTAAAAAACAAGAATAGGTTAAGGGAACTCAATGATACCATCAAGCATAATAGTCACATTATAGGGATCCCAGAAGGAGAAGAGAGAGAAAAGGGGCAGAAAATTTGAAATATTAGCTGAAAACTTCCCTAATCTGGGGAAACAGACAACCTAAGGAGGTCCACACCAAGGCACATAGTAATTAAAATGGCAAAAGTAGTGACAGAGATTTTTACAAGAAGAGAAAGGAACACAGGTACATATTTAAAAAACAACCCCATCAGCCTATGAGCTGATTTTTCAGCAAAAACTCTGAAGGACTGAAGGGAATGGCATAATATATTCAAAGGGCTGAAAGGAAAAAAAAAAAACAAAAACAAGAATACTTAGCAAAGTTACCATTCAGAATAGGAGGAGAGACAAAGGAGTGCATCACTGCTAAACCAGCCTTACAAGAAATATTCAGGCCAAATTCTTTGAGTGGAAAGAAAAGGCCATAATCAGAAGAAAATTAGGAAAGGAAAAAAATGTCACAGATAAATGCAAAAATATACTAAGAGATTAATCACATATAAAACCAGTATGGGAATTAAAGCACAAAAGCAGCAAAATCAATTTTATCTATAAGAATCAGTCAAGGGAAAAAAAAAATCAGGCAAGGGATTCATAAAAGGATGTAAAGTATGATTATATACATAAAAGGGAGGGGGAGGGGAGTAAAAAATTTAGTGCTTTTAGAATGGGCTCAAACTAAAGTCACTCACAACTTAATATAGACTGCTATACACATAAGGAGGTATATATGGACATAACAGTAACCACAAATCAAAAACCTATAATAGATAAATAGAAAGGACTCTAAGCATAACAGTAAAGCCATCAAACCACAAAGGCAGAGAAAGAAAAGGAGCAGAAAACTAGAAAGCAGTGAAAGTAAGAAAATGGCAATAATCACTTTGAGTATAAATGGGACTAAATACTACAGTCAAAAGACACAGGGTCCTGAGTGGATAAAAAACAAAAACCTAAGTGCTGCCTTTATTTTATTTTTTTTATTTTTTAATTTTTTTTTTTCAACGTTTATTTATTTTTGGGGCAGAGAGAGAGGGACACAGAATCGGAAACAGGCTCCAGGCTCTGAGCCATCAGCCCAGAGCCTGACGCGGGGCTCGAACTCCCGGACCGCGAGATCGTGACCTGGCTGAAGTCGGACGCTCAACCGACTGTGCCACCCAGGCGCCCCATAAGTGCTGCCTTTAACAGACTTACTTCAGACTTAAAGATAGATGCAGACTGAAAGTGAAGGGATGGAAAAAAAAGTATGCAAATAGGGAAAAGAAAGCTGGAATAGCAATACTTATACCGGACAAAACAGACTTTAAAACAAAGTCTGTACCAAGAGACAAAAAAGGACACTACATAATAATAGAACAATCCAACAAGAGGATATAACAATTGTAAATATCTATGCAGCCAACATGGAAGCACCTAAACACATAAAGCAACTATTAACAGACACAAAGAAAGGTGACAGTAATCCACTAATAGTTAATTTCAACACTATACTTACATCAATGGATACATCGTCATTCAGACAGAAATCAGTAAGACCAGTGGCTTTTCATGACACATAAAACCAGATGGACCTACAGATATATTCAGAATATTCCTTCCAAAAACAATGGATTCCAAATTCTTTTCAAGTGCACATGGGACCTTCTCCAGAATGGATCACATGTCAGACTATAAAACAAGTCTCAATAAACTTAAAAAGATTAAAATCCTATCATGCATCTCTTCTAACCACAAAGGTATGAAACTAGAAATCAATCACAAGAAAAAAAATGTAGAAACACAAACACATGGAGGCTAAATAACATGCTACTAACAATGAATGGGTCAACCAAGACATCAAAGAGGAAATTAAAAAAATACATGAGACAAATGAAAACCACAATGGTTCAATATGTTTCATTCATATGTGGATCCTGAGAAATTTAACAGACGACCACGGAGGAGGGGAAGGGGGGAAAAAAAGTTACAGAGAGGGAGGGAGGCAAACCATAAGAGACTCTTAAATACTGAGAACAAACTGAGGGTTGATGGGGGAAGGAGGGAGAGGGGAAAGTGGGTGATGGGCATTGAGGAGGGCACCTGTTGGGATGGGCATTGGGTGTTTTATGGAAAACAATTTGACAATAAATTGTATTTAATAATGTAAATAAGTAAAAAAAAACCACAATGGTTCAAATCTTTGGGACATGGCAAAAGTTGTTCTAAGAGTGAACATTATAGCAACAGAGGGCTACCTCAAGAAGCAGGAAAAGTTTCAAATAACCTTACTCCTAAACAAGCTACAAAAAGCCCATAGCCAGTAGAAGGAAGAAAATTAATAAAGACTAGAGCAGAAGTAAATAAAAGAGAGTTAATAAAAACAACAACAGATCAGTGAAACCATGAGCTGGTTCTTTGAAGATCAACAAAATCGGTAAGCCAGATTCATTAAGAAAAGAGAGGTCTGAAATAAAACTAGAAAAGGAGGAGAAATAACTGATGCCACAGAAATACTAAGGATTAAAAAAGATTATGAAAAATTATACACCAATAAATTGGACACCCTTGAAGAAATGGATACATTCCTAGAAACATACCAGGGAACTGAATCAGGAAACTACTATCAATGAAATGGAATCAGTAATTGAAACACTCTCAACAAACTAAAGTCCAGGACCACATGGCATTACAGGTGAATTCTACCAAACATTAAAAGAAAAGTTAAGGGGTTGCCTGGGTGGCTCAGTTGATTAAGTGTCTGATTCAACTTCAGGTCAGGTCATATCTCAGGGCTGAGATCGAGCCCCACATCAGGCTCCGCGCTAAACATAGAACCTGCTGGGGATTCTCTGTCCCCCTTTCTCTCCCTGCCCCCACACTTGCGCGCTCTCTCTCTCTCTCTCTCTCAAAATAAATAAATAAATAAATAAATAAGTAAGTAAATAAATAAATAAATAAAACTAAAGAAGAGTTAATACCCGTTCTTCTCAAACTATTCCAAAAAATAGGAAGGGAAGCTTCTCAATTTATTCTGTGAGGCCAGCACTCTGATACCACAACCAGAGAAAGATACCACAAAAAGAGAAAACTACAGATATGTTACACATCTACATATTATAATTACTCAACAATTATCTCTGATGAACAGAGACGCAAAAATCCTCAACAAAATACTGGTAAACCAAATGGGAAAATATACTAAAAAAATTATTCTCTACAACCAAGTGGGTTTTATTCCAAGTTCAATATTTGCAAATCAATCAACATGCGATATCACATTAATGAGAGAAGACATCAAAACCATAGGATCAGCTCAACAGATGCAAAACAGCATTATCTGTCAAAGCACAACATCCATTTGTGATAAAACCTCTCCACAAAATAGGTCTAGAGAGAACATACCTCAACATAGTGAAGGCCAAATATGAAAACCCCACAGCTTAAATCTAGTATGGTAAAAAACAAAGCTTTTTCCTCTAAGATCCAGAACAAGATAAGGATGTTCACTCTCACCACTTTTATTCAACATACTACCAGAAGTCCAAGCTACAGCAATCACATAAGAAAAAATAAAAGGCATCCAAATTGATAAGAAGTAAAATTTATATGATTTGCAGATGACATACAGTATAACCTTGGATTGTAACTTGTTCTGCGAGTGTTCCACAAGATGAGCAAACAGTTGCAATAAATTTGGACTTGATAAACAATCGATGTCTTGCAATACGAGTAGTAAGTGACAGTGAATGTCACATGATCACAACTGAGCCAATGGTTCTGGAAATTCACTTTGACATACAAGTAGTTTGGATTACAAGCATGTTTCTGGAAGGAATTATGCTCACAAACCAAGGTTTTACTGTATTATGTAGAAAACCATAAAGACCCACTGAAAACCACCTAGAACTGATAAATGCGTTCAGTGAAGTCGCAGGATACAAAACTAATAAACAGAAATCTGTTGCATTTCTATACACTAATAATGAAGTAGGAGAATGAGAAATTAAAAAAACAAACCAAGGAAGTGAAAGACCTATAGTCTGAAAATTATAAAACACTGATGAAAGAAACGGAGGGTGACACAAACAAATGGAAAAGAAATTCCATGCTCATGGATTAGAAGACCCGATATTGTTAAAATGTTTACAATACCCAAAGAAATCTACAGATTTAATACAATCCCTATCAAAATAGCAACATTTTGGGGCGCCTGGGTGGCGCAGTCGGTTAGGCGTCCGACTTCAGCCAGGTCACGATCTCGCGGTCTGTGAGTTCGAGCCCCGCGTCGGGCTCTGGGCTGATGGCTCAGAGCCTGGAGCCTGTTTCCGATTCTGTGTCTCCCTCTCTCTCTGCCCCTCGCCCGTTCATGCTCTGTCTCTCTCTGTCCCCAAAATAAATAAACGTTGAAAAAAAAAATTAAAAAAAAAAATAGCAACATTTTTTATAGAACTAGAATTGTAAAATTTATATGGAACCAAAAAAACCCTTAAATAGCCAAAGCAATCTTGAGACAGGAAAACAAAGCTGGAGGTATGACAAGCCCAGAGTTCAAGATATACTACAAAGCTACAGTATTCAAAACAGTATTGTACTGACACAGAAGGAGACACACAGATCAGTGGAACAGAATCCCCTGAAAAAAACCCCCGCACATGTGGTAAAGTAATTTAGGACCATGAAGGCAAAAGTACACAATGGGGAAAAGACAGTCTCTTCAACAGTGCTGTGAAAACTGTACATCTACATTCAAAAAAATGAAACGGGACCACTGTCTTACCCCATACACAAAAATACACTCAAAATGGATTAAAGACCTAAATGTGAGACTTGAAACCATAAAGTTCCTAGAACAAAATAGGCAGTAATCTGACATTGGCTAAAGAAACATTTTCCTATATATGTCTCCTCAGGCAAGAGAAACAAAGTAAAAACAAAGTATTAGGACTACACCAGAATAAAAAGCTTTTACACAGTGAAGGAAATCATCAACAAAACCAAAAGGAAACCTAATGAAGGGGAGAAGAGATTTGCAAGTGATATATCTGTAAGAAACAATCCGATTAAAAAATGGGCAGAGGACATGAAGGGTTTTCGAAAAAAATTTACAGATGGACAACAGACACGTGCAAAGATGATCAACATCACCGATCATCTGGGAAATGCAAATTAAAACCACCAGGAGAAATCACCTTATGCCTGCCACAGTGGCTAACATCCAAGACATAAGAAATGACAAATATTGGCAAGGAGGTGGAGAAAAAGGACCCTTGTGTACCACTGGTAGGAATGCCAACTGGTACAGCCACTGTGGAAAATATGGAGGTTCTTCAAAAAAATTAAAAACAGAATAACCAAATTCCACTACTGGGTATTTACCCAGAAAACAAAAACACTAATCTGAAAAGATACATATGCACCTCCACGTTTTGTTTTTTTTTAATTTTTTTCTTAATGTTTATTTTTGACAGAGAGAGCACGAGTGGGGGAGGGGCAGAGAGCGACGGAGACACAGAATCTGAAGCAGGCTCCAGGCTCCAGGCTCCGAGCTGTCAGCACAGAGCCTGACACGGGGGCTTGAACTCACGGACTGTGAGATCATGACCTGAGCCGAAGTCGGATGCTCAACTGACTGAACCACCCAGATGCCCCATATGCACCTCCACGTTTATTGCAGCATTAATTACAAAGCCAAGATACGGAAACAACCCAAATGTCCATGAATAAATGAATGGATAAAGATGTCATATAGATGAACAATGGAACATTACTTAGTCATAAAAAAGAATGAGATCTTCCCATTTGCAACAACATGGATGGACCTAGGGTATAATGCTAAGTGAAGTAACCACTGAGAGAAAGACAAATACCATACAATTTCACTCATATGTTAAGAAACAAAGGATAAAAAGGGACTGGAAGGAAAAAAAAAAAAGACTCAAATACAGAGAACAAACTGGTGGTTACCAGAGGGGAGGTGGGGGAAATAAAGGGGATTAAGAATACACTTATCTTGATGAGCACTGAGTAATGTATAGACTTGTTGAGTAATTATATTGTACACCTGAAACTAACAGAACACTGTATGTTAATACTTCAATAAAAATAAAATATATTGTTTCCACACAAAATCTTAACCTCAGAATTATACAATGTTTGACCTAAAAAGGACCTAAGAAATCACTCATTCTAGCTACGAGTTTACAGATGAGGAAACTGGAAACTGAGGCTTCCTATAGCCATATAAGCACTCCCAGGACAGCACCAAGACAGGAGCCCATGTCTCTTAAGTTCTAGTCCACACCAGCATTCAACCCTGGAAACACTCCAGTTTCTTCTGAGAGATAGGAACTAGAAGGGAATCCCATACTATGTGCCTGCTTCCTGCCCTGATCCACTGTAGCTGAGGGTTACAGGTGGGAAGTAGGAGGTACATACACCCAACTTCCTCAGTCTCTAGTATTCCTCGAGTCTGCTGCCTGCATAATTAGAAGGGAACAGAAATGACCTATGAACACTGTGATTTCCTTTCATCTTTAAAACAGTTCTGTAATATGTAGAAATTGGAGGGACCAAGTTATTATAAAAGTAGTATCTGAAGGTGCTATTAAACATACTGAAATGTAATTTGCAGTAGGTTAGTTACCAACTTTCTCTTATTAAACAACTCATCAACTCATCTAGAATTAGATTTTCTTTTCCTGATTCACGTCCCTGTTTCTGATTCATTATAGAGTCTAATTGAAGTACACAAACATTTTATACATGAGAGATTCCTGGGGCAGAGAAATAAGTTTCAAGCTGATTTAACTATCCACAGTAGTTGTAGATAATAAACAAAAATTTAAAAGCTTTATTTTATTGAAATATCCAATCATGTCCTCCTTCGAGTCTTTCCCTAGAGTTGATAAAAGTGACAAAATGAATTTGTTTATCTTCTTTAAACACCTTGTAATGTTGATTAAAGATTACAAAGGAGAAATGGGGACAGTATACAAATGAAAACATTTGAATCACCATAAAAATATTCTGTGTATTTCCTCTATTATTCTACCTGAAAGCCATTCCCTCTCATTCTTTCCGTAACATAACAGAAAAAAGAGCAACAACGAGGACTCCAAAATAGTCTCTGAACTCTAGAACTTTTTTAAAGAAAGAATTAAGAGAAAGCACACATCTTATTGACTGCAGTACACGGTTGAAGACAGTGCCCAGGCACTAGACTAGCAAGCAGGATGGACGAGAACTAAGACACTTTACACCTTTATTCCTTTCAAGTTAAAGGAATAACTCAAAGAGTTCTTTCAAACAGTGGCCTTCCACTGAAACACTTAAAAAGAGGCACAAAATGGAGATCTCAAAACAGGAACAGTATCAAAACTAATGTGACTATTAATGTTCTTTCAAATCACCAAAATCTTAGATATTAGAGCGTGAAAGTAAACATCCATAATCAAGAAGATAAAATTGGGAACAAAATATAGAAGGGTATGGAATGTATATAATTATTGATGACTTAGTCATCATCATTATAAAATAAAATGTAAAATTAATTCTACTTACAATAAAGTATTTTATGTTTCCTTCAAAACGGTGCTAACAACTTTCAACATTTCAATAATTAAACATTTTCTATGTGGGTCAATTTTGTGAAACGATAGTTTTTGTCTCCAAGATGCTGAATAGTCGAGCCTACTACTTCACTGACTTCCCAAGCATATACAGTGTAACATACAACCTTTTATAAACTGAACTAACCATCTAATAGCTACTGAGTGCCATTCACCAAGGATTACAGGATTACAACAATCAGGAGTACTATTTATGTACTATTTTCCTATTCAGTTGTCAAATCTATTAAAAAAAAACAAAACAACCTGTTAACAAATGAAAAAAGGTTTCCTACCTCTATTTCAGAAGCCGACATGTACACAGCCAGAGTAACCAAAGATAATACTAATATAATGTACGGAAAGGCATAATCTGAAAAACAAACATGGGTATTATATTGAAAATTGAATATTTTGAATAAAACATCAAAAAAATTGAAACAGTATAATTCTCCCCATAGTTGAAAACTTTCTCAACCAGTCCCATGAGAGACTTAAGCCCTAATGCCCTAAAAAGGGTCAGCAAACTTTCTGAAAACAGCCAGAGAGTAAATATGTTTGGCTTTGTGGGCCATACACTGTCTCAATCACCCAAGTCCCTGTTACAGTGGGAAGCAGCCAGACAATACATAAATGAATGGGTGTGGCTATGTTCCAATAAAACTTTATAAACAACAAAACCCAAACTTCATATAATTTTAACATGTTAAGAATTAACTACTGTTTTTCCCGTACCATTTAAAAATGCAAAACTTGGGGCATCTGGGTGGCTCAGTCAGTTAGGCATCCAACTCTTGATTTCAGCTCAGGTCATGATCTCACAAAGTGAATGGTGAGATAGAGCCCCATGTCTGCACGGACAGCACAGAGCCTGCTTGGGAATTCTCTCTCTCCCTTTCTCTGCCCTTCTCCCCACCCCTCAAAATAAATAAAACATTAAAAAAATGTAAAACAATCCTTGGCCTAGCTTTGAAGCTTTGAAGACCCCTGCCTTAAGGCATCCGCTGAATGTAAAGAATTAACTTCCATCTATGCATCTAATATGATACTAGTATGTACGAAACTTGACTTGGGAGGATTGAGAAAATACTCAAATAATTTTGTTTCATGATCCAGGTAGAGGACTTTGGTTGAGAAATGCTAAATGTAACAGTTATTCAGTTTTAATTACTCTTTAGAAAAGTTCGTGTATCAACAAACCTTAAAGGATAAATGGATCTTTTTCTTTTTTTTTTAATGTTTATTTTTGAGAGAGAGAGAGAGAGACAGAGCATGAGCAGCGGAGGGGCAGAGAGAGAGAGAGGTAGACACAGAATCAGAAGCTAGCTCCAGGCTCCAAGCTGTCAGTACAGAGCCCGACCCGACACGGGGCTTGAACTCACAAATTGTAAGATCATGACCTGAGCTAAAGTCACTTAACCAACTGAGCCACCCAGGTGCCCCTCCAATATTCTTTGTCAAAATTCTAGCTATTTCTATTTGAAGCAAATTTTTTTCTTACAAAATACTATTTTTCTCTTAAAATGTTTTCAATTTACAGCACACTAAAATGAGCAAATTGAGAAAAAGAAATCTTGAATTATTTTTCATATAATTATTTTAAAACAACTTCAATTTGTGAAACCACTTATCATTTTTCATTGCAATGGAACCCGTCTAGAAGAATTTCAAATGTTAATTCAGAATGCAGAAGGCAGAAACTCGGAATTATCTATACAGGCCTGATTCCAACTTACTAATAAGTACCTTTTTGACATTTAGAATATTTTATAGACAGTGATAAGCATCCTCAACAAACAATTCATTTATAAATATTTATAAATAGCTAAACAATGTTGATAGCGATACAAATTTAAGACAGAGTAGTAAAAAGCCATCTAAGGTAAGAGGAAATTTCTAACAAGGCCTAAATTTGTGGGGAGTGGAGGGTGGTCTTGGGCTCAGGCATGGTTCTTACTCTAGGATATAAAATAATTTAAGATTTTGAGCAACTAGGCCGGGGGATGGGGGGGCCGAGAATCTACATTTTAGTTCCCCTGGTAGTTCAGATACAGATCACGCTTAAAAACGGGCTTCAAGGGGCGCCTGGGTGGCGCAGTCGGTTAAGCGACCGACTTCAGCCAGGTCACGATCTCGCAGTCCGTGAGTTCGAGCCCCGCGTCAGGCTCTGGGCTGATGGCTCGGAGCCTGGGGCCTGTTTCCGATTCTGGGTCTCCCTCTCTCTCTGCCCCTCCCCCGTTCATGCTCTGTCTCTCTCTGTCCCAAAAATAAATAAATGTTGAAAAAAAAAAAAAAAAAACGGGCTTCAATAATATTTCTAAGTAGGTAAAAGTTTGTCACAGGCCTCTAATAATTCCAGTGCCTCTCTCCCTAGACCCAAGTATCTCTTAAGCTACCTACCAGAGGATGCTTGCTGCTCTACTTTGCTCAGACTTCTGTTTCTCCTTGTTATGAACAGAAATTTTGTGTCCCCCCCCAAATTCTTCTGTTGAAATCCTAACTCGCAACGTGAGGGTAGAGGTGGGGCCTTTGGGAGGTGATGGGGACATGAGGGCAGAGCTCTCGTGAATGGAATTAGTGCCCTCAAAACAGAGACCCCAGAGAGCTCCCTCCCCTCCTGCCACGGAGGACACAGTGGGCTCTTACCCAGACACCAAATCTGCTGGTGCCTTGCTCTTGGACTTCCCATTCTCCAGAACGAGGAGGAAGTTTCTGTCGTTTGCAAGCCACCTATAGTATTGTAACAGCCGTCTGAGACGACTGAGACACCCCCACAAAAAATTATCTATTTTTTTCATTATCATAAAATTATGACTTCGTATAATGTCCTCTGTGACTAATCTCAGGAGCCTTCATGAATTTATATTTAGTGCAAGTGAACACTGACTCCTCTATCCTCACAATGAATGTGTTTTGAGCACGGGCTTGTTAACAAAATGATCAGACACTCACTGTGAGAAAAAGCATTTTTCTTTAAAAAAAAAAATGTTTATCTTTGAGAGAGAAAGAGACAGACTGCGAGTGGCAGAAGGGCAGAGATAGAGAGAGACACAGAATCTGAAGGAGGCTCTAGGCTGTCAGCACAGAGCCCCACATGGGGCTCAAACCCATGAACCGTGAGATCATGAGCTGAGCTGAAATCCAATGCTCGACCAACTGAGCCACCCAGGTGCCCCAGAAAAGGCATTTTTTAATGTAGGCAGGTACAGTATATGAAGCAATGGTGCCTGGCAGTCTCCTTGGGCTAACTTCCCAAACCCTGGCCGACTTTCCACAGCTTTTTCCCCTTTTGTCCTCGTATAACCAAGAGGTCCTACACAATAGCACCATACATAGGTTAGGACACAGGGATTTGAAGGCTGACAATTCTTAAATCTTTCTCTCCTAGACAGCTCTCCCAAGTACCAGACTAGTATAATTACCTGTACTCTTGTGAATATTCCATGAATACCTACAACTGAATTCACTTCTCATCAACATATCTAATTTGCTTTTTCTAATATTCACTGTTGCTCTATTCACCAGTTACTAAGTCAGAAAGCTACTCTATGGGTGCACCTGGGTGGCTCGGTCAGTTGAGTGTCTGACTCTTGATTTCAGCTCAGGTCATGATCCCAGGGTCGTGGGATCAAGCCCTGCGTTGGGCTCTGCTGAACATGAGCCTGCTTAAGATTCTCTTGATCTCTCTCCCTCTGCCCCTCTCCCCAACTTGTGCACTCAAAAAAAAAAAAAAAAAGCTATCTATTGTATTCTCCTCGCGCTCTGTCACCCCTATGTTTAATCAGTTACGTAATCTAGTTAAATCTATCTTTAAAGCAGCTCTCCATTCCCAGTGTTTCTCTGTGTTAGGTCAGACAGACTTGGCTAGCTGCAATAACCTCTTCACTGATCCCCCAGGTTCTCTTCCCCTACCAATCCATCCTCCACACTGTTACCAAGTTCTCTTTCCAAAATGCAAACCTAGGCATGTCACTCTTCTGCCTAAAATCCTTAAAGAGTAGGACCCTATTCTCTAGAGCAAGAATAGTGACCTCAAACCCCTATAGAGGCCAGCCAGGCAAGTAAACAACTGAAGTGGGCCAAAACTAAAACAGGGAGTGGTAAGAGCTAGAAGGAAATATACATTTTCAAATACTATGCAGGCCCAATGGAAACAATAGATCTGTAACTAGAATATGAGGGATAATAGACCCCTGACTAATCTCCAATTTCCTCTTCCCTTGGCCACACCTTCACAGTGCCTTCCTCATCTTGAGCCAAATTCATCACCAAGCTACATAGTGATGCCCAGTCTTGCCTAGTTCTTTTAGGCCAGAAGCCTTGCCCTCTGTACCCTGGTGGGCTCCACAGAGAAGGTGGTATCTAACATCCCTGCAACATTCAATGTCACATATTCAGGTTAAGTGCTATACTGTGTTCTCTCAGCTACTTCTAGCTTTCCTAGTAGTATGTCAGTTCTTTAGCACCAACTTCTTATTCTTCTTTTGAGTCACAGTTCAGTCTAAATAGTTGCTGAATAAATGAATAGCTATACTAAAGAGTATACTGAGGATTCTTTTACCGTACCCAAAAGGATTTCATAAAGGAACTCAGAAACCAAAGACGTAACTTAGTAAGTAGTACATACTAGTGTGTGTGTGTGTGTGTGTGTGTGTGTGTGTATAAAATCAACAGTAATTTCCATGTATTATATACAAAAACCAGTTCTTTTTAATTTATACTCAGGTTTTTAAAGTATTCCTACTGAGGTTATAAGCCTCAGATACAAAGTATTCTCTAAATAGAAATCAGCTTTGATTAGCTTGATAATATCTATTCTAAGAAACCCATTTTTACTTTTTTATAAGACTTATTATATGTTTTAGCAAAAATACATTATTTTCAGGGATTATAAAAGCTATTTTAAAGAAAAAGATACAAAATTATGCTTAGAGAAAACACTGTTTATCACATATAAAAATTAACATATTTCACTGACTTGACCCATCAAACTTACATAAAAGGCCTCCGCCAACTGCCTGAAGCACAGTTAAAATCGGGAAGAAGTAAAGTGCAGCATAAATACTTTTAAATCGATCAGACTTTCCTAAGCCACAGGCAATCTTCTTTACCAGAAGGGGTCGGAGCAGCATCATCAATACCAGGCAGAATGCATAATAGATGAATACGATGGTGTATCTGTGAAATAAAACACGGAATCGTGACACCAAAAATGTATCTATTACTGATCAATTTAAAATCGAAGATGCTAAAAAAGGTTTAAAAAGTGCGTTAAGTCAACCTATTGAATATTCAGACTAGGGGAGGGTTGGCCAAAAAGACTCACACACTGCTGGAAAGTGTATGCTGCTTCCTTTCCAATGGGCGGTTTAGAAACATGGATCAAAAATTCCAAAAATGTTTACACTCTGTGATTCAGCACTTTTACTTGCAGAAACTCATCCAAGGAAAACAATCAGGGACTGTTCACAAACTTTACAAACAAGGATTTTTATTGAATCACGTAATAAGGAAAATTCAGGAAGAAAATACATACTCAACATTAGGAAATTAAATTTTAAAGTACATTCATGTTGGAATAGCACGTGGCCATTAAAAATCAGGTTATGGAAGAAATACTAAGGACAAAAGCAACTGTGCCTAAAACATGAAGTGACAAGAAAAGGTTACAAAAACCATGGGTATAGTTTCACCTTAATATCCTTTAAAAAACATATACACATATTCAGAATGAAACTGGAAAGACAACTTTTTTAACAGCGGTCATCTGAAGAAACGGAACTACATATTATTTTACTTTTGTATGCTTTTTCTGTTTTTCAAATGTATTACAATGTAGTTTTATATCAAGAAAAATGTAAAAATATCTCTCTATATCACCAGGCCATAGTTTGTAGCTCTTTATTTTGAATAATGGGATTTCTATGCACATAGTTCTAACCTCCTGTTCGTGAAGACTTTCAGATCATTTTTTACTATCTGAATACCCAAACCCCTCCCTACGCAGGGGCGAGTCACAGGAAGCACAGGAGCCTTCAGAACACAGACCACAAGCCTCCTCTCCACACAGCATAATCATACTGCATCCCTGTGCTCCCATGACAGCTTTTAGGTTCAGCCCAGCCGCCCTAATTGCAACACATTATTATATGACCTCCTTAGATGAGGAATTTTGTCTTGTTAGGCTACACCCTACCAACACATCAAAACAAAATAAAATCTGTCTATTCCTGCAACTTGTAGTTCCTTAAAAGTGCCAAAAAGACGATTATTTTAATCAGAAGAAAACTACCATGAGTCACTCTCCTAATGAACCAGGAAACCAGTCTCTGGAAGCAGACACCTGTATCCCACCCTGTATCCCACTCCCTACCTTCCACCTGCCCCCACCCCACCTTCAGCCATGCCTCCTACATATGGGGATAGGATAAATCTGACAAGCTAACTTCTGTTACAACAGTATTTATTGCTCATTTTCAGTAACTCATAAATAAGGTTTTAGCAATGTAAACATTTTTTACAGTAAGTTTCTAATAATAGAAATTTGCATGCTTTTCCATGTCTCATCTAATCAAGTTCCTCTCAAAACTGTAACTATCAGTAACGTATCTGGGCATTTTTCAGTTTGTATGGAACTAGCTTATATATACCACCAATGGAGAAAACAGCCTCCATTAGTCAATGTAACAGTGTTCCAAAAGGTTTCTGATAATTTTGTACCGTTTTGTTGACTCACAAAAGAAAAAAAATTACTATAACTTTTGGTAGTCCTGCAGCTTTTTTTTTTAATTTTTCAGTAATCTCCACACCCAACGTGGGGCTTGAACTCACAACCCTGAGATCAAGAGTCGCATGCTCTTCTGACTGAGCCAGCCAGGAGCCCCGGGTAGTCCTGCTGCTTTTTGAAATGTTCAGCCCCAGTCTGGTCATATAGCTACATTTAAATGCCTATGTGAAGTAAAAAATATGTATAAGCCCAATGTTAATATTATAAAATCTTCTTGTAATTTCAAAAACCACTGTTTTGTATGATTGATACAAGAACACAGACAGGCCACTGCACAGTGACTATTGGTAAAGCTACTGAGAAAAAGAATCTACTTAATTCAAAGATGGTGAACAGATGGAAAATGTCATAATCAGTGAAGTTGTGTGAGGATGTGGCTATTAAGGCTGCAGAATGAGGGCCGAGAGCACCTATTTGCCATTTCTATTTGACTCTCCTACTATGTGCTTTACAGATATAAAAAACACTACATATGTGACCAGCAGTAAATGAGTCTGATTTTGTTTTAAATAAGATGGTTATATGTATATCTGATGCACTTATTAAGCTTTCTAAAGAGCAGGTTAAGTTCTGCAGTCCCCAGGAGAGTATATGAGAAGAGATGAATCAAAGCTGAGAGTTACAGCTCTATGAAAGCAACAAAGAACACATTATCAGTGTTTTATATGCAGTCTTATATATAAATTACATGTACATAAAGAGACAGAGACAGTATATATACAGGAAATAAATAATTTATAGGACTTAACGGTAGGCAGGTGGAAAGATTTTCTTATCCCTGTATCTAGAACTTATGTTTTTTTAATGACCTTTTCCACACATGTGCATGGCTATTTTTCACACTTAGTACTCTTAACAACCTACACAAAAAGGACTATTTTCTTGAGCATATTATGTAACGGTAACTTGCTACAACTATGAGAATATAAACACCAGACTGTTATATTAGAGCTTTACCACGAAAAACACATCAAAATGAACACAAAGAGAAATTCTAAAAGCGAAGTAGTCTGGGCTAATACAGTCTTCTGAATTTGGTATTTTTAAAACAAAATATTCTCACGGAAATTACAAACATCTGTTTCAGAAAAAAAAACAAGGAACATTAACTCCGGCACTCTCCTAATGCCGGCTACTATTTTATTAAGTGCTTCCTGTACGTAAGGCACTGCACGTGGTATCTGATACGTGTAGATTTATTTAATCCTCCCAATCACCTTATAACATTATTCCCATTTCTAGCAATGGGAAAACTGAGGTTACAAGAGGCTCTTAACATGGTCACGTTACCACAGCAGCTCGGGATTCACACTCAAGCCTGTTTTTAGCTCCGGAACCCATACTCTTTCCTCTATGTCAGATATTGCTTCTCTGCTGCATATCCTAAAGGTCTTCCTAAGAATTCTTTTTAAAGAAACATCTATGGCTTATTTTAGAAATGGTTTACACACTTCAACACCAACTACAAAAATACTTTGACTTGTATTATACTAAGATGTATTTCTGTTTCCTTCTATCAGACTATGTATCCCTAAGAGAAGAAAATCATTTCTGTATATCTCCCCCAGTGCCTAGAAGCCATTTTTCGATGCTCAATCTGTTGAACTGAATACAATCTATAATTATCATTTTTAAAATGATCTTAAGTCTATATAAATACTCACAGTGGGTAGACAGCTTCATGAGTACAGTGCACTGTGGTAACGTAATCGGGACTTGGGTTGTAAAGCATTGTGTACCAATCAGAAAGCATCAGTACTCGACACGAACGGATATAAAGAACACCAACCGGATCGCTCACAAGTAAGGTGATAATAGCTGCCATACTGCATTCAAATAATGCAGTGATGTGCTGGAAAAGGGCACTGGAACTAATAAAACAAAAGAAGCACAATTACCAGAAAATTTTCAGTATTTAAATGGCTTTTAAGAATACCCGTATGTTTCAAAATACAGATTCTAAAAGGAAATTTTAACTGATAAATCCTGAAACGAAAATATCTTCTAAACAGGTAAGAAAAGTCGAACATGAGAACCACTTGAGGAGAATTTAACCTTCTTTACTAAAAAGAAATCATCATCTCAGATAACACTGTGCCAGGATTATCTAAATGTATATAGAAAAGCAGAAATTAGATCTTCCTTTATATTCAGTATATTGCCAAACTATTATTAAAAATGTCTTAGTTATCTATGCATCATTTTAAATTATCTTAAATATAAAAAGCACACAAAAGATTATATATAATATATATTAGTTATAAAGTATAATAAACATTATAAGCTCATAATTTAACCCAGTAATTAGAACATTAACAGCTTTTATTTACCTCTGTTCCTTCCCCATTTCCCACTCCTGGCTCTCCCCCAAGAGGTAACCATCATACTAAATTCTCTTTATCACTTTTTTTGAAGTTTTTATTCCAACTAGATTATGCTTCAAAACCACTCGTCTAGTTTTGCTTATTTTTAAATACTACAAAGTGATATGTCTTTTGAGGTGTTTTTTTTCCATTCAAAATAACATTTCCAAGATTCACCCATGGCATTGCTTATAGATGTTCAGTCATTTTACTTTTTTTAATGTTTATTTTTTAGAGAGAGAGAGAGTGTGTGAGTGGGGTAGGAGCTGAGAGACAGACAGAGACACAGAATTTGAAACAGGCTCCAGGCTCTGAGCTGTGAGCACAGAGCCCAATGTGGGGGACTCAAACTTGGGAACAGTGAGATCATGACCAAGGCTGAACTCGGACACTCAACCGACTGAGCCACCCAGGTGCCCCTGAAGTTCAGTCATTTTCACTGCTTTACGCATTTTCACTACTATGCACATTCCACTGTTCATCCATTTGTTTTAGTCAAATATGTTGCAAATGCCTTCCTCTCAGTTTAGGAGCTGAATTTTCACTCTACTGTGGAATCTTTACGAACAGATGTTCTAAATTTTGATGTAATTGGCTTTAATAATTTTTAACATTCTGGTTAGCATTTTCATGTTCTGAGAAATCCTCACTCTGAGAAAAATGATCCTATACTTTCTTCTAAAAGTTTGAAGGTTTTACTTTCACATTTAAATCTGTGACTCACCTAGAATAGATTTCTGTATTTTATATATATATATATATATATATATATATATATATATATATATAGTAGATTAGATTTTCCCACTTGGATATCCAATGGTCCCAGGAGTAGCCTTTTACTGAGTAGTTTACCCTACACCCCCACCCCCCCGCCCTAACTGCCATGCCACTTCTGCCATACAAGTTTCATATGTAACTGGACTGTTTTTAGGTTCGCTATTTTGTTCCTATGGTCCATTTATCCCTGAGGCAAGAGAATATGACAGTAATTCTTGATATTACATATGTTCTTCTACTTCTTCAGTGGTCTTGGCCATTCTTGGGCTTTTGCACTTCCATAGAGATTTTAGAATTAGCTTGTCAGGGACCACCATAGGAGTCCAATGTAGCTTAGCTACCTTGGTCTTAGCTGTCTCACAATACTATGGTACCATACGTGAACTATAGGGAGATCATTGATCCTGTATATTTCCCTTACAGCCGGCTTCTTTACTAAGTAAACTCTCTTATTTCTATTAACTATTCTACAGATGCCTTTGAGTTTTCCATCTGAACAATATTTCAGTTATCTATCACTACATAGCAAACTATCCCAACAACACTTCTTTGCTTAAAACCAGCACCACTGGTTATCTCTCGCCAGTTTGTGGTTTGGGCACACCTGAGCAGTCCTTTCTGTTCCGTGTAATACCAATTGGGATGTACTCATCTAGAGCCTTGACCGGGCTGCACAGTTCAAAATGACGAACTCAAATGGCTGGAGTAGATGCTAGCTGCCAGCTGTGAGCACAAAGCTGGCTGCTGACAAGAGCACCAGTGGCCTCTTATCTTTGATGTTCTGAGGTTTAATTATAATGTGGACAGGTATGAATTTCTTACTTATTCTGCTTAGAATGTGTTTTGCTTCCCCAGAAGCAATTCTGCAAATCTGTTTTTCACTATTTCTATAAAACCTAAAGTTAATAGATAAATACTGGCTTTCCTTCATTTTCTCTATTTTTTCTGAAGACTCTGATTAGAAACTATGCAGAGTTAATAAAACCTTTTCCCCCCTGTACACAAGACTGACCTTCACTTAACTCTACCTCTGTTCCTCTGGAAGCCTGATAAAGGCAGAATGTCAACTTTACTGCTAGGTTACATTACTTAGGATACACACAACCTCTTCACTGGCAAACTACATCCGAACTGGAGAGAACTATAAATGAGCAATAAATACATGATGGGGACACCACAGTCTGGCTCTCTTGAGTTTAGCGATTCCCATAATTGGGATGTCCCTTACAGGACTCTGGAAACCATACTTATGGTCATGTTACAGAAAGACTTGCTCCTCTAAGGCATAATACTTTAAGCTTGGACTCCTACAACCACTCGATGTGGATTTTAACTTCCTACAGCTGAGCTCAATTGCTTCAAAAGCTGACACTGCCCTGGGGGCAAGCTGTTCCTTCTGGGTCCACTGGTGCTTCCTTGGTATGACCTCAAAACATTAAGTCTGAATGTTTAATTGAGCCTAGGTGGATTCCCGGCAGGTATTACAGACATATGTTATAGCTTCTCATTCTATGCTCCATTTCTCTTAATATGTTTCCTATTTTCTATATCCTTTTCTTTCAGCACTGTATTGTTATTCCTTTAGACATATCAATTTCCTAATTCACTAATTCTATCTTCAACTGATCGACCTATCATTTTTCAAATTTCATTTCTAGAAGTTCCTTTTGTTTTTAAAACAAATCTGTTTATTCATTCCCAACAATCTCTTGTTGACTCTTGGAGATCTTTGGGACTGCATCCTTTATTTCTTTAACACTGTAAAGATAGCAGTTTTATACTGTATAGTCTCACGTCCATTATCTACAGTCCTTTGGAAGCATAACTATATTGTTATGTCTACCAACTCTCAGGCATAAAGCTTATTTGTTTACCATGCAATACAAGGTCATTAATAGATGTTGATGAACAAGAATCTTATGGACCTAAACTGAGAATGGGGAAGATTCCCAGCAAAGAGGATGTGCTGTTTTTGCCAAGAAGCATGCCCGTCACTACTGGGCTTCAGCCTCTTGAGAGTCTAGGCTTAGCACTGGCTGCCTCAGATTCAGTATCTGCAGCTATCAGCAGTTAATCTCAGGCAGCTCTCCCATCCTGTCAGTCAGCTTTGTTACTCTGGCCCCCGCTTAGAATGGGTTGGTTTGTTTTCTAAAAGAATTCTTGGAGATCTCCCCTGCTTCCAGTGAGACCAGCAATGTCTTGAATAGTATACCTTTCTCAAATTTTAGTTATTTCCTGCAGAAGGGTCACTTGGAGCCCCTTATTACTCCATATTGTTGGAAGCTGAACTCCTACGTGATTTTACACATAGGGAAACAATGAATACATAAACATCTACAATTTCATTTTATATAATCCCATATTTTGCTTCCTTATAGAATTCGTATTTTTAGAGGCAACATCCCAATCTCATCATTTCTTGCTATTCCTTTATTTTTTAATGTTTATTTATTTTGAGAGGAAGAGAGAAAGTGTGCACAAGTTAGGGAGAGGCAGAGACAAAAGGAGAGAATACCAAGCAAGCTCCACGCGGATAGCAAGCCTGATGCAGGGCTCGATCTCACACACTGTGAGACCATGACCTGAGCCGAAATCAAGGGCTGGATGCGTAACCAACTGAGCCCCCCAACTTGCTATCATTTAGTAACTTCTTCCCATCAAGCTCCCTTTCAATCTTTCTGCAGCCAACCACATGATCTTTACAAAATGAAATCTGATTCTAAAACTCCCCTTATTAGACTATTCAAGGAGTCCCATCTGTCTTTCAGGAAAAATACTCTTTACCAGCATTATCTTCCACACCTCCTGGCCATGCTACATGCCTTTTTCCTCAAGCCTTCACACATCTGGGCAGGCTTCACTCACCTGTCTGGCAAGCTGTGTATCCTTCAAGATCAGCTCTGGCATTATTCCCAGGTCTCATATTTCCTAGGACTCCTGAAGCCCCACATCTCTTTATGTCCTGCTCTCATTTAGTCCCTACTTTTTCACAGGATCCTCACCTCTCATTTCTTGATTATACTGTGCTCTTTCTTGCCTCTATCCTTTCGCATATGTTTTTCCTGCTGTGTGATAGACTCTTTCTTCAATTTCTCTATCAAAAACTACTCACTTTTCAAAGTCCAGCTTGAAGTCAGTTTTTTCTTGTGTGACACCACCCTATTCTCAGAATCAAAATTAACTTCTTCCTTCTTCACGCCAACCTTAAAACTGTGCACATATCTCCATTACACAAACTCACAAAAACTGTCCCCGCTTGTCTATCTCATCCACTGGACTATGAGCATCTGCATTTTAGTCATCTCAGAATCTCACAACCCAGCATATCATTGGGCACATGAAAACATCCCTAGAGATGCTGAATGAATACATTCTAAAAGTTACAAATTCTATAAAAAATTACATAAGGAGCACAACTTCTGACTGCACTACATAAAAATATGCAATTCTGCTGATCTTTGCTCTGGCCTTAAAGAAAAATAAATTTAATACTAAACTCTGGGGAAAACAAGGTTACCACAAAGGAAAGCTGCTAGGAGAGTCTGGCCCATGCATTCTCAATGGATGACTTCACACCTAGCAGGTCAAGAGTCAGGTCCTGGGGATAAAATAATCTTACATTTGTTATATATAAAGCACATATATGCATACATGACATAAACAAATAAACAGTTTATCTATGATATTAAAGTCTCACGGGGGTAGGTGGAATTAAGAAAAAGAATATCCAAATAGGCTCTTTACTTAAGGAAATGAGAGTGAATAAAAGGTCTAGCCTCACACAGCTGGGCCTCTGCTTCCTTTCCTGAGGGCAACATCTCAGGACAATGCAAGACATGGCTCTTGTGTTCTTTGCAGCCTGTTTCCTTTCCAATTTCCTTTCTGGCAAAGCACACCCAAGTTATGCGAATTCCTTTTTAAACCCACCTCCTTTCTTCCCCAAGCACTAATCACTCCTCCACTCTACCCTCAAACCAAACCCCACCCTCTGCTCCATGACTCTCCCTCTAAACATACGTGATGTTTCAATGCAAATACATTTGGTGAGGTGCATCTCTACACCCCCATCTCTTCCCTGCTTGTGGCTAAGAAGTTCCAGCCAACTAGCTGAGCAATCATTCCATTTCAGCTTTCGGTTGATCACATCTCCTTTCTCACCCTCACCTCTCAACGTTCTATAACAGAAATTAAAAGCAAGATGAGAGCTATTTTTTCAAAAACCGTTTTACACAGCCATCGGAAAAAGAATGAACGCTTTTCCAAATACATAAATAATCACCCTGGATTTATTAGGAGGGATCCAGAAAACTATTAATTCTATTTCCACTGGACCATTCATTCCATTCCCACTCAACAGTACTGGAGTCTGGCTATCCCTACTTTTTGGAAACAGCCTCACCTCTAATCTACCCTCTATAGAAGTTACCTTCCTAAAATAAATATACAGCCAGTGATGTTACTTCTCTAAACCAAAACTTTTACCCATAAATCATCCACACAGTAAATACTAAATGAGCACCTGTCATGAGACAGCTGCTGAGCTGATCTCTGGAAATGCCATGGCGAACAAGAGATTGCCACTGCCCTCTGGCCTTCTAGTCGGAGACCGGAGGAGACAAACACAACCATAAATTGTACTGAGTGCTAAATACAAAACAAAAACAACAAAATGAAGAGTGCTATTAAAAAAGAAAAATAAGGGAGGGGGCAGATTGAGGAAGGGAGGGCTTCTATGACTAGGTGTAATTTAAACTGAAATCTGAAGGGAAAAAGGCAGCTAGGTAAAAAGGTGCAGTCATAGGGAAGAGAGTATTTGAGGCAGAGAAAAGCTGATGAAAGGGGAAGGAAAGATGCCAAGAATTTAGAGCAACTAAAAATCAGTAGGGCTGAAATGTACTAATTGGGCTCCTCATTCCCAGTAAGACAGAGTCCACATCCTCATCAAGAATCTTCACATTCTAGCCTCAACCTACTTTCCCACTCTCCTGTTTATGACCTTTCTTTCATGTGCAATCCACACTCAGACCACCCCAAACCACTTCCAGTCCCACCCACAACACAGCACGTATTTCACCCCTCCGTGCCACTGCTCATGCTACTTCCTCTACCCAAAATGTTTTCCTAAAGTCTTTCAGACCTCACCAGGCACAATTTCTCTCTTCTACTCTTTGTGATTCCAGAGCATCCTGTTCTAACGCTTTTATACACTTTTTGTTTATACACTTTTAAGACTGAATCACATTATAACTAGTTGTATACACATTTGTCTTCTCTAAAGATTATGACTATAAACCACATCAATTATTTCTGTACCTCTTCCCTTGATCTAAACGTAAAACACAGTGCTCCATAAATGTCTGTTGATTTAATGTTTTAGTATGAGTTTTCATAATTAGGTGGCAGTTATATCATTTTAACTACATTTTAGATTACTAGGATTAAATAAAATCACAAAGTATTCTACGATACACAGTTTGTAATCATAACCAATTCTTTGTAGAAAATCCATAAAGATTGTAATTGAGAAATGAAAAAAGTATTACTTCAATATCATTTAAACATTAAAACAAAGGATACCTCCCTAGATAATTACTGAGTCATGCCCTATCATTAAGCTTTCTTGCCAGAGTCAACAGTAATCAGAATACAGAGAACAAACTGAGGGTTGACGGGAGGGGCAGAGAAGAGGGGGAAATGGGTGATGGACACTGAGGAGGCCACTTGTTGGGATGAGCAATGGGTGTTGTATGTAAGCGATGAATCATGGGAACCTACCCCCCAAACCAAGAGCACACTGTAAGCACTGTATGTTAGCCAACTTGACAATAAATTAAATAAATCATTTTTAAAAAGTAATTACAATATAAAAATAAATAATTTTAAAATGTAATCAGAATATAAACAGTTTTACCACTTTCAAAACAACACAAGTATAATTATTTAATAAGGTCTTCTAAATGATTATTCCAACATCAGTCCATCCAGATACATTCATAGAAAGTGCTAACCTCTTTTTCCCCGAGTACCATTCAATGAAGAACCAATGTAAAACAAGAGGAAGCATAGCCATAAATCCAAGATACAGCCAATCATAAAGTTCTGGAGACTCTGTGCAAGGCTGACAATATTTCTGTGCATTTGTTCTCTGTCCTCTTGGACACACCTACAAAATATAAAAACAATATTTTATGTACATATATTATTTTAGAACATTGATATCCCAAAGTCATTTCAGTTTAAACATGTTTACATGTACATCTTTTAGAAATAAGAAAGTTCCTAAGTAAAGTTAAATCTATATTGTATTTGGTTTTAGTTGTGTAACACCTAAAAAATTCCTTTTACTAAATTACTAAAACTTTAAATGATTAGTTAATAACACTATATAAAAGTAATTGCAAAGAAAAGTTCTGGAGTTTTAATGTTAACTTACTGCCCAAGTCACTGTACTATATCATTAATAACAAGTAAAAGTTACTATAAAATTAAAAGATACTAAAAAAAAATACTAACTGCAACTGTCAAAAATGACAATATGTTGACAATATGACAACACAAATAAGAATTCTATTAATGCCTCATATTTTTATAAATTTATGAGTATACTGAAGAAAAAAAGATTCTATGTATGCAAATACAAAAGCAAAAAGATTTTAGCAATGAAATAACACATTACATGTTAAGACTTACCCCACATTCTCCATATATTTCAGTTGAGCCATTTTTAAATAATAGGGTCTTCCCACAGTAAAGTCCAAGGCATGCTGGTTGAATATCGACAGCTTTTTAAAAACAAATGCCAGTATAGTAACATCTTTTATGATTATAAAAAAAAGAGTAATAACAGCTGAAGCACGTAGCAGAAATACCTCAACACAGTTCAATTAAAAAATGATACGCATTAGACAAAAGTCTTGATACGCTTATATTTAAACTTAACTTTCTCCTTTTACACTGTAACAATGCAGAAAGTTATACTGAAACTTTGATGTTAAGGCTATTCCTTATGATTAAGACCCCTCAGCCAGCTGAGTGGGATCTATCCCCAGAATTCAAAGCTTAACCCAAGGCGGGGACGGGGGGGACACCAGGGTGGCTCAGTCAGTTAAGTGTCAGACTCCAGCTCAGGTCATGATCTTGCGGTTCGTGAGTTCAAGCCTCACGTCTGGCTCCGGGTTGACAGCTTGGAGCCTGGAGCGTGCTTCACATTCTGTGTCACCCTCTGTCTGCCCCTCCCCTGCTCACGCTCTGTCTCTTTCTCAAAAATAAAATAAAAAATAAACATTAAAAAAATTTTTTAAAACAGCTTAACCCGGTATGTCCCAATGGCTCCAAGAGCTACTCCCCCTTGATGAGATGGTCTAGACTTTTGCATTTCCATTTTTTAATCAGGAAACTAACAGACAATCACCACCCCACATTTGGCCCAGCCATAACAGTAAGTGTGCACATATGCACACACACGTCACCTTTCGTTCACACAAAATATCACCTTCATTCATAATAGAACACATTTTAATACCAGAAAAGCAGAAAATACATAACTTTGAAATAAAGGGCAGGCCTTTAAAATAAATAAATTTACCTTTAGGAAAAACCTTACAACATTGTCCTAACTTTTGTCATTTTTTTCGAGGACAGGTGAAAATCTCATCAAGGTTGTCACTGGGCCTCTCCCCAATATTTGGGAACAACTACCTTAGAATCTCTGATCTCAAGGCTTAGGGAAAATAAAAAGCAGGTCTTCTTTATAAAAAAAAACAAAACAAAACAACAAAAACTCTGGGTCTACAGATTGTCTGTGACCTCATCAGCAGGAAGAAGTTATTAAAGGAGTTTTTTTCATCAGATTTCCTTTGTTCATTGACTTATTCATTCAATAAACATGCATTAAGTCACAGATTCCCTGGCTAGGGACTTCTAAAGATCCACAGAGCAACATAACAAGAGTCCCTGCCCTCAAAGAACCTAGAGCCTTGAGTAGAGTAAATCCAGAAGCGAAATCAGTCAGTCAGAGAAAGACAAATACCATATGATTTCACTCATATGTGGACGTTAAGAAATACAACAGATGAACATAGGGGAAGGGAAGCAAAAATAAGATAAAACCAGAGAGGGAGACAAGCCATAAGAGACTCAATTATAGAGAACAGAGAGCTTCTGGAGGGGAGGTGGGTGATGGGCATTAAGGAGGGCACTTGTTATGATGAGTACCAGGTGTTATATGTAAGTGATAAATGACTGAATTCTACTCCTGAAACCAATACTGCACTATATATTAAGGAATAAATCCTAAACACCTGTGGTCAAGTATGAATCAACTTGGAAAATAAGCATTTTATGACCATTGCAGGGGCTAAGGGCAGGTTCCCAAAATGTGCTACTTTGGCATACCAATTATTTGAAACAAATGTTACTTAAGAAACAAGGGGGCAAGGACACTCCGACCCTCTCTCCTGAAAGCAAGGAACAAACCTCCCATACGAAAAATATCCTTCTTATACTAAGCAAAAAGACAGCCTTTATTATCAGTGATAATAAAGCTGCAGAAGAAAACCTTGTTATTTTACTAACCTACTACCTTGGCCCCAAAATCTGTTTTCCTTTACCCGTAAATTCCTTCCAAGTTTATTGTCTCTTTGTCTAAAACGTATAAGAACTCCCTGCCTTGGTCATTTCTTTAGGTTGCAATTTCATAATTGTTTCTCCATACACTTGTTATAAAACTCTGAGGTTTTTTTCCTGTTAATCTGTCTCATGTGAGTTTAATCATTAGCCCAGCTGGAAAACCCTAAGGGTAGAGAAGAATTTTTCCTTCCTTTCACTATTCTTGAATAACCATTTCCCAAATTCTTCATGAATTCACACTCTAGAGACTGCTTGGTCCACTATGTCCTTTCCCCTTTCAAATTCAAGTAGATTTGACTTTTTTCTCCTTGTGCTGAGAAACAATAGCAATAGCACAGACTAAAAGTCTGCCAACTTTAATGTTGTCACTTTTATCACACTTACTTTTTTTAATCCATGGTCTTCTTTACCTTATTTGGCACTTTTTAACCGATTGTAATCACTATGTCCTAAATTACTAACAGACAAAAAATGAATTGTTTCAGATTTTTTGAGAAGACAGAATTAAAGAATGGAGGCTTCTTCCACGTGGATTTTGCACCTAGATGTTTTATAAATACATATGTATGTATTTCAAATCCAAGGCCTGAAAACCACTATGATTGACTGAAACCAACAACAGCTCATCACCCATCAAACAAAACCGCGGCTCCCCGTGTCCGTTCAATTGCCCCTCCCATCTCCTTTCCTGGAGGACGGCTAAGATTTTAAGACTTTTTTTTTTTTTCTTTTGCAACGGTCTTGCCGCTTTGTGAAGGGCCCTGTAAACTTAACGTCTGACGCTGAAGCGGGCGACAACAGTTAGGCAGCAATTAGCTTCAGCTTCCTTTAATGTTTTCTGGGCACTAACGCCCGCGCTTTAAATTCTTAAGTCAGCCATGAACGCTACACAAAGGAACTAAAACAAGGGCAGCGAAGTGACCTCCCGAACAACAAAGACCTGGCCTTTGCCCTGGCACACGGCCGGCATCCCCCAAGCGGCACGTCTCCTCTGCAGCCCGAGAGGGGCCGAGACCGTCCCGACCCCTGGAGGAGTCCCGGGCCCGCTCGAGGGCGGTGCGAGCAAGGGGCAAGGATGCGCAGCTACCCGGAGGCCACCCGCAGGAGCAGAGCCCAGAGGCGCCAGCGAGGGGAAGAAGCAGGGACTAAGGCAAACGCTTTCCCGGACTTCGATGACCACTCACCCATTGGCCGCTTGCAGGTTTCCTTGAAGAAGCTCCGAAATCAGCCACCCGGCTCGCGGCGCCCGGACATCCGGGCCACAGCAGCCAGGGCGGCCCCACCTCCTGGTAACCCTGGCGACCAACCCGAAGCCCCGCCCCGCCCCACCACGCCGAAGCCCCGCCCCGCCCCGCCCCACCACGCCGAAGCCCCGCCCCCTCGCGCTTCCTCGTCTCCGCTCTGAGGCCCCGCCCCCGAGGCGGCCGCACGTCCACCCTATCTCGCGCGCGGAGTGCGCGGGCGGGCTCGCGGCTGGAAGCGCGTCCGGCGGATACGTGGTGGAGCTCCTGGACGCTAGCGATGGAGAGAGCGCTGGCGGTGCCGCGGCTGCCGCCGCACGACCCGGGGACACCGGCGCTGTCGGTGGTGGACATGCACACGGGCGGCGAGCCCTTGCGCATCGTGCTGGCGGGGTGTCCGGAAGTGGTCGGCCCCACACTACTGGCCAAGCGGCGCTACATGCGCCAGCACCTTGACCACCTGCGACGACGGCTCATGTTCGAGCCACGCGGGCACCGGGACATGTACGGGGCCGTGTTGGTGCCTAGCGAGTTGCCGGACGCGCACCTGGGCGTCCTGTTCCTGCATAACGAGGGCTACAGCTCCATGTGCGGCCACGCAGTGCTGGCGCTGGGCCGCTTCGCAGTCGACTTCGGGCTGGTCCCCGCGCCCCCTGCCGCTGCCCGCGAGGCCCGCGTCAACATCCACTGCCCGTGCGGGCTGGTGGCCGCCTTCGTGGAATGCGAGGGCGGCCGCAGTCGCGGCCCTGTGCGCTTCCACAGCGTCCCGGCCTTCGCGCTGGCCACAGGTAAACGGCGACACCCTCCCAGCTCCGGGACGCAACTAACACCACTAACCGCCTCTCTGGCCTGGAACCCACGCATAGCAATTAACACACTCTCATGCCTTTGCAGTTAATAAAAAGGTAATTCCAAATCAAATGCGTGTCAGCCTTGCGGATTTGTGCGGTGTGTGCAATTCGATTATCCCGCAGATTTATTCATCTTGGTCTTGGGAGAGCCTTGAGGAGTACAGAATTCCGTATCTCCCTTACTCGGGGCCTCACTCCTCACTGTCAGGCATTCCTAGAGACTTCACGGTTGGGTAAGTCTCATAAGGTTAGAAAGAGCAAAGAACAGCCAATGTACCAGGGTTCATTGGCTCGTTAAGAATACACATATGAGACACATTATTACTCCCTGACAAGTTACTAAACCCTGTCTCCTTTTCCTCACCTGTACATACAAGTGCCTTCTCCACTTCCTTGGAAAAGAATTAAATAACAACGAATGAATTAGGCAATTTACAAATCGGGAAGTTACAGATGTTGCTGCTCTTACTCTTGAAGAACAGGAACAGATGTTGCCTGGGGCCAAATCCTGACAACCCCTTAAAGCTATCTATGCAACCTTAATCAAATTACTAACCTCTCTGTGCCCCTATTTTTTCATTTGTTATCTCATTGAGTTTTGGGTGAAGATTAAATAAGAGTATGCAAGGTACTTAGCATTTAACAAGACATTTCTAGAGACAGAAGGCTGCAGAATATATAGGTTTGCTAGAGTTCTACAAGTGCTGAGCCTCTAAAAGGTTTTTGGTGGGTTCCTTAGCACAGAGCCTAGTCAGAGTGTGTGTAACTATAACCCTTACAAAGAGGGAGATCTCTCCAAAATAGTCATGACTGGAAGTGAGCTGAGAGCTAATTTAGTCCATTCAGGAATAGGGTTATCGCTTCCTTTCCTGTAAGTCTTCAGCGAATGCAAATCATTCTGTTAGATCTTAATCTTTCTTGAGGATTTGGATTCTAGATTAGCCTGATTATGGATGATACAGTAAGAGCCCAGGCATGAGCAGGCATTTGCCAGTCTGAGCAGCCGCAGGCAGTTGAAACACACAGGTTGATGAAGAATTCCCCTGGGGGAAATGTATGCCATTTTTGCCCTCTACAAGAGAATGGTATCACATCCTAATTGGGAGGGCACTTGAGACAGGTGGATGTTTAAGATTGTATCTCAAAAATCTCAGCAGTTTAAGTAGCTTGGCTATCCAGTTTCTCCCCAGGCAACCCCAGCACCAGATTAGAAGCACTCTAGAATTGTGGGAAATGACAGCTGGCAGCAAGTTCACCATCATTCGGGGCTGGTTGGGGCAGGACAGCCAATCTATAAGCACAATAGCTCCCAAGAGCATCACTGTGTGACTATACAATAATCAGTGGGCACTAATGGTCCCTTTGAGTCATTAAAAAAATATGCTAAATTCTCTACTTTGAAAAATACAAAAAGGGTGGACAGGGTTCAAGATCACTGCTCTGCCCCTCCCCATCTTGATGACCTTGTGAAAGGGATTCAATGCCTCCAAGTCATGATCTGCAAAATGAAGATGACCACAGTACCCACCTTAGAGGACCACTGAGTTCTTTTTCACTCCCTTCAGCTAAAATGAAAACTGGTTTTTTAAGTGCTAGAACAGTAGGTAGTCAATTAATATTTGTAGAAGAAGTAAATAAATGAAACTGAGAGAACATGGTGATTAGCAAATGTAAACATCCCCCTCATAGCCCTCTTCCCACTGGAAATGAACCTTTTGACCTTACTATCAACATTTATTATGTTCCTGATTTGTGCCAGGCACTCCCCACACATTATTGCATGGAATTCACAAAACAGTCCTTTCAGGGTGGAATAGCAGTTCTGTTTTACACACGAGGACACCAAAGCCACGCTTAGCTTTCCAGCCGTCCTTCATTTCCATCTACTTCCTCATTCTCTTTTCGTTAAGTTTGCCTTTTGTGTTGCACCAGCATCACGATAAAGACAAAAACTTTTTCATTCGTGTTTGCTTTTAAGTTCCGCAGGCATATTTGATTATCAACTTGCTCTGTTTTGACACATCACGTGTCAAAAGGGGCTCTGTGGGCTAGCCTGGAACTGAAGGCATACCAGTATCTTTGTATGACTCAGTGTGCAAACTAAGGAATATAATAAACATTGTATTTTTCACAATGTCTGATTTTGAGACCCTACTCTGCCTTGTTGGATTTGCCTAGCCTCATCCCTCCACGTGGTGTCCCCTTTCCTGCTATATGTGTAGCAAAGTTTTCTTAGAAGAGCCAAGGCCTTGGAGAGGAGGGCCTTTTGGCCATCAGCCTGCACAAGTAACCAGCGAAGCATAATCTACCCCTGTCCATGTGGCTCCTGCCCCTGCTTCCCCTCCTTTTTGCTATCTCTGTCACACCCTGTAGCCTCCCTGTATGCTGTGGGGAAGTCAACATAGGTCCTCTGCACTGAGGACCTGCTGCCTCTTTTCTCACTCCAGAGGAAACCAGGAGAAGTATTTCCCCTTCAGAATACTGCTTTGCCAACAAACCTCTCTCCCCTGAGATCTTAGGTTTCCATAAAACCTGCTTTCTCCCCTGACATACGCCTCCCCCAAAGGCAATGATCACCAAGCCAGAATGAACTGGGGAGGAGGGAGAGAGGAAAATGCAAGAAGGGGTAAAACAGTTTTAGTATCTCCAAATATCATCCAGCTCCATTCCTTGGGGAATACCAATTTAGGATTTCAAACAACTGACCTTCGGGTGAAACTGGGTATGCCAGGGGCTTAGAATACTCAAAAACTCTGACACAAAAGATACTGTAAGCATCAGCAGTGATTCTAAAATGGATTTATTCTGAGTATTTGCAGGATGCTTTCATGAGATGAAAATACGTAGATTTTCATCATGAGATGAAAATACATAGAATAAGCAGATATAACTTAAATAGAAAAATCTCTTTTTTTCATTTTGTTTTGACATTACAGTTGAAGAAAGCCAGTTTGTGAATAGGATCCAAAATCCTATTTTAAACAATTTCTCATAGTATGAAAAGGGACTTACATTTTCCTTCATAGTTTTCACATGTTGATGTCCCAGAATTTCTGCTCTCTCTGCCTCTTTAAGGTTTCCTAGCAAAGATCCTCAGAGCAGTTATAAAGTAAGTGTACATGATTTAAGAAAAACATGGCACTAGATGTTCTAAAACTTATGCAAGCATTGTCAAGTTAAAAATAGATGCACTTAATGATGCATAGGGGCACTTGTACCCCAATGTTTATAGCAGCACTTTCAACAACAGCCAAATTATGGAAAGAGCCTAAATGTCCATCAACTGACGAATGGATAAAGAAGATGTGATTTATATATATAATAAAATACTACTTGGCAATGAAAAATAATGAAATCTGGCCATTTGTAGCAACACGGATGGAACTGGAGAGTATTATGCTAAGTGAAATAAGTCAGGCAGAGAAAGATAGATACCATATGTTTTCACTCATATGTAGATCCTGAGAAACTTAAGACCAGGGGGAGAGGAAGGGGGGGGGAAATGTTACAGAGAGGGAAGGAGGCAAACCATAAGAAGACTCTTAAAAACTGATGGGGGGCAGTGGAGAGGGGAAAGTGCATGATGGGCATTGAAGAGGGCACCTGTTGGGATGAGCACTGGGTGTTGTTTGGAAACCAATTTAACAATAAATTCTATATAAAAATAATAAATTAATTAATTAATTAATAAAAGACATAGAACAAATAGATGCACTTAGCTAAAAGTCTTTTATCTGATGCTTATTTTGAAAATAAATTTTTGTTTCATTCCTTCTTATGATAGGAAAAAGCACCCCTCCACCAAAACACACATATTAAAAATGCTGTGAACTGTTCCTGCCAAAATACTAAAAAGCAAACTTCTTTTCAAACACATCTTTTTTAGATCTCTTAGTGGATGTTCCTGGTCGTGGAAAGATGGTGGTAGACATTGCATATGGTGGGGCGTTTTATGCATTTGTTAGTGCTGAAAAGGTAGGACTTGATGTTCGTTCTGCAAAGACAAGGGACCTTGTGGCTGCAGCAAGTGCAGTGACGGAAGCAGTCAAAGCTCAGGTCAGTACAAACACTGCTTGCATAACAAATGCCTTCCTCTGTGGCACGGAGGGAGTATAAATTACGTCCCTATACAGAAAGTTAAATATTTATATATTTAGGTTATTAGAAGTACTAAGAATAAGGTACTAGTTACAATCTTGGGCTCTCTAGCAAGACTATCTAGGAGTCCTAGTTTTGCCACTTGTGACTTTTGTAACCTTGAAAGAGTAACATAACCTTCCTCTCGTAAAAGGGGAATTATGAAATACCTGCTTCGTCGGGTGTTATAAGAATGAAGTAAGTTCGATACGTGTAAAGGACTTAGAATGGTACCTACCTAGAATATATGTTCAATAAATAACTTTATATGCATACTAGTATAATTTGTGATTATTTACACATATAGGAAATGTATCAAATAGTATTTCACTAACTTGAAATGCATATGCTTTGCTATACGTGGTCATTCTGCAAAACTTAAAAATAATGTCAGTTATAGCTTACAAAATAGATTTCATTAAATCTGATCATTCTTTCATTTCACAGAGAACAGTAATTCCTAATTAGTGAATTTCTCCCATATTGCTAAGAAGTTACCTAAATAACTACTCAAGTCAGTCTAGTTTTGGCTTGGGAAAACTATTCTGATAAAATCAGCTTGGATGATAAATAAGTCTAGAATATTCTTTCATTTCTAGCATAAGCCTGCCATTTTACATTTAAAATTGGGACCTGTAAAAAAATAAAATAAAATAAAATAAAATTGGGACCTGTAAAACTCATATACAGTATTTGAATGTTTTAGCATATGAGAATTACTATTCTAAGGAAAAAAATAATTTGTGAAAAAGTCTCTAATATTCTAATAATATTATGGGCCTATTTAACATACCTGAGACTTTAATAACATAATTTATAACTTAAACAAGATGAAAATATATACTGTATTCCTGTTCTAAATTGTCATTTTTCCAGGACTGTCAATACTAGTATCTAGAATTATTTTATCATAGCACCTTCTGAAGCTCTGAATTTATATCAATTTTCTTTTCACTAAGAATGAATGCGGAGCTGGATGCGGGGCTCGATCTCACAACCATGAGATCATGACCTGAGACAAAATCATGAGTCAGACACTTAACTGAGCTACCCAGGCACCACAAGACATAGTTTTCTTAATAAAAGGAGTAATTTTGAACTTCTCATTAAAGCTTTAACTTCTCTCCAAGGTGGCAAGGGGTGGCCTTTGAGGGAGGAGGGATTCTAAGAAAAATAGGAGAGAATCACATATGAGATGACCAACCATAGCATCATCTGTTAGTGTTAAATCAGGCATCGGAGCTACTTTCCGAATTGTTGACCATTCACGCTGCTGATACAGATTTAGGGAAAGGCCATTTTGGTGGGGGCTGAAGTTAATAAAAATTCATCTTCATTTATTTTTTTTAAGTTTTTACTTAAATTCCTGTTAGTTAAAGCACAGTGTAATATTCATTGTATTATAAAGGTGTATCCATTCTTTTAACAAACATTTGCCAAGAACTTACTGAGTCGGACTATGCTATGCTAGATGCTAGAGATTCGAAGGAAGAGCAAACCCACTTTTAAGGAGTGGGGGTCTAGTGGGGGGACCATACCTGTGAATAGTGTGATGTAATGGTGCTACAGGTTTGAAATCTAATAGGCATTAGAGAAACCAAGGAAAAGTTCAACTAGACCTCCTAAGAACAGAAAGCATTGCATGTTCGGGCCTGACCATCCTTTACCACTCAGGCGCCTCCTTCTCTGTGTATCTGCTGCTTCTTATAATACCAACTGACTTCATCCTTTACAGTAGATCTTTTTTCTCATCCAACCATTTCTCTTACCTAATAGCTTCTGCATTGTTACAACGTTTGCTTGCTCGTGGCCTCTCTTCCAGGTCCTTGTCTCTGCCCGTGGTAATAACTTCAGCTCTAGCTGTTTATTGTCTGATATTTCTACATTATCCCCTTCAAACTCCTGAGAGTGAGCATATGACTGACTGTCTTAGCTTCTCCTGTTTGAGCAAACATGGCCAGTCTGTGGATTAACCATCCTGGGGTCAGTATTTCAAAGAGTGTAGCATTTGGAGTGTGTGTGTATAAATAGAACTGTTCCTTTAGTAGAGGCTATCTGCAGGACAAATACCTTAGAAAGGACTCAAAGAATGATAAGAACCGTAACTTCCAATAAAACTATTTGCATTCATCTACACAAAGACATCATTTACTGCCCTGACCCAAGAGGTATTTTAAAAATGACAAAGATTGAAAAGTTATGCCTAAGAGTGCCCCCTCTACATTACTTATTAAGATAAATTTGAATCAAAATATTTATTTTACTTGACAATTTTACATGATAATTTTTTGTTGTTGTTATTTTCAGTTTAAAATTAATCATCCTGAGAGTGAAGACCTTTCCTTTCTGTATGGAACTATATTAACAGATGGAAAAGACACTTACAGTGAGGAACCAACCACCAACATCTGTGTGTTTGCAGATGAACAGGTATTAAAACTGTAACGTTTGCCACAAAAGCCAGATTGTGTGGAACTGGAACACTGTGAATGCTCTTATCTTCATTTACTATGAAACAGGTTGACAGAAGTCCTACTGGATCAGGAGTGACAGCTCGAATTGCCTTACAGTATCACAAAGGGCTTCTAGAACTGAACCAGACCAGAGCCTTTAAAAGTAGTGCAACCGGCTCAGTATTCACAGGGAAGGCTGTCAGGGTAAGTAACACCCTTAGCTTCTTATTTGTAAGTGTGTGACTTTTGAAACTGAAGAGGCCTGAGTTCCCTGTTAGGGAAGGTTCTTCACTCAGCTCTCAGAAAAAAATTTTAGGGGCACCTGGGTGGCTCAGTCGGTTAAGTGTCCACCTTTGGCTCAGGTCATGGTCTCGCAGTTCATGACTTCAAGCCCCATATTGGGGTCTCTGCTGTCAGCGTGGAGAATCTGTTTAGATCCTCTGTCTCCCTCTCTCTGCCCCTCCCCTGCTCGTGCTCTGTCTCAAAAATAAACACACATTTAAAAAAAATTTTTTTTTTTTTAAATCAGGCCTATAAAAACTTCTGTTCAGCTAGGATATTGGTTCTCAAAGTGTGGTTTGGAATCCCTAGGGGCCCCCAAGTTCCTTCCTAAGGGTCCACAAGGTCAAAACTTAGCATGCATTAATACAAAGACATTATTTGCTTTTCACTTTCACTGCCCCACGGGTGTATAGTGGAGCTCTCCAGAGGCCATATGATGGGTGACATCCCAGCTGACTGAATGCAAAAGCAGACATGCACATTGTCTTCAAGTCTATAGCTAATTTCACTATATGTTAATTTCCACGCTAAGCAGTTTATACGTACCATCTCATTTAATCCTCGTGAGAATCTTGGCAAGTCAGTACTGTTATTATCCTTTTTAAACAGATGATAAAATGGAGGATTCGAAAGGTTAGGTAATTTGCCAGAGGTCAAACAGTTAACGGATTATCAGAGCCAGACTCTGAATGTGGACCTCTCTGTGTAGACCGTGCCCTGTTAAGCACTACTGTATTGCTATTGGACAAAGCAAATTTTTAATGAGGCTTTTATTATAGCAGCTTTATAAAAAGATAATGAAACTACTGTGTCCTAATCTAATGATTGACATCTTATCATAAGAGTTAGTTATTCTCATGTTTAAAAATTAAGAAATAATAAAGATACTCGGTAGTTAACATTTGGAGTTCTTTCTTTCTAGTTAGTAATCATACTTGACAGGATATCTTCACTCACACCACATGCCTTCCCTCTCTGTCTGGGCTCTTCCAAGCTCTTGGATGGTGCCTTCTCAGTCTCTTTCCCTGCCTCAGCTTCCTCTGCTCCCCAGCATTTCATCCTTAGTTTCCTTTTCATCTCATCTGCATTTTGATGCCACTGGGTAATTTTACCCACTTTGGAGGCCTCAACTCCCAACCACCCCACTGATGATCATTCCTGAACCTTCATCCCTCCCATGCCCACCGTGTGCCGGCCTCTCTCCTGAGTCTAACACTCATATTCCCAACTGTCCACCAAACTCATATGGAAATGACAGTCCCAGAGATATGTCATCTTGTCAAAAAGTTCTTCCTTCCTTCCTAAATGTGCTCTTCCTGTCTCATTCCGTCTTGGTTAATGGGAGTATCTGCTTCACTTCCAAGTAGGAACTACACTCATGTTTAACTCATGTATACTCCTCACCTCCCATTTGTGAGTCCTCATGCCCGCCAGTTACACCTGCAAAGTATCTGTTACGTTCTTCTCCAGCCTCCCTAAAAACTACCCTAGTGACTCTAGAGTCCATCAATGAAAGAAGGTTACTCTGAAGAGGTTTCTAGGTTTCGAATTGCTTTCCTCTCTGATTTGTTTCCATTTTACAGGTTAACTTCTGTAAAACACAAATCTGATCATGTCTCTCTCCTTAAAAACCTTCTATGACCTACAAGATGAACCTTGGGTTTTCTTTAAAATGATAAAAGTCAAGAATGTGACTTTTAGGCCAGACACAACAGAAGTGCAGTATTTTGATATTATACTCCTTTCATCTTTTCTCAGGAAGCAACATGTGGGGATTTCAAAGCTGTTATAGTGGAAGTATCTGGGCAAGCCCATTATACAGGTACAGCAAGTTTTATAGTGGAAAATGATGATCCACTGAGGGATGGATTCCTTCTCCAGTGACTTCTGTGACTTTTCAGCACTCTTTCTGAATTCTATGGAAAACGATATCCACATTGTACATGTAAGCCAAGTCCCATTCATTCTAAAATAGTACTTCTGTGACTAAATGTAATCATTATACCTCATATTTGCACATGTCATTGGTATGAATGTCACCTTTGTCAGCTTACAAAATGCTGAAAATTCAGAATGTTTTTCTAGTCATTAACCTGTCAGGTAAAATTACTACCTTAGTCCTTATTAGTCTTAAAATGCTATTCTCTGCTAGTTACTACAGTATGTTGTTTTAGATGCTCGTTGGATAATAATAGCTTGAATTGTAGCCCTCACAACAATGCCTCTTACAAGTTCATTGTTTTAGTCTTCCAGTTTTTGAGTAAAATAATATCCTCTCTCCGAGCAGGATGTAAGGGAGGTGGATTATTATAAGGTACTCAGCACTTAGCATACATAGCCTGGGAAGGATTGGGATGGGTCAGCTTCTTCGGGCAGATGTTATAGCTGCTGCCAGGATGTTCTCTCTGCTGCAAAGGCCCGCTCCTCCAGCGAGGTGGCTGAAGTGCCATAAGCTGATGTGAGAATACCAATAATCAGACTTTGGCTGTATCGTTAAGGTTCTTACAAGAGGGCTTGTTTACTGCATTATAAACACAGTGGAAATCAATGAATCATTTCATACTCTACCAATTAAATGCCAGGTAGATTTAAAACCTGAAAGAAATGTTAACTATTAATTCTTGCTAGTTACTTGTCTGTGAGCCTGTTAAAAATAAAATTTGATCATTTTCAGTCACTATAAAATGAAGTATGTCGGGGCGCCTGGGTGGCTCAGTCGGTTAAGCGGCCGACCTCGGCTCAGGGCATGATCTCGCGGTCCGTGGGTTCGAGCCCCGCGTCGGGCTCTGTGCTGACAGCTCAGAGCCTGGAGCCTGTTTCGGATTCTGTGTCTCCCTCTCTCTCTGACCCTCCCCCGTTCATGCTCTGTCTCTCTCTGTCTCAAAAATAAATAAACGTTAAAAAAAATGAAAAAAAAAATAAAAAGAAGTATGAAAGACTTATTCAATATGTGATGCTCTCAACATTCAGTAGAGACCTGTGAGATAAGCAATAGTATATATATATTTTTTTTTCTGAGCATACAGAAACTGAAGTGATTACTTTTAAGTGGTTTGTCATCGGGTTAAGTCTGTGATTGAATTACTTGACCAAAATGAAGGCTTCATAGCTTTATAACTTTATAGTTAATTTTCTTAACTTCCCTATTATACAAAAACTAATGTTTTCTACTCATCTCCTATAAAATTCTGTGGTAAAAGAATCACTTACCTTCAAAACATGACACCATCACTAGCTTACTATGACCAAGAAATTTTCTACACATTAAAGAGATTAGCTGTACTTTCTTTTTTAAATGAAAATAGAACTACTATTCTCTCTCCAAATTTCACAAGTCACATTAACTTGAAAAAGATACATACATTGTTTAAAAGTTATACCTTACAGCATTTTGTAATGTGCCACACCCGTATCCTCTAATGAAGTCCAGCATGAAATGCATATTGTCCTATAGCTACCAAGAGTGGGGAGTATTTTATCACTGACATTGTTTAAATTGTCAGCACTTGGTGATGACAAAAAGCAGACTGACTTTAGTGGATTTTATTATTGGTTTAAAATTCTCAGGGCACCTGGATGGCTCAGTTAAGCATCTGACTCATGATTTTGACTCAGATCATGATCTCATGGTCATGAGACTGAGCCCTGCATCGGGCTCCATGCTGGATGTGAAGCCTAAGGTTCTCTCTCCCCCTCTCTCTCTACTCCTCATCCTCGCGCTCTCTCTCTTTTTCTTTCAAATTTTTTAATGTTTATTTTTGAGAAAGAGAGACAGAGTGCGAGTGGGGGAGGGGCAGAGGAGGGAGACACAGAATCCAAAGCAGGCTCCAGGCTCTGAGCTGTCAACACAGAGCCTGACGCACACAAACCGTGAGATCATGACCTGAGCTGAAGTCGGGCACGTAGCCGACTGAACCACCTAGGTGCCCCACTCCCTCTCTCTTTCTAAAAAAAAATAAAAAATAAAAAATAAAATTCTCTACAGACAAAGCACACTCCCTTATCAACTGCATCACGATGGACCACTCCCTCTGCCCCACCCATGGAATACCACTGTTTCTATCACATTAATATACCAATGGTCCTCAAGGATAGTTCAACTTGCGATTTTTCGTTTACGATGGTGGGAAAATGATACACATTCAGAAGAAACCGGACTTTGAATTTGCATCTTTTCCTGGGCTCCATATATGTGGCACCACACTCTCGTGTGACGCTGAGTGGCCGAAGTGAGCCACAGCCACAGTGAGTCAGCCGTGCGGTCATGAGGGTCAACAGTGGAACGCTGACAAACATTCTGTACCCATACTGCCATTCTGATTTTCCCTTTCAGTACATCATTCAATACACTACATGATCTATTCAACACTTGGTTATAGAATAGGTTTTGTGATTTGGCACACAGCAGGCTAGTGTAAGTGTTCTGGGCATGTGACAGTTAGGCTAGGCTAAGCTCTGATGTTCGGTGGGTTAGGTGTATTAAATGCATTTTGACTTACGGTATTGCCACTCGTGATGGGTTTATTGGGATGTAACCCTATTGTAAGTAGAAGATCTGTATATGAGGGGAATACAAGCCAGACATGTTAAATAACTCCCCTAAGGCCACATTAAAGGCTGGGAATCTAGGACTTCTGACTCCAAGTCGAGTATTTCCCTCCTATACTTCCTCCATTTCTAAGATAATACAGCCAGAATTTGCTCTGGAATAGAGGACGTTAATAAAATGTTCTATTTCTTGAACATTAAAAAATAGTGCCTATATCTTCCTAAATTCGATTCCAAGCCACAGCCTCACCCTTGAAGTAATATTTATCCCTTCTGCACTTCACTGTCTCTCTTGGAGTCGACACTAGGGAAATTAACTGCCCCCTCCCACACCTCCATGTATCTAACCAGTCACAAGCCCCACTGAGTCTAACTTCTATATATGCCTATAATTATCCTTTCCCACCGTTGGTAAGGGTCTTGGAACCTCCCTCAAGCAACCACCTTTCCCTCACTGATCTCATAGCTCTAAGTACTTAAATATGCTCCTCATAAACAAAATGAAACAAGCATCCTTGGTCTGCCTTACCTCTCTAGCTTGCCATGACCCCTGTTTCCTTATCTTTGTAGGCAAATTCCTAAATTCCTGATTCTGTGCACATTGGTTACATTTTCTCGTCATCCATTTGTAATTTGACTGTTGCCATCTGGTTTTTACTTCATAATTCACTGGAAATTATCCTTGATCTAACTGTTAAGTCTACCAGTCACCCGAGGGTTCATGCAACCCGAGGCGGATACCCATTCTTGCTCCTGGCAGGCAAGTGTGGTTCATTGTAGAGCAAGAACCTCCATTCCCCTGGTGCTAGGTCAGCCACAGAGCCACTCACTGAAGTTCTCAAGGTCACTAAGTTAGTACCCAGTCCTCATTAGTACCCACCCTAACCCTAACCCTAACCCCTAACCCTAACCATAGCCCCACCAGGTGTTGCAATTGCGTGGGCCCAGGTCCATCTTCTCTTCACCATGAAATTGCACTGAGTTTTGCTCCAAGTCCTCTAGACTCCATAAGAATAGGGACATCCTTCTCTTTAACTCTTAAAATCCACAAATTCCATAACATCCCTCCTTAGAACCATGTTTCTCATACTTCAAGGTGGGTATGAATTACCTGGGGATCTTAAGTTGCAGATTCTCATTTATTAGGCAGGCATGGGGCAGTTCTAGCAAGCTCCCAGGTGAGGCTGATGCTACGGTGGCTGAGTAACAAAACTGTTTCACCAACCTATTCAATTACCCATTTGGGTCCAGGCTTTACAAGTTTGAGCCTCCCCTACCTGCCAACTTCTCCTTTTAGCTCTAAAATACAAAAGAAGCCTGTTAGCTCCCCACCTAGCGGTAACCTCATGGTCACAGCAGCTTTCCTGAGAAGAAGCTGAGATTACCTTGTTTTGAAAAGCAAATCAAAACGAAAACCACAAGCTCAAGACTTCTGACTTCTCAACTGGCCAGTATGCCTCATTTAGATGTTTCACTCACCTGCCTGGCCTTTCACCCTTTCCCTGCTTCTTAATTTTTTCTACTCCCTAGCATTCCACCCATGGCTCTTTTCTCTCTTCACTCAACACCCTGTCCGTAGTCATCACATTCATGCCTGTGGTTTTCTCTCTTGTAGAGAGAGGCTGACAACTTCCAAATCTCTAAATCCTCAGGTCCAGAGCCATACCACTACCTGATGGACAAGTCAGATTCCTCTGCCCCCTATAATGTGCCCCTCCTCCTGTGTTCTCCACCTTAATTAATGGTACCACCATCCATCGAGCCAGGAACTTGCGATTTATCCTTGGCTCCTTGTTCACACCATTCTGTCCTGTCTGTTGATGCTCCGGAGGTGGATGTGAGTGGATTCGGCTGGCATCATTCCCTCCCCTTTGCTTTATCAGCAACGCTCACCTTTTCCTGTGGAAAACTATCCATCCCCTGCATTGTAGCCTTGCTTGGACTTCCAGGCAGAGGGTACTCCGTCAGACTCTCTCTCCCTGGACCTGAGATCTTGAGAGAAACGACATAAAGTCTGAAACACGGCTGAAGTGACTTATTCCAGTAGTGATCACCCTCAATTAGTTTCTGCACCTCTACCTGCTATCTCTGCCCTGACTTCCCTCAGATTATCCTTTTATAATTTGAACTCCCTCTATCCTTTCAATAAACCCCTTTTTTGCTTAGGTGAGACAATGCTCTGTTTGTATTGTTTACATCCAAAGACCCTACCTCCTTACAATCTCTTCGCCCTCTCCACTATGCCTTTATTCAGACGCTTTTCATTTCTCCCCTGGGAGAATGCCTTTTCTTACAATGCCTCTTCTTAACTGGTCTCCTGGTTGCCAAATTCTCCTACGGTCACTCAAAAATAGGTTTTGTGTATCTAACAATTTTCCAAAGTGCTAAGTGTTAGGGATCTAATAACACGCCAAACAAGGTTCGAGTCTTCACAAAGCCGACGGCCTATAGCGAGAGGCAGGTAGTGATTAATCACAACAATATAATTTTAGACAGTGCTGATATGCTTCAAGCCAAGGAAGGCTTCCCCCGAGAGATGAGGTTAACATGCGCGGGGAGTCGGGGATGCGAGGGCATTGGGGGAAGGCGAGGGAACGGGCTTTCTAGACAGAGGGGATAGCAAATGCAGATGACCTAAGAAGGGAGGTTTAAGAAGCTCGCAAAAGGCCAGTGTGACTAGACTGGAGCGACAAAAAGGAAAGTGGCCCCAAATGAGACCAGAAAGGGAGCAGATGTCAACTCATGCAGGGCCTCGTAGGAAACATTAAGGATTGGGGTCCTTATCCTAAATTAAAAGGAGAAAGCCGTAGAGGGGTTTACATAAGTGAATGGCATGATCAAATTTATTTTGTTTAAAAAGGCATCTGGTTTGCAGTGTAGCGTAGAGGCTGGACGTGCGGAGACCTGTCCGGTGGGTGGCCGTGGTAGCTCCAAGAAGAGAACGAAAGCTGAGATTCAGGTGGAGGAGGAAGTGATGGAGGAAGCGAAGGGAAACAAAGACACTTAACAAGTAAAATCCCTAGGTCTTGGGGGTCAATTGTACATGGGCTGGTGGTGAGGAAGAGGGATTAGCCTAGAATCCTAAATTTTCGGTTTATAAGCTACATGGGAGGTAGTGCCATTTTCTGAGACACAGAATGGAGAGGACCGAGGGATTTTAGGAAAAGTGGGAGGAAGACCATGAAGTCCACTTGGGTCACGCGGAGTTTGAGGTGATTTGGCACATCAAGGGGAGCTGCCAAATAACTGGATACAGGGCTGGAGGCTGGAGATTCAATGTGGATTACGAACATTGCGCTTTCAAAGCTCTGGGTGTGGGTGAGAGGAGGAAGTGCAGAGCTGCTGAGGACTGGGCCCCGATGGACTCTAGCATTTAGACCAGATGATGGGGGTGAACGGGAGAGGCCACTGAGGCAACCAAGGGAGGAGGAAAACCAGGAGCGTGTGAGGTCATTCTTGTCTTTCTGAACATACCTGACCCTGGCCTACCCTTCAATGGCGAGTGCCGTTACCCCATCTCCCCCTGATGAAGTTCAATCTCTGTAACATGGCATGCGAGGCCTTCATAAGAGGGTTCCAGTCAACTTTTATCATTTATCATTTTATCATTTCTCTCTCCAATCCCTACCCTCAGTCACCAGTACCCAAGAGTCAAGTAACTTACGCACTTATCTCCAGACTTTACACATGAATTTCAAAGGTCCTTCTCTGTCTTCTCATTTTGGAGAGTCCGATGTCACTGCTCGTGTGAAGTCTTCATCAGCTACCCTAGGAATAATCACCTCCATAGAATTTCATTATATTTTTTAACAACACGTACAATACTGTAACATATTTGGGTTTGCCTAAAACTGTAAGGTTCTTTGGGCTGAGATCCTTATTTGTTGTTTCTGAAAACCTAGCACAGAGAAGATCTGCTAAATAAACTACTATATAGCTTTGTTTTAATTCAGTGGTTCTCAGTTGTGGTCATCCCCCCCCCCAACCCCCCAAGGACATTTTTAATTGTCACTACTGGCATGTTGTGGGCAGAGGCTAGAGTTACTGTTAAACATCCTATAATGAATTCCTATGATGCATTTGTTTACCACCTTAAATAAACTTCTATTTATACTGTAAATTTCCAGTAAGATATTTTTCCTCATTGAAATAAGCATCCGAAGCACTAATATCATTGATTCCAAGATCTGCAAGTGCACTGGTCATTCTTTAGAGCAGTGTTTCTCAACTGTGGGTCAGAATCACTCGCGGGGCATATGGCCGGGCCCCACCTCCAGAGTTCAGATTCAGTATACTGGGGGCAGAGCCTGGGAATCTGCATTTCTGACAAGGTCCCAGGTGGGGCTAATGCAGTGGGTCTAGGGTCCACACTTTGCAAACCATGGTTTTAGAGAACCTAAGGGTTTATCACATTTCCCCCCATTAGAGGCCATGCCCAGAAACTTGAGATGCAGCTTCCCTGGGCAGGCAGGACCTTTCAGTTCTCCATCTCCCGGCCACAAACCTGGAGCTGCGACAGCGGTGACTCCCTGGCTGGTAGCACTTCCTACACACCACATTCCAGAGAACTGAGGAAGGCCGCCAAGAGGGCAAGGAACTCATTGCTCTCCACTCTCCACCCAACGCTGCCACACACGTGTGGCAGCTTATGTGTGAACCACACGTGTGAACCACTTATGGTCCTGAGGTCTGCACCCTTGAAAACAAGATGGCCTGCTGTCTCCGAGATCCATATTCTAGCTCCTCACAGCACCTATATCAGAACTACCTGTGGCGTGCAGATTCACAGGCCCATCCTCAATAATTCTGGGAGTCATCCATAAACATGCGTTTTAATAAGCTCACCACCTCAGTGGTTCTCAAAGTGTGCTCCTCAAACCAGCAACATCATCACTACCTATTAACTTGTTGGAAATGCAAATTCTGGGACCGGACCCCACACCTACTGAATCTGAAACCGGGGTTGGGTCCAGTCACTTGTGTTTTAATGAGCCCTCTAGGTGATTCTGTTGCATGTTCAAGTTTGAGAACACCCTGGTTCACATTATTCGGCCCCCGAGGCTTAAGATCTCCGGATCTGGACCGTTTTTCACCTTAGGTTCTAGGTCCCTTACTTGCATGTGCCAAAAACATCAACAGGAAGCAGTGTCCCCGGCAAAGGCCTTCCTGTAGGACACTTGTATCCGACAAGAGTTCAAGAGTGAACCCTTGTTGAATTTGGCCATTTATATGAGGGCCCGTCCCGCTTCACCTGGCCCTCGTATAAATGAAGTCCCTTGGGGGTGGGGGTCAACCTGGCCCCCGCTGAAGCCCAGACTCCCTGGCCGGGTAACCTCGTGGAGGAGTGATGTTGTGGGCCGGCTCTTCGGAGGGTGCTTGGTCGGCGTCCCGCCCCGCGCTCCTGCGTAAACACCGTTCCCTCGGCAACGCCTAGAACCCACGTCAAAGGATCGGCCGGGTACGGGGCGACGGGTACGGGGCGACCGCCGACCCGACTCCCGGCAGAGGCCTCTGGCCCCAGCCCGAGCCACCCTCCCCCCGCCCCCCGGCTTGCTGCCGCCTCCCCCCGTGCGGGATGAACACAGCCGCGGCCGCCTCGGGGCCCCATGGAGCAGCCGCCGCCGCCGCCGCCGGTCCGCCCGCCAGCGAGAATGACCTTGTTGGGCAGCCCACACCCCGGAGCCCCCTCCGCGGCCGGCGCACCTGGAGGGACTTCCTCCGCGGCCACCGCGGCGGCCGTGCTCTCCTTCAGCACCGTGGCGACCGCGGCGGCCGCGGCGCTGGGGAACCAGAGCGACGGGAACGGGGGCGACAGCACTGGCGCCTCGGCTGGCGGCGGCCTCGGCGGGCCCC